>NW_028139133.1:0-582460 GCF_964270905.1 Leucopleurus acutus | reverse complement strand
GATTTCATTGCTGAGTGATATTGCATTGTACGTAAGTACCACAACTTCTTTATCCATATTTCACTTTCTGCGCTATTGAACTTGTACCGTAAACGAGGTTCTTGCAAACAGAGCCGTCCCAAACTTTGGGGTGGCTGTGTCTTTTTCATTTTAATTTCCCTAAGCTATAGGACCATAAGTGGAAGTGCCCTAGGCTCTGTTGCTTTGTTTTTTAGATGTTTAAGGAAACACCATACACTTCTCCCAAGTGGCTGTTGGCAATTAACATACCGCCCATCAGCATAACAAGGCTCCCAGTTCTCCATGGCCTGTCCTGCCTTTCTGGATTTTACACTTTTTCCAGATGGCCCTTTTGACCATGGGGAAGTGAGACTTCATTGTAGTGCAGATTTCCTTTGCAAGCTTGCTTGGTTGGCCAAAAAGGGCGTATGCGTTTTTTCCTGAATATATTCAGGAAAAAACGCATACGCCCTTTTTGGCCAAGTGCATCATTGTGGACGTTCTGCCTCTTTTCCTATGCTTTAAATGCAATTCCAGTCTACCTCCTGAAATCGGTTTCCTGCAATTCTGCCCCGCTTTCAAGTCCTCTTGGCAGCCTTACTTCAGTATATTTTTGGACGATAGCTGTCATTTATAACTCTGCAGGTTTGTGAATTACACTGCCCCTGAGCTCCTTTCTTCAACTCGCTTTCTTGTGAGCTGGCCGCAACACCGCAGGATTGCTTCAGGCCCTAATCTGGTTCCGGCACGGCACGCTGAGCCTTTGGTTAATTCCTCTTCCTGGTGGGAAATGAGAGTTAAATTTGCCCGTCTAGACTCCTCCAGCTAGTCTCTCTTTGGCTCTCCCTATTCCTGTTCATCTTCCGCAGAAATTGCAAACTGGGCCAAACAGGAGGTTAAAGGCACTGACTCTCCAAGTCGGGAGAGTGTTAGTAAAGCGTCTGGAATGTTGCACCCGAGTACCAGGGGACGAGAACTGAGGCATATTGGAACACGTCTCCCGATCCCATGGTTGATCATACTCTGGGTTCCACGTGCATGTTTTAGCTGAAGGAAGAATCCCTTAAACCAGGAGAGTTGAGACCCGTGGAATGGGTACCATGCAATATGACTTCAAAGGGTCTTCATTTGCTCACCGAACCTCTCCAATCCTATCAGTGCTGCGTTTATGCCCCTGTACACATGCTTGATTTTCTTTCAGAGACATAGCAATCCATAGGTTTTAAGATACTTACTAGTCAGGTACATTCTTAGGCGTTTAATATGGGGTGTTGAGTCCATTTCGTTGAGCAAGGAGTAGCTCTTGTCTATTCCATATTTGGCTTAAGGAACTTTATCTGTGCTCATTTCAATCTCTGGTTTGATGCAGCACCCCAACTCACCTTTTCGCTTAAGCAAGCATAAGTTGGTTTTCTAAATTTGAGACCCTGTTCTGATTTGTAATCCAGTTCCTGTGTAGCCAAGTTTACATTCCGTGTATTAGTGATATCTTATGATGTTTCTTTTTCTGTGTGACTTATTTCAGTTAGAATCATCATACCTGAATCCACTCATTATGCTGCTATGGGCCTGATGACATAGATTTCATTGCTGAGTGATATTGCATTGTACGTAAGTACCACAACTTCTTTATCCATATTTCACTTTCTGCGCTATTGAACTTGTACCGTAAACGAGGTTCTTGTAAACAGAGCCGTCCCAAACTTTGGGGTGGCTGTGTCTTTTTCATTTTAATTTCCCTAAGCTATAGGACCATAAGTGGAAGTGCCCTAGGCTCTGTTGCTTTGTTTTTTAGATGTTTAAGGAAACACCATACACTTCTCCCAAGTGGGTGTTGGCAATTAATATACCGCCCATCAGCATAACAAGGCTCCCAGTTCTCCATGGCCTGTCCTGCCTTTCTGGATTTTACACTTTTTTGAGGTAGCCGTTTTGACCGTGGGGAAGTGAGACTTCATTGTAGTGCAGATTTCCTTTGCAAGCTTGCTTGGTTGGCCAAAAAGGGCGTATGCGTTTTTTCCTGAATATATTCAGGAAAAAACGCATACGCCCTTTTTGGCCAAGTGCATCATTGTGGACGTTCTGCCTCTTTTCCTATGCTTTAAATGCAATTCCAGTCTACCTCCTGAAATCGGTTTCCTGCAATTCTGCCCCGCTTTCAAGTCCTCTTGGCAGCCTTACTTCAGTATATTTTTGGACGATAGCTGTCATTTATAACTCTGCAGGTTTGTGAATTACACTGCCCCTGAGCTCCTTTCTTCAACTCGCTTTCTTGTGAGCTGGCCGCAACACCGCAGGATTGCTTCAGGCCCTAATCTGGTTCCAGCACGGCACGCTGAGCCTTTGGTTAATTCCTCTTCCTGGTGGGAAATGAGAGTTAAATTTGCCCGTCTAGACTCCTCCAGCTAGTCTCTCTTTGGCTCTCCCTATTCCTGTTCATCTTCCGCAGAAATTGCAAACTGGGCCAAACAGGAGGTTAAAGGCACTGACTCTCCAAGTCGGGAGAGTGTTAGTAAAGCGTCTGGAATGTTGCACCCGAGTACCAGGGGACGAGAACTGAGGCATATTGGAACACGTCTCCCGATCCCATGGTTGATCATACTCTGGGTTCCACGTGCATGTTTTAGCTGAAGGAAGAATCCCTTAAACCAGGAGAGTTGAGACCCGTGGAATGGGTACCATGCAATATGACTTCAAAGGGTCTTCATTTGCTCACCGAACCTCTCCAATCCTATCACTGCTGCGTTTATGCCCCTGTACACACGCTTGATTTTCTTTCAGAGACATAGCAATCCATAGGTTTTAAGATACTTACTAGTCAGGTACATTCTTAGGCGTTTAATATGGGGTGTTGAGTCCATTTCGTTGAGCAAGGAGTAGTTCTTGTCTATTCCATATTTGGCTTAAGGAACTTTATCTGTGCTCATTTCAATCTCTGGTTTGATGCAGCACCCCAACTCACCTTTTCGCTTAATCAAGCATAAGTTGGTTTTCTAAATTTGAGACCCTGTTCTGATTTGTAATCCAGTTCCTGTGTAGCCAAGTTTACATTCCGTGTATTAGTGATATCTTATGATGTTTCTTTTTCTGTGTGACTTATTTCAGTTAGAATCATCATACCTGAATCCACTCATTATGCTGCTACGGGCCTGATGACATAGATTTCATTGCTGAGTGATATTGCATTGTACGTAAGTACCACAACTTCTTTATCCATATTTCACTTTCTGCGCTATTGAACTTGTACCGTAAACGAGGTTCTTGCAAACAGAGCCGTCCCAAACTTTGGGGTGGCTGTGTCTTTTTCATTTTAATTTCCCTAAGCTATAGGACCATAAGTGGAAGTGCCCTAGGCTCTGTTGCTTTGTTTTTTAGATGTTTAAGGAAACACCATACACTTCTCCCAAGTGGCTGTTGGCAATTAACATACCGCCCATCAGCATAACAAGGCTCCCAGTTCTCCATGGCCTGTCCTGCCTTTCTGGATTTTACACTTTTTCCAGATGGCCCTTTTGACCATGGGGAAGTGAGACTTCATTGTAGTGCAGATTTCCTTTGCAAGCTTGCTTGGTTGGCCAAAAAGGGCGTATGCGTTTTTTCCTGAATATATTCAGGAAAAAACGCATACGCCCTTTTTGGCCAAGTGCATCATTGTGGACGTTCTGCCTCTTTTCCTATGCTTTAAATGCAATTCCAGTCTACCTCCTGAAATCGGTTTCCTGCAATTCTGCCCCGCTTTCAAGTCCTCTTGGCAGCCTTACTTCAGTATATTTTTGGACGATAGCTGTCATTTATAACTCTGCAGGTTTGTGAATTACACTGCCCCTGAGCTCCTTTCTTCAACTCGCTTTCTTGTGAGCTGGCCGCAACACCGCAGGATTGCTTCAGGCCCTAATCTGGTTCCGGCACGGCACGCTGAGCCTTTGGTTAATTCCTCTTCCTGGTGGGAAATGAGAGTTAAATTTGCCCGTCTAGACTCCTCCAGCTAGTCTCTCTTTGGCTCTCCCTATTCCTGTTCATCTTCCGCAGAAATTGCAAACTGGGCCAAACAGGAGGTTAAAGGCACTGACTCTCCAAGTCGGGAGAGTGTTAGTAAAGCGTCTGGAATGTTGCACCCGAGTACCAGGGGACGAGAACTGAGGCATATTGGAACACGTCTCCCGATCCCATGGTTGATCATACTCTGGGTTCCACGTGCATGTTTTAGCTGAAGGAAGAATCCCTTAAACCAGGAGAGTTGAGACCCGTGGAATGGGTACCATGCAATATGACTTCAAAGGGTCTTCATTTGCTCACCGAACCTCTCCAATCCTATCAGTGCTGCGTTTATGCCCCTGTACACATGCTTGATTTTCTTTCAGAGACATAGCAATCCATAGGTTTTAAGATACTTACTAGTCAGGTACATTCTTAGGCGTTTAATATGGGGTGTTGAGTCCATTTCGTTGAGCAAGGAGTAGCTCTTGTCTATTCCATATTTGGCTTAAGGAACTTTATCTGTGCTCATTTCAATCTCTGGTTTGATGCAGCACCCCAACTCACCTTTTCGCTTAAGCAAGCATAAGTTGGTTTTCTAAATTTGAGACCCTGTTCTGATTTGTAATCCAGTTCCTGTGTAGCCAAGTTTACATTCCGTGTATTAGTGATATCTTATGATGTTTCTTTTTCTGTGTGACTTATTTCAGTTAGAATCATCATACCTGAATCCACTCATTATGCTGCTATGGGCCTGATGACATAGATTTCATTGCTGAGTGATATTGCATTGTACGTAAGTACCACAACTTCTTTATCCATATTTCACTTTCTGCGCTATTGAACTTGTACCGTAAACGAGGTTCTTGTAAACAGAGCCGTCCCAAACTTTGGGGTGGCTGTGTCTTTTTCATTTTAATTTCCCTAAGCTATAGGACCATAAGTGGAAGTGCCCTAGGCTCTGTTGCTTTGTTTTTTAGATGTTTAAGGAAACACCATACACTTCTCCCAAGTGGGTGTTGGCAATTAATATACCGCCCATCAGCATAACAAGGCTCCCAGTTCTCCATGGCCTGTCCTGCCTTTCTGGATTTTACACTTTTTTGAGGTAGCCGTTTTGACCGTGGGGAAGTGAGACTTCATTGTAGTGCAGATTTCCTTTGCAAGCTTGCTTGGTTGGCCAAAAAGGGCGTATGCGTTTTTTCCTGAATATATTCAGGAAAAAACGCATACGCCCTTTTTGGCCAAGTGCATCATTGTGGACGTTCTGCCTCTTTTCCTATGCTTTAAATGCAATTCCAGTCTACCTCCTGAAATCGGTTTCCTGCAATTCTGCCCCGCTTTCAAGTCCTCTTGGCAGCCTTACTTCAGTATATTTTTGGACGATAGCTGTCATTTATAACTCTGCAGGTTTGTGAATTACACTGCCCCTGAGCTCCTTTCTTCAACTCGCTTTCTTGTGAGCTGGCCGCAACACCGCGGGATTGCTTCAGGCCCTAATCTGGTTCCAGCACGGCACGCTGAGCCTTTGGTTAATTCCTCTTCCTGGTGGGAAATGAGAGTTAAATTTGCCCGTCTAGACTCCTCCAGCTAGTCTCTCTTTGGCTCTCCCTATTCCTGTTCATCTTCCGCAGAAATTGCAAACTGGGCCAAACAGGAGGTTAAAGGCACTGACTCTCCAAGTCGGGAGAGTGTTAGTAAAGCGTCTGGAATGTTGCACCCGAGTACCAGGGGACGAGAACTGAGGCATATTGGAACACGTCTCCCGATCCCATGGTTGATCATACTCTGGGTTCCACGTGCATGTTTTAGCTGAAGGAAGAATCCCTTAAACCAGGAGAGTTGAGACCCGTGGAATGGGTACCATGCAATATGACTTCAAAGGGTCTTCATTTGCTCACCGAACCTCTCCAATCCTATCACTGCTGCGTTTATGCCCCTGTACACACGCTTGATTTTCTTTCAGAGACATAGCAATCCATAGGTTTTAAGATACTTACTAGTCAGGTACATTCTTAGGCGTTTAATATGGGGTGTTGAGTCCATTTCGTTGAGCAAGGAGTAGCTCTTGTCTATTCCATATTTGGCTTAAGGAACTTTATCTGTGCTCATTTCAATCTCTGGTTTGATGCAGCACCCCAACTCACCTTTTCGCTTAATCAAGCATAAGTTGGTTTTCTAAATTTGAGACCCTGTTCTGATTTGTAATCCAGTTCCTGTGTAGCCAAGTTTACATTCCGTGTATTAGTGATATCTTATGATGTTTCTTTTTCTGTGTGACTTATTTCAGTTAGAATCATCATACCTGAATCCACTCATTATGCTGCTACGGGCCTGATGACATAGATTTCATTGCTGAGTGATATTGCATTGTACGTAAGTACCACAACTTCTTTATCCATATTTCACTTTCTGCGCTATTGAACTTGTACCGTAAACGAGGTTCTTGCAAACAGAGCCGTCCCAAACTTTGGGGTGGCTGTGTCTTTTTCATTTTAATTTCCCTAAGCTATAGGACCATAAGTGGAAGTGCCCTAGGCTCTGTTGCTTTGTTTTTTAGATGTTTAAGGAAACACCATACACTTCTCCAAGTGGCTGTTGGCAATTAACATACCGCCCATCAGCATAACAAGGCTCCCAGTTCTCCATGGCCTGTCCTGCCTTTCTGGATTTTACACTTTTTTCAGGTGGCCGTTTTGACCGTTGGAAAGTGAGACTTCATTGTAGTGCAGATTTCCTTTGCAAGCTTGCTTGGTTGGCCAAAAAGGGCGTATGCGTTTTTTCCTGAATATATTCAGGAAAAAACGCATACGCCCTTTTTGGCCAAGTGCATCATTGTGGACGTTCTGCCTCTTTTCCTATGCTTTAAATGCAATTCCAGTCTACCTCCTGAAATCGGTTTCCTGCAATTCTGCCCCGCTTTCAAGTCCTCTTGGCAGCCTTACTTCAGTATATTTTTGGACGATAGCTGTCATTTATAACTCTGCAGGTTTGTGAATTACACTGCCCCTGAGCTCCTTTCTTCAACTCGCTTTCTTGTGAGCTGGCCGCAACACCGCAGGATTGCTTCAGGCCCTAATCTGGTTCCGGCACGGCACGCTGAGCCTTTGGTTAATTCCTCTTCCTGGTGGGAAATGAGAGTTAAATTTGCCCGTCTAGACTCCTCCAGCTAGTCTCTCTTTGGTTCTCCCTATTCCTGTTCATCTTCCGCAGAAATTGCAAACTGGGCCAAACAGGAGGTTAAAGGCACTGACTCTCCAAGTCGGGAGAGTGTTAGTAAAGCGTCTGGAATGTTGCACCCGAGTACCAGGGGACGAGAACTGAGGCATATTGGAACACGTCTCCCGATCCCATGGTTGATCATACTCTGGGTTCCACGTGCATGTTTTAGCTGAAGGAAGAATCCCTTAAACCAGGAGTGTTGAGACCCGTGGAATGGGTACCATGCAATATGACTTCAAAGGGTCTTCATTTGCTCACCGAACCTCTCCAATCCTATCACTGCTGCGTTTATGCCCCTGTACACACGCTTGATTTTCTTTCAGAGACATAGCAATCCATAGGTTTTAAGATACTTACTAGTCAGGTACATTCTTAGGCGTTTAATATGGGGTGTTGAGTCCATTTCGTTGAGCAAGGAGTAGCTCTTGTCTATTCCATATTTGGCTTAAGGAACTTTATCTGTGCTCATTTCAATCTCTGGTTTGATGCAGCACCCCAACTCACCTTTTCGCTTAATCAAGCATAAGTTGGTTTTCTAAATTTGAGACCTTGTTCTGATTTGTAATCCAGTTCCTGTGTAGCCAAGTTTACATTCCGTGTATTAGTGATATCTTATGATGTTTCTTTTTCTGTGTGACTTATTTCAGTTAGAATCATCATACCTGAATCCACTCATTATGCTGCTACGGGCCTGATGACATAGATTTCATTGCTGAGTGATATTGCATTGTACGTAAGTACCACAACTTCTTTATCCATATTTCACTTTCTGCGCTATTGAACTTGTACCGTAAACGAGGTTCTTGCAAACAGAGCCGTCCCAAACTTTGGGGTGGCTGTGTCTTTTTCATTTTAATTTCCCTAAGCTATAGGACCATAAGTGGAAGTGCCCTAGGCTCTGTTGCTTTGTTTTTTAGATGTTTAAGGAAACACCATACACTTCTCCCAAGTGGCTGTTGGCAATTAACATACCGCCCATCAGCATAACAAGGCTCCCAGTTCTCCATGGCCTGTCCTGCCTTTCTGGATTTTACACTTTTTCCAGATGGCCCTTTTGACCATGGGGAAGTGAGACTTCATTGTAGTGCAGATTTCCTTTGCAAGCTTGCTTGGTTGGCCAAAAAGGGCGTATGCGTTTTTTCCTGAATATATTCAGGAAAAAACGCATACGCCCTTTTTGGCCAAGTGCATCATTGTGGACGTTCTGCCTCTTTTCCTATGCTTTAAATGCAATTCCAGTCTACCTCCTGAAATCGGTTTCCTGCAATTCTGTCCCGCTTTCAAGTCCTCTTGGCAGCCTTACTTCAGTATATTTTTGGACGATAGCTGTCATTTATAACTCTGCAGGTTTGTGAATTACACTGCCCCTGAGCTCCTTTCTTCAACTCGCTTTCTTGTGAGCTGGCCGCAACACCGCAGGATTGCTTCAGGCCCTAATCTGGTTCCGGCACGGCACGCTGAGCCTTTGGTTAATTCCTCTTCCTGGTGGGAAATGAGAGTTAAATTTGCCCGTCTAGACTCCTCCAGCTAGTCTCTCTTTGGCTCTCCCTATTCCTGTTCATCTTCCGCAGAAATTGCAAACTGGGCCAAACAGGAGGTTAAAGGCACTGACTCTCCAAGTCGGGAGAGTGTTAGTAAAGCGTCTGGAATGTTGCACCCGAGTACCAGGGGACGAGAACTGAGGCATATTGGAACACGTCTCCCGATCCCATGGTTGATCATACTCTGGGTTCCACGTGCATGTTTTAGCTGAAGGAAGAATCCCTTAAACCAGGAGAGTTGAGACCCGTGGAATGGGTACCATGCAATATGACTTCAAAGGGTCTTCATTTGCTCACCGAACCTCTCCAATCCTATCACTGCTGCGTTTATGCCCCTGTACACATGCTTGATTTTCTTTCAGAGACATAGCAATCCATAGGTTTTAAGATACTTACTAGTCAGGTACATTCTTAGGCGTTTAATATGGGCTGTTGAGTCCATTTCGTTGAGCAAGGAGTAGCTCTTGTCTATTCCATATTTGGCTTAAGGAACTTTATCTGTGCTCATTTCAATCTCTGGTTTGATGCAGCACCCCAACTCACCTTTTCGCTTAAGCAAGCATAAGTTGGTTTTCTAAATTTGAGACCCTGTTCTGATTTGTAATCCAGTTCCTGTGTAGCCAAGTTTACATTCCGTGTATTAGTGATATCTTATGATGTTTCTTTTTCTGTGTGACTTATTTCAGTTAGAATCATCATACCTGAATCCACTCATTATGCTGCTATGGGCCTGATGACATAGATTTCATTGCTGAGTGATATTGCATTGTACGTAAGTACCACAACTTCTTTATCCATATTTCACTTTCTGCGCTATTGAACTTGTACCGTAAACGAGGTTCTTGTAAACAGAGCCGTCCCAAACTTTGGGGTGGCTGTGTCTTTTTCATTTTAATTTCCCTAAGCTATAGGACCATAAGTGGAAGTGCCCTAGGCTCTGTTGCTTTGTTTTTTAGATGTTTAAGGAAACACCATACACTTCTCCCAAGTGGGTGTTGGCAATTAATATACCGCCCATCAGCATAACAAGGCTCCCAGTTCTCCATGGCCTGTCCTGCCTTTCTGGATTTTACACTCTTTTGAGGTGGCCGTTTTGACCGTGGGGAAGTGAGACTTCATTGTAGTGCAGATTTCCTTTGCAAGCTTGCTTGGTTGGCCAAAAAGGGCGTATGCGTTTTTTCCTGAATATATTCAGGAAAAAACGCATACGCCCTTTTTGGCCAAGTGCATCATTGTGGACGTTCTGCCTCTTTTCCTATGCTTTAAATGCAATTCCAGTCTACCTCCTGAAATCGATTTCCTGCAATTCTGCCCCGCTTTCAAGTCCTCTTGGCAGCCTTACTTCAGTATATTTTTGGACGATAGCTGTCATTTATAACTCTGCAGGTTTGTGAATTACACTGCCCCTGAGCTCCTTTCTTCAACTCGCTTTCTTGTGAGCTGGCCGCAACACCGCAGGATTGCTTCAGGCCCTAATCTGGTTCCGGCACGGCACGCTGAGCCTTTGGTTAATTCCTCTTCCTGGTGGGAAATGAGAGTTAAATTTGCCCGTCTAGACTCCTCCAGCTAGTCTCTCTTTGGCTCTCCCTATTCCTGTTCATCTTCCGCAGAAATTGCAAACTGGGCCAAACAGGAGGTTAAAGGCACTGACTCTCCAAGTCGGGAGAGTGTTAGTAAAGCGTCTGGAATGTTGCACCCGAGTACCAGGGGACGAGAACTGAGGCATATTGGAACACGTCTCCCGATCCCATGGTTGATCATACTCTGGGTTCCACGTGCATGTTTTAGCTGAAGGAAGAATCCCTTAAACCAGGAGAGTTGAGACCCGTGGAATGGGTACCATGCAATATGACTTCAAAGGGTCTTCATTTGCTCACCGAACCTCTCCAATCCTATCACTGCTGCGTTTATGCCCCTGTACACACGCTTGATTTTCTTTCAGAGACATAGCAATCCATAGGTTTTAAGATACTTACTAGTCAGGTACATTCTTAGGCGTTTAATATGGGGTGTTGAGTCCATTTCGTTGAGCAAGGAGTAGCTCTTGTCTATTCCATATTTGGCTTAAGGAACTTTATCTGTGCTCATTTCAATCTCTGGTTTGATGCAGCACCCCAACTCACCTTTTCGCTTAAGCAAGCATAAGTTGGTTTTCTAAATTTGAGACCCTGTTCTGATTTGTAATCCAGTTCCTGTGTAGCCAAGTTTACATTCCGTGTATTAGTGATATCTTATGATGTTTCTTTTTCTGTGTGACTTATTTCAGTTAGAATCATCATACCTGAATCCACTCATTATGCTGCTATGGGCCTGATGACATAGATTTCATTGCTGAGTGATATTGCATTGTACGTAAGTACCACAACTTCTTTATCCATATTTCACTTTCTGCACTATTGAACTTGTACCGTAAACGAGGTTCTTGTAAACAGAGCCGTCCCAAACTTTGGGGTGGCTGTGTCTTTTTCATTTTAATTTCCCTAAGCTATAGGACCATAAGTGGAAGTGCCCTAGGCTCTGTTGCTTTGTTTTTTAGATGTTTAAGGAAACACCATACACTTCTCCCAAGTGGGTGTTGGCAATTAATATACCGCCCATCAGCATAACAAGGCTCCCAGTTCTCCATGGCCTGTCCTGCCTTTCTGGATTTTACACTTTATTGAGGTGGCCGTTTTGACCGTGGGGAAGTGAGACTTCATTGTAGTGCAGATTTCCTTTGCAAGCTTGCTTGGTTGGCCAAAAAGGGCGTATGCGTTTTTTCCTGAATATATTCAGGAAAAAACGCATACGCCCTTTTTGGCCAAGTGCATCATTGTGGACGTTCTGCCTCTTTTCCTATGCTTTAAATGCAATTCCAGTCTACCTCCTGAAATCGGTTTCCTGCAATTCTGCCCCGCTTTCAAGTCCTCTTGGCAGCCTTACTTCAGTATATTTTTGGACGATACCTGTCATTTATAACTCTGCAGGTTTGTGAATTACACTGCCCCTGAGCTCCTTTCTTCAACTCGCTTTCTTGTGAGCTGGCCGCAACACCGCAGGATTGCTTCAGGCCCTAATCTGGTTCCGGCACGGCACGCTGAGCCTTTGGTTAATTCCTCTTCCTGGTGGGAAATGAGAGTTAAATTTGCCCGTCTAGACTCCTCCAGCTAGTCTCTCTTTGGCTCTCCCTATTCCTGTTCATCTTCCGCAGAAATTGCAAACTGGGCCAAACAGGAGGTTAAAGGCACTGACTCTCCAAGTCGGGAGAGTGTTAGTAAAGCGTCTGGAATGTTGCACCCGAGTACCAGGGGACGAGAACTGAGGCATATTGGAACACGTCTCCCGATCCCATGGTTGATCATACTCTGGGTTCCACGTGCATGTTTTAGCTGAAGGAAGAATCCCTTAAACCAGGAGAGTTGAGACCCGTGGAATGGGTACCATGCAATATGACTTCAAAGGGTCTTCATTTGCTCACCGAACCTCTCCAATCCTATCACTGCTGCGTTTATGCCCCTGTACACATGCTTGATTTTCTTTCAGAGACATAGCAATCCATAGGTTTTAAGATACTTACTAGTCAGGTACATTCTTAGGCGTTTAATATGGGGTGTTGAGTCCATTTCGTTGAGCAAGGAGTAGCTCTTGTCTATTCCATATTTGGCTTAAGGAACTTTATCTGTGCTCATTTCAATCTCTGGTTTGATGCAGCACCCCAACTCACCTTTTCGCTTAATCAAGCATAAGTTGGTTTTCTAAATTTGAGACCCTGTTCTGATTTGTAATCCAGTTCCTGTGTAGCCAAGTTTACATTCCGTGTATTAGTGATATCTTATGATGTTTCTTTTTCTGTGTGACTTATTTCAGTTAGAATCATCATACCTGAATCCACTCATTATGCTGCTACGGGCCTGATGACATAGATTTCATTGCTGAGTGATATTGCATTGTACGTAAGTACCACAACTTCTTTATCCATATTTCACTTTCTGCGCTATTGAACTTGTACCGTAAACGAGGTTCTTGCAAACAGAGCCGTCCCAAACTTTGGGGTGGCTGTGTCTTTTTCATTTTAATTTCCCTAAGCTATAGGACCATAAGTGGAAGTGCCCTAGGCTCTGTTGCTTTGTTTTTTAGATGCTTAAGGAAACACCATACACTTCTCCCAAGTGGCTGTTGGCAATTAACATACCGCCCATCAGCATAACAAGGCTCCCAGTTCTCCATGGCCTGTCCTGCCTTTCTGGATTTTACACTTTTTTCAGATGGCCCTTTTGACCTGGAGGAAGTGAGACTTCATTGTAGTGCAGATTTCCTTTGCAAGCTTGCTTGGTTGGCCAAAAAGGGCGTATGCGTTTTTTCCTGAATATATGCAGGAAAAAACGCATACGCCCTTTTTGGCCAAGTGCATCATTGTCCACATTCTGCCTCTTTTCCTATATTTTAAATGCAATTCCAGTCTACCTCCTGAAATCGGATTCCTGCAATTCTGCCCCGCTTTCAAGTCTTCTTGTCAGCCTTACTTCAGTATATTTTTGGACGATAGCTGTCATTTATCACTCTGCAGGTTTGTGAATTACAGTGCCCCTGAGCTCCTTACTTCTACTCGCTTTCTTGTGAGCTGGCCACAACCCCGCAGGATTGCTTCAGGCCTTAATCTCGTTCCGGCCGGGACGCTGAGCTTTTGGTTAATTCCTATTCCTGGTGCGAAATGAGAGTTAAATTTGCCCGTCCAGACACGTCCAGCTAGTCTCTCATTGTTTCTCCCTATTCCTGTTCATTTTCCGCAGAAATTCCAAACTGGGCCAAACAGGAGGTTAAAGGCACTGACTCTCCAAGTCGGGAGAGTGTTAGTAAAGCGTCTGGAATTTTGCACCCGAGTACCAGGGGACGAGAACTGAGACATATTGGAACACGTCTACCGATCACATGGTTGATCATACTCTGGGCTCCGCATGCATGTTTTAGCTGAAGGAAGAATCCCTTAAACCTGGAGAGTTGAGACCCGTGGAATGGGTACCATGCAATATGACTTCAAAGGGTCTTCATTTGCTCACCGAACCTCTCCAATCCTATCACTGCTGCATTTAGGCCCCTGTACAGACGCTTGATTCTCTTTCAGGGAAATAGCAATCCATAGGTTTTAAGATACTTACTAGTCAGGTACATTCTTAGGCGTTTAATATGGGCTGTTGAGTCCATTTCGTTGAGCAAGGAGTAGTTCTTGTCTATTCCATATTTGGCTTAAGGAACTTTATCTGTGCTCATTTCAATCTCTGGTTTGATGCAGCACCCCAACTCACCTTTTCGCTTAAGCAAGCATAAGTTGGTTTTCTAAATTTGAGACCCTGTTCTGATTTGTAATCCAGTTCCTGTGTAGCCAAGTTTACATTCCGTGTATTAGTGATATCTTATGATGTTTCTTTTTCTGTGTGACTTATTTCAGTTAGAATCATCATACCTGAATCCACTCATTATGCTGCTACGGGCCTGATGACATAGATTTCATTGCTGAGTGATATTGCATTGTACGTAAGTACCACAACTTCTTTATCCATATTTCACTTTCTGCGCTATTGAACTTGTACCGTAAACGAGGTTCTTGTAAACAGAGCCGTCCCAAACTTTGGGGTGGCTGTGTCTTTTTCATTTTAATTTCCCTAAGCTATAGGACCATAAGTGGAAGTGCCCTAGGCTCTGTTGCTTTGTTTTTTAGATGTTTAAGGAAACACCATACACTTCTCCCAAGTGGGTGTTGGCAATTAATATACCGCCCATCAGCATAACAAGGCTCCCAGTTCTCCATGGCCTGTCCTGCCTTTCTGGATTTTACACTTTTTTGAGGTGGCCGTTTTGACCGTGGGGAAGTGAGACTTCATTGTAGTGCAGATTTCCTTTGCAAGCTTGCTTGGTTGGCCAAAAAGGGTGTATGCGTTTTTTCCTGAATATATTCAGGAAAAAACGCATACGCCCTTTTTGGCCAAGTGCATCATTGTGGACGTTCTGCCTCTTTTCCTATGCTTTAAATGCAATTCCAGTCTACCTCCTGAAATCGGTTTCCTGCAATTCTGCCCCGCTTTCAAGTCCTCTTGGCAGCCTTACTTCAGTATATTTTTGGACGATAGCTGTCATTTATAACTCTGCAGGTTTGTGAATTACAGTGCCCCTGAGCTCCTTTCTTCAACTCGCTTTCTTGTGAGCTGGCCGCAACACCGCAGGATTGCTTCAGGCCCTAATCTGGTTCCGGCACGGCACGCTGAGCCTTTGGTTAATTCCTCTTCCTGGTGGGAAATGAGAGTTAAATTTGCCCGTCTAGACTCCTCCAGCTAGTCTCTCTTTGGCTCTCCCTATTCCTGTTCATCTTCCGCAGAAATTGCAAACTGGGCCAAACAGGAGGTTAAAGGCACTGACTCTCCAAGTCGGGAGAGTGTTAGTAAAGCGTCTGGAATGTTGCACCCGAGTACCAGGGGACGAGAACTGAGGCATATTGGAACACGTCTCCCGATCCCATGGTTGATCATACTCTGGGTTCCACGTGCATGTTTTAGCTGAAGGAAGAATCCCTTAAACCAGGAGAGTTGAGACCCGTGGAATGGGTACCATGCAATATGACTTCAAAGGGTCTTCATTTGCTCACCGAACCTCTCCAATCCTATCACTGCTGCGTTTATGCCCCTGTACACACGCTTGATTTTCTTTCAGAGACATAGCAATCCATAGGTTTTAAGATACTTACTAGTCAGGTACATTCTTAGGCGTTTAATATGGGGTGTTGAGTCCATTTCGTTGAGCAAGGAGTAGCTCTTGTCTATTCCATATTTGGCTTAAGGAACTTTATCTGTGCTCATTTCAATCTCTGGTTTGATGCAGCACCCCAACTCACCTTTTCGCTTAATCAAGCATAAGTTGGTTTTCTAAATTTGAGACCCTGTTCTGATTTGTAATCCAGTTCCTGTGTAGCCAAGTTTACATTCCGTGTATTAGTGATATCTTATGATGTTTCTTTTTCTGTGTGACTTATTTCAGTTAGAATCATCATACCTGAATCCACTCATTATGCTGCTACGGGCCTGATGACATAGATTTCATTGCTGAGTGATATTGCATTGTACGTAAGTACCACAACTTCTTTATCCATATTTCACTTTCTGCGCTATTGAACTTGTACCGTAAACGAGGTTCTTGCAAACAGAGCCGTCCCAAACTTTGGGGTGGCTGTGTCTTTTTCATTTTAATTTCCCTAAGCTATAGGACCATAAGTGGAAGTGCCCTAGGCTCTGTTGCTTTGTTTTTTAGATGCTTAAGGAAACACCATACACTTCTCCCAAGTGGCTGTTGGCAATTAACATACCGCCCATCAGCATAACAAGGCTCCCAGTTCTCCATGGCCTGTCCTGCCTTTCTGGATTTTACACTTTTTTCAGATGGCCCTTTTGACCGGGAGGAAGTGAGACTTCATTGTAGTGCAGATTTCCTTTGCAAGCTTGCTTGGTTGGCCAAAAAGGGCGTATGCGTTTTTTCCTGAATATATGCAGGAAAAAACGCATACGCCCTTTTTGGCCAAGTGCATCATTGTCCACATTCTGCCTCTTTTCCTATATTTTAAATGCAATTCCAGTCTACCTCCTGAAATCGGATTCCTGCAATTCTGCCCCGCTTTCAAGTCTTCTTGTCAGCCTTACTTCAGTATATTTTTGGACGATAGCTGTCATTTATCACTCTGCAGGTTTGTGAATTACAGTGCCCCTGAGCTCCTTACTTCTACTCGCTTTCTTGTGAGCTGGCCACAACCCCGCAGGATTGCTTCAGGCCTTAATCTCGTTCCGGCCGGGACGCTGAGCTTTTGGTTAATTCCTATTCCTGGTGCAAAATGAGAGTTAAATTTGCCCGTCCAGACACGTCCAGCTAGTCTCTCATTGTTTCTCCCTATTCCTGTTCATTTTCCGCAGAAATTCCAAACTGGGCCAAACAGGAGGTTAAAGGCACTGACTCTCCAAGTCGGGAGAGTGTTAGTAAAGCGTCTGGAATTTTGCACCCGAGTACCAGGGGACGAGAACTGAGACATATTGGAACACGTCTCCCGATCACATGGTTGATCATACTCTGGGCTCCGCATGCATGTTTTAGCTGAAGGAAGAATCCCTTAAACCTGGAGAGTTGAGACCCGTGGAATGGGTACCATGCAATATGACTTCAAAGGGTCTTCATTTGCTCACCGAACCTCTCCAATCCTATCACTGCTGCATTTAGGCCCCTGTACAGACGCTTGATTCTCTTTCAGGGAAATAGCAATCCATAGGTTTTAAGATACTTACTAGTCAGGTACGTTCTTAGGCATTTAATATGGGGTGTTGAGTCCATTTCGTTGAGCAAGGAGTAGCTCTTGTCTATTCAGTATCTGGCTTAAGGAACTTTATCTGTGCTCATTATAATCTCTGGTTTTATGCAACACCGCAACTCACCTTTCCCCTTAAGCAAGCATAAGTTGGTTTTCTAAATTTGTGATCCTGTTCTATTTTGTAATTCAGTTCCTGTATAGCCAAGTTTACATTCCGTGTATTAGTGATATCTTATGATGTTTCTTTTTCTGTGTGACTTATTTCAGTTAGAATCATCATACCTGAATCCACTCATTATGCTGCTACGGACCTGATGACATAGATTTTATTGCTGAGTGATATTGCATTGTACGTAAGTACCACAACTTCTTTATCCATTTTTCACTTTCTGCGATATTGAACTTGTACCATAAACGAGGTTCTTGTAAACAGAGCCGTCCCAAACTTTGGGGAGGCTGTGTCTTTTTGATTTTAATTTCCCTAAGCTATAGGACCATAAGTGGAAGTGCCCTAGGCTCTGTTGCTTTGTTTTTTCGATGTTTCAGGAAACACCATACACTTCTCCTGAGTGGCTGTTGGCAATTTTCATCCCGACCATCAGCATAACAAGGCTCCCAGTTCTCCATGGCCTGTCCTGCCTTTCTGGATTTTACACTTTTTTCAGATGGCCCTTTTGACCGGGGGGAAGTGAGACTTCATTATAGTGCAGATTTCCTTTACAAGCTTGCTTGGTTGGCCTAAAAGTGCGTATGCGTTTTTTCCTGAATATATTCAGGAGAAAACGCATACGCCCTTTTTGGCCACGTGCATCATTGTCAACGTTCTGCCTCTTTTCCTATGCTTTAAATGCAATTCCAGTCTACCTCCTGAAATCGGTTTCCTGCAATTCTGCCTTGCTTTCAATGCCTCTTCATAGCCTTACCTCAATATATTTTTTGAAAATAGTTGGCCTTTATAACTCTGCAGGTTTTGAATTGCAGTGGCCCTTAGCTCCATTTTTCAGCTCTTATTTTTGTGATCTTGCCTCATAACCACAGGATTCCTTCAGGCCCTATTGTTCTTCTGGGGCACCTTGCTGTGCCTTTGGTTTATTCTTCTTACTGATATGAAATTAGAGTGACATGTGCCCATTGAAACCGCTACACCTAGTTTCTCACTGGTTCCCCCTATTCCCATTCATCCTCCACACTAACTGCAGACTGTGCGATACCAGAACTTAAAGGCATTGACTCTCCATGTGGGGATATTTTAGTAAAGCGGCTGGAATGTCGATCCGGAGCCCCAGGAGAGGAAAAATGAGGTGCGTTTTAGAAACCTTTCCCAATCATATGGTATACCAGTCGCTGGGTTTCCCAAGCATGGTTTAGCTGTAGGAAGATTCCCTTCAACCTGGAGTGTTGGGACCCTTGGAATGAGTAGCATGAAGTATTGCATTAAAGTTTTGGCAGTTGCTCACCAAAGCTCACCAATCCTCTCAGCCCCAAGTGTCCAGCCTTATGTCTTATCCAGCTGTGGGCTTATATGTGGTCAATCCAGGTTGCATCACAGCCCCTGAGCGAATTTTGTAAGAATTTTTCTCTCTTTCATTGTTTCTGCGTTTTGTTTTTAAAATTTATTTCTATAATGGGGTTTAGCTCATTTTCACTGCTGTGTTTGTGCCGCTCTGCACACACTTGATTCCCTTATGGAGATATATCAATACATGGGTTTTAAGATTCTTATTACTCAGATATATTTCTCTGTGGTGTATAGGGTGTGTTGAGGCCAGTTCATTGAGCAAGGTGTAGATCTTGTCTAATATCTATTTGGTTTATTGAACGGTATCTGTGCTAATTTCAAACTCTGGTTTTATGCATCACCCCACCTCTCCTTTCCCCTTAAGCTGAAATAAGTGTGTTTTCTAAATGTGAGACACTGTTCTGTTCTGTAATTCATTTCTTGTGCAGCCATATTTACCCTCCCTCTATAAGTGATATCTTATGATATGTTTCTTTTTCTGTTTGACTTATTTCAAGTAGTATTATCAGACCTAAACCCACTCTTTATCCTTCTACTAGCCTTATTACATTGATTTCATGGTGAAGAGATATTCCATTGTACATAAGTACCACATCTTCTTTATCCATTGTTCTCTTTCCTGGGATATTTAAGGTGTACTGAAGTTGAGGTTCTTGTAAACAGAGTAGCCCTAAACTGTGGTGTGCTTGTGTCTTGTTGATTTTTAGACTTCCCTAGATATACTCCCATGATTGGAAGTGTCCTATGCTCTGTAGCTCTGTTTTTTAGATGATTTAGGAACCACCATACACTTCTCCAGAGTGGCTCTCGGCAGTTCACACACTGCCCATCAGCGTATAAAGGCTCCCTGTTCTCCATGGCCTGTCCTGCATTTCTGGTTTTTACAATTTTTTAGGATGGCCCTTTTGACCAGTGGGTAATGAGACTTCTTTGGTGTGCACATTTGCATTGCTTGCTTGCTTCGTTGCCCATAAAGTGTGCATGCGTTTTTCCCTGGATATAATCAGGAAAAAACGCATACGCCCTTTTGGGCCAACTGCATCATTGTCGAAATTCTGCCGCTTTTCATGTGCTTTAAAGACGAGTCCAATCTATCTCTTGAAATCTGTTTCTTGCAATTCTGTCTTGCATTCAGATCCTCTTCTTTGCCTTACCTCAACATATTTTTGGACGTTAGTTTTCATTTATAACTCTGCAGGTTTGTGAATTGCAGTGACCCTGAGCTCCATTTTTTAAGTTGCTCTTTTGTGAGCTGGCCTCAAACCCGCAGGATTGCTTCAGGCCCTATTTTGGCTCGGGCGAGGCGGGCTGAGCCTTTTTTCAATTCTTATTCTTAATGGGAAATTAGAGTGATATGTGCCCGTCCAAACCCCTACAACTATTCTCTCATTGGTTCCCCCTCTTCCCGTTCATCCTCCTCACAATTTGCAAAATGTTTGAAACAGAAGTTGAAATGTGCTGATTCTCCAAGTGGGGAGATTCTAAGTAACGTGGCTGGAATGGTGAACAGGAGCACCAGGAGAGGATAAATGAGCTGCATTTTAGACACATCTCCCGATCACATGGTGTACAGTCCTCTGGGTTTTCCATGCATGTTTTAGCTGTAGGAAGATCCCTTGAACCTGCAGATTTGGGACCCATTGAATGGGTACCAGGTAGTATTACTTTAAAGGGTGTGCATTTCCTCACCCAACCTCACATTTCTCTTAGTGCAAACAGTTTCCAGCCTTATGTCTCATCCTGCTGTGGGTCTAGATGTGTTCAATCCATGTTGCATCACCGGCCCTGAGGAAAAGTTGTAAGAGGTTTTCTCTGTCTCTCTGTCGTTTATTTTTTTCAATTTATTACTATATTGGTTACAGCTGATTTTCAAAGCTCTGTTTCTTGCTGCTGTACATCCACTTGATTCACGTACAGAGAGACATCAGTAAATTCTTTTTCAGATTCTTACCAGTCGTATATATTCTTTTCCGGTGACTTGAGTGTGCTGAGTGCAGTTCTTTTAGCTACCGTGTAGGCCTTGTTGATTATCAGTTTGGTATTTGGAATGGTATCTTTGCTAATTTCAACCTCCTGGATGATGCCTCACCCCTCCCCACCTTTCCCGTTTAGCAGCCTTATGCGTGTTTTCTACATATTTGACTATGTTTTTGTTTTGTAAGTTATTTCATGTGTAGCTATTTTGGATTCCACCTTTAAGTGATATCTTATGATATGTGTCTTTTTCTTTTTGAATTATGTCACTTAGAATGATCATACGTAACTCCTCTGGAGTTGTTACAACTGGCCATATTTCATTGATTTCCAGGCTGAGTAATATTCCACTCTACATAAGTACCACATCTCTATCCATGTTTTCCCTCCAGAGACATTTAAGTTATATCCTAGTCGAGGATCTTTTAAACAGAGAGGCGGTAAATATTGGGGTGCCTGTGTCCTCTCGATTTTTGTTTTTCCCAAGATATACGCCCATGCGTGCAAGTGCCCTATGCTCTGTAGCTCATTTTTTAGATGCTTTAGTAAACACAATACACTTCTCCAGAATGGCCGTTGGCAATATACATTTCCACTATAAGTCTCACAGGGCTCCCTCTTCTCCTTGCCCTGTCCTGCATTTCTGTTGTTTACGCTTTATGAGGATGGCTCTTCTGACTGATCTGAAGTGATATCTTTTGTAGTATTGATTTCCAGTGCCCACCTGTTTGGTTGGCTAAAAAAGTGTATGCCCTTTTCTTGAATATATACAGAAAAAAACGCATACACCCTTTTTGGCCAACTGCAATGTTGGCAATGTTCAGCCCCTTTTCTTGTGCTTAATGGTGAGTCCTTTCTACCTCCTCAAATCCCTTTCCTGCCATTCTCCCTTGCTTACAAGTCCTTTTCTCTGACTTTCCTCAAGACATTTTTCAGTGATAGATATTTTCAACTCTGCAGTTCATGAATTTTACTGCCCCTGAGTTCCATTGTTCAACTTGTGTTTATGGGAACTGGCCACAAAGCAGTGGGATTTCCTCAAGCCCTATACTGTTTCCATGGGCAACCCTAGCCTTTGGTCAATTCGTCTTCCTGATTGGAAATTAGAGTGACATGTGCCTGTCTGAACACCTAGGACTTGTCTCTCATTGTTCCTCATCCTTCCGCTTCATCCTCTGGAAAATTCCAAACTGTACGCAACAGGATGTTGACAGTGCTGCCATCTCCAAGTTGGGAGACTGTTAGTAAAGACGCTGGAGGGGCGAACCCGAGCACCAGGAGATGAGGTGATGAGATGCCTTTTCCAAACTCTTCCCGATCAGACGGTATACCATCCTCTGGGTGTGACAGACATGTTTTAGCAGTAGGAAGAGTCCCATTCATGTAAGGAGAACACCAGGGCTTTTTCAAAATCAGTGTCTCCCCGAAACCCAAACTGGGGAATTTTTTAAGCTACGGCTACACATATGTTCATTAAGGGCCTTGGGAAGTAGGCAGAGTCCAAACTTTAGATGATTGAAGTCTTCAGGGTCAGAAGCACTCACCACCAGCTTCCCTTAGGTTACACTTTAACTGTCATTGATAGATGATGTCAATAAAAATATCTATTCTTTTTCAGATTATTTCCCCTTATAGGTTATTGCAAAATGTTGAGTGTAGTTCCCTGTGCTATACAGTAGTTCCTTGTTGATGATCTATTTTATACATAGCAGTGTGTATGTGTTAATCCCAAACTGTTAGTTTATCCCTCCTCCCACCTTTCCCCTTTGGTAATAATAAATTATAAGATTTTATACTTCTCAGAAATGGGAGAGCTGAAAGAGAGGTATCATTTTCAATGGAAAAGCATTTAAAACAAGATTGAAGCTTTAACCAAGATTATTAGATGTACATCTTTGGAAAGAAATCACTTCGTTTCTCTAATATTGACCTGACAAATAAGACAAACCTTTTCACTGAACTTGCTTATAATAAAGTGATGGAAATATCCAATGGAAGCGTTAGAAACATCTTATTTTACCCGAGCCTTATACACTGTTCTATGTTAACTACAGTTTGGCTCACACATCTGTTCATTGAGGTTACAATAGTCTCAATTTCTGTTACTGATCCTCCAGAGTGGACCCCAACAAGTGTCCCCCTGCGCAGTGTCATTGGGGCCAACAGATCGAGACTGAGTTTGGTTCACAAGCAAAGGAAACTTTATATTTTGATCAGAGAATGGAGAGGTGAGAGCATGCACTACCCCGTGGGCTGTGGGCTGGGCTGCTGTGTAGAGATCCTGTCAGAGTCAGTGGGAGGGAGGGGGCGGAGCTCTCGAGGGCCGGGTTGGCTGCAGCTCAGGCTCTATATCGCGGAGTCTGCACTGGGCCCCAGGAGCTGAGGTGTCGACCCAGCCATTCTGCACTAGGAAATCTGGTCTGAAGTGCCGGGTGTGGAACCTCTGCATGCGGGACCCTAGGAGCACATGAAATTAGACAAAGCACAAAGGATAAAAAAGGTTAGACTTGACTTTATTGCCCAGATTCTATTTTTATCTCCCAGGGATTTTTAATGGGCTTTGCTGGGGACAAACCCCTCCTCTGCCTTTTGTCCCGTTCCTCATTCTTGGAGTGCTGAGGGTGCAGACCCTTCTTCTGTAACTGCTGAGTGCTGAGTTGGGAGCCCTCATACCAAGGGGCGAGGGTCAGAGCTTCTCCCCAGCAGCCTCCAGGTGACGTTGATTGTCCCCAGGCCCCCTGCCTCCCTGCTCGTCCACCTGAGCACCAGCATTGGAAGCGTTATAGATTCTAATGACCTTTAAGGGTCCAGGAAAGAGATGTGCAGAGACGCTGTGGGGGCCGGTTTCACCCCGCCCCACATTTGTTCGGCCACCTTAGGCTGACCGTTTCTGCCAGCCTAGATGCTCTGACCAGTAGTCTGCGCTGTCTTCAATTAGGCCCCTGAATTAACGTACAAACAGCACCAGGTGTCAGAGCCCTGCCCGCTCAACTCCCAGACAGTCCAGGGTCAGTGGTGATCAAGGACCATGATGGCCACTGAGTCAACAGCCTTTTGAAGTAAACAGGAGTCCAGCCAGTCTTATTGGCCACCATCATCACGGTGTCTGTAGGCTTTTCTATGGTGACAGTGTGACATACGGTTCCCCCGCCAAGATTATTAGCTCCCCTCTGGGTGCAGTAAGTCCTGCAAGCAGTAGTCTACTCTTTTGGGACACACTCTTGTTGTTTTATGAGAGAAACTCCAGGTCAAGTGATGTTCACACGAGTCGTCATGGTGTCCTGTTGCCCCCGGTTATCTCTCTGGATGTTGGAGTTGGAGGGCCTCCTCACTCGAAGTTGGTGTGCCCACGGAGCAAACCCTGCAACTTCAGGGCATGGTTGGTGGTTAGGATCACCATGTGGGGTCCTTTTCCCTTAGGAGGGAGGTGGCCTTTTGGGCTGCTGATTTCCAGGTTTTTAGATACCGCCAGTATCTTGGCCAGATGCGGCAGTGGGCCAAGCCCCTTGGTGACCGTAGTTTATCCTACCTGGATGGCATTCTTGCATTGTTCCATTTCAAGTGGTCCCAGTTTTTGCACTAATTCTCCAATGGCGATTCACCTTTCACCAGGAATGTAAAGGTCAAAGGGTTTAGCTAAATTAGGGAGTTCCAGGGCAAGGGTCTGAATTGACTGCTCTTTCCATTCTTGAAAGGCCACTTCTGGATTCTATTCAAAAGGATCATCATCTTTTCCTTTCAGTGTTTCATATAATGGCCCAGCTAGTAGACTGCAGTTAGGGATCCAGAAGCAGCAAACCCTGGCCTCCCCAGGAACCCCTAAGCTGTCTTCTAGTTTTAGAAAGGAGTAAGGCCGAAAATGGTTTCTTCCCTTTCCTGGGATGGGCTTCTCCGACCTTCTGTGAGAATGAAGCCCAGGCAGGTCACCGCAGTCTGTGATATTTGAGCTTTTTCTTGGACAACTTCTATCCTTTATTGGCTTGGTAGTTCAGAGGCCTCCTTAGTAGGGCTGGCGATCAGAATGTCGTCTGCGTACTGAAGGAGGGTTTCCTTTTCCAGAGGTAGAACTTTTAGGTCTTTAGCTAAGGTTTCCCCAAAGATGGTGTGGGAATTTTTGCACCCTTGGGGCAAGACGGCCCGGAAGTATTGTTTTAGTTGTATGTTGAGTCCTGCCACTCACAAGCCAAAATTTCTTGTGACTCTGGGACTAATGGAATACAAAAGAAGGCATCATTGAAGACTAATACAGAATACCATGTCCTGGTGGTTGGTAGAATGACCAGCAGGGTGTAGGAATTAGGAGCAACTGGAGGTATATCCTCGGTGGCTTCACTGACTGTCCTGACATCTTTTACCAGGTCCCCAGCAGCCCATGGGGCTCTCGTGGTCAGACCAATCCCAGAATATGGAGCTCACCTGGGCAGGTACCCCACCCCCACCCAAGCCCACGGGGCTCTCGTGGTCAGGCCCCTCCCAGGATACAGAGCTACCCTTGCAGGTACCGTGGCAGGGCTGGGCACACAGGAACCGTGCACATAGCCCTCATTGCAGAGCACCCCCAGCTCACCTGTCGCTCAGAGCTGACACAGAGCACCTCAGAGCAGGACTTGAACTAACAAACAGCAGCTGCGACAGGTCTGTGACCCTGGGCATCACTCTGTGCGGCCTCCCTCCACCTGGTCTTCCAGAGACTTCCACTGCACCCGGGGCACCAGGCCTCTGTCTCCAACCACCACCCACCCCTCCTCTCCCTGACTCCTGGGTTCCTCTCATTAGGAGAGGGTTTTCTTGAAGTTGTCTCCCACTCATGGGCCAGATAAAATGATTAGAAAACAAGCCAAAGCTGCAGCCCCTTGTCTATCCTGACTCTCAGGAGCCCACACCTGTTCCTTGGACCTGGCCGGTTCAGCAAGTTCCATTTTCTGCAACTGTGAGCCCCTGAGGGGTGATGATTGGCTGAGCTGGGCAGCCTTACCGTGCCGGCCAGCCCTCCCCAGGTGTGCCTGGGTTGAGATCAATATAAATACCACTCCAGGCAGCAAGAGCCCCTGCAGCCATGCCTGATGCCATTTTCTCTGCCCTGTCAGCAGTCTCGGGGCTGGGCTGGTGGGAGGGAGTGAGAGGCCACGGCTTTGTGGGTGGCCCAGTGTGAGTGGGGCTCTGCTGGACTTTCTGCAGCAGGTGCCAGGCTGCCACCTGCTAAAGAAGAGGATGTGTCACCCATACCTGCTGCTGGAATTTCTCCCTGGGCAGAGGTGAGGAAGGAAAAAAGCAGTGGGGGCAGGGACAGGACGGGTATCTCAGGCAGGGAAATGGAAATCTTCCAGAAGAGCACCCAGGGCCAGGACCATCCTGGCTGGCCTGCAGGCACCAAGTCGGCCGGCATGCTGTCACTCGTGTGGCTCTATGGCCCTTCCTCTAGGCTTTCAAGTCCTTGTATATATTCAGGTGTTTTACCTGGGACGGGTGGGAATAGTTCAGCAGCAACTGGCCTGGGGCTCAGCTCACGTTTACTCACAGATGCCTCGGCACGGTGCCCCAGCTTTGCAATGAGGACGCTTGTTGCGTGGGGGCTGCTGGCTGACTGGGAGACGATTCCCCACCACTGACCAACTTCAGAATTGTTTACAACTGGAGCAAGTGCCCTGATACGGTTTTCCTCTGTGGAACTGGTGGGTTCTGTGTTTTTTTTCTCTTTTTCGTTTTTGGTTCAAGGTAGATTTTATTCCTCTTTTTTGTATTTACAGATATAAGCATGGAAATAATTTATTCATATAAATACATGTATGTGAAGGGAATAATTGTTTTTTCTGTTTTATTTTTAAATTTTATTTCTTTTCAATTTTGAATTTTATTTTATATTTTTATACAGCAGGTTCTTATTGGTTATCTATTTTATACATATAAATGTATACATGCCAATCCCAGTCTCTCAACTCCTCCCACCACCATCCCCCCAACAGCTTTCCCCCCTTGTTGTCCATACATTTGTTGTCTACATCTGTTGCTCTATTTATGCCTTGCAAAATGGTTAATCTGTACGGTTTTTCTAGGTTCCACATATATGCATGAATATACAAGATTTGTTTTTCTCTTTCTGACTTACTTCACTCTGTATGACAGTCTCTAGATCCATCGACGTCTCTACAAATGACCCAATTTCATTCCTTTTCATGGCTTAGTAATATTCCATTTTATATACGTACCACAGCTTTATGCATTCGTCTGTCTGTGGGCATTTAGGTTGCTTCCATTACCTCGATATTGTAAATAGTGATGCAATGAACATTGCGGTGAATGTCTCTTTTTGATTTATGGTTTTGTCTGGGTATATGTCCAGTACTGGGATTGCTGTATCATATGGTAATTCTATTGTTAGTTTCTTAAGAAACTCCATATTGTTCTCCATAGTGAATGTAACAATTTATATTCCCAACAATAGTGGAAGAGGGTTCCTTTTCTCCACACCCTTTCCAGCATTTATTGTTTGTAGATTTTCAGATGATGCCCATTCTAACAGGTGTGAGGTGATACCTCATTGTTGAGTCCATTTTGTTGAGCAAAGGGTAGGTCTTGTCTATTACACATTTGGCTTATGGAACAGTATCTGTGCTAATGTCAAACTCTGGTTTTATGCAGCACCCCAAATCACCTTCCCCCTTAAAAAAGCATAAGTTGCTTTTCTAAACTTGAGACCCTGTTCTGTTTTATAATTCAGTTCATGTGTAGCCAAGTTCACATTCCGTGTATTAGTGATATCTTATGATGTTTCATTTTCTGTGTGACTTATTTCAGTTAGAATCATCATACCTGAATCCACTCATTATGCTGCTACGGGCCTGATGACATAGATTTCATTGCTGAGTGATATTGCATTGTACGTAAGTACCACAACTTCTTTATCCATATTTCACTTTCTGCGCTATTGAACTTGTACCGTAAATGAGGTTCTTGTAAACAGAGCCATCCCAAACTTTGGGGTGGCTGTGTCTTTTTGATTTTACTTTCCCTAAGCTACAGCACCATAAGTGGAAGTGCCCTAGGCTCACTTGCGTTGTTTTTTAGATGTTTCAGAAAACACCATACACTTCTCCCCAGTGGCTGTTGGCAATTTACATCCCGCCCATCAGCATAACAAGGCTCCCAGTTCTCCATGGCCTGTCCTGCCTTTCTGGATTTTACACTTTTTTCAGATGGCCCTTTTGACCGGGAGGAAGTGAGACTTCATTGTAGTGCAGATTTCCTTTGCAAGCTTGCTTGGTTGGCCAAAAAGTGCGTATGCGTTTTTTCCTGAATATATGCAGGAAAAAACGCATACGCCCTTTTTGGCCAAGTGCATCATTGTCCACATTCTGCCTCTTTTCCTATATTTTAAATGCAATTCCAGTCTACCTCCTGAAATCGGATTCCTGCAATTCTGCCCCGCTTTCAAGTCTTCTTGTCAGCCTTACTTCAGTATATTTTTGGACGATAGCTGTCATTTATAACTCTGCAGGTTTGTGAATTACAGTGCCCCTGAGCTCCTTACTTCTACTCGCTTTCTTGTGAGCTGGCCACAACCCCGCAGGATTGCTTCAGGCCTTAATCTCGTTCCGGCCGGGACGCTGAGCTTTTGGTTAATTCCTATTCCTGGTGCGAAATGAGAGTTAAATTTGCCCGTCCAGACACGTCCAGCTAGTCTCTCATTGTTTCTCCCTATTCCTGTTCATTTTCCGCAGAAATTCCAAACTGGGCCAAACAGGAGGTTAAAGGCACTGACTCTCCAAGTCGGGAGAGTGTTAGTAAAGCGTCTGGAATGTTGCACCCGAGTACCAGGGGACGAGAACTGAGACATATTGGAACACGTCTCCCGATCACATGGTTGATCATACTCTGGGCTCCGCATGCATGTTTTAGCTGAAGGAAGAATCCCTTAAACCTGGAGAGTTGAGACCCGTGGAATGGGTACCATGCAATATGACTTCAAAGGGTCTTCATTTGCTCACCGAACCTCTCCAATCCTATCACTGCTGCATTTAGGCCCCTGTACAGACGCTTGATTCTCTTTCAGGGAAATAGCAATCCATAGGTTTTAAGATACTTACTAGTCAGGTACGTTCTTAGGCATTTAATATGGGGTGTTGAGTCCATTTCGTTGAGCAAGGAGTAGCTCTTGTCTATTCAGTATCTGGCTTAAGGAACTTTATCTGTGCTCATTATAATCTCTGGTTTTATGCAACACCACAACTCACCTTTCCCCTTAAGCAAGCATAAGTTGGTTTTCTAAATTTGTGATCCTGTTCTATTTTGTAATTCAGTTCCTGTATAGCCAAGTTTACATTCCGTGTATTAGTGATATCTTATGATGTTTCTTTTTCTGTGTGACTTATTTCAGTTAGAATCATCATACCTGAATCCACTCATTATGCTGCTACGGGCCTGATGACATAGATTTCATTGCTGAGTGATATTGCATTGTACGTAAGTACCACAACTTCTTTATCCATTTTTCACTTTCTGCGATATTGAACTTGTACCATAAACGAGGTTCTTGTAAACAGAGCCGTCCCAAACTTTGGGGAGGCTGTGTCTTTTTGATTTTAATTTCCCTAAGCTATAGGACCATAAGTGGAAGTGCCCTAGGCTCTGTTGCTTTGTTTTTTCGATGTTTCAGGAAACACCATACACTTCTCCTGAGTGGCTGTTGGCAATTTTCATCCCGACCATCAGCATAACAAGGCTCCCAGTTCTCCATGGCCTGTCCTGCCTTTCTGGATTTTACACTTTTTTCAGATGGCCCTTTTGACCGGGGGGGAAGTGAGACTTCATTGTAGTGCAGATTTCCTTTACAAGCTTGCTTGGTTGGCCAAAAAGGGCGTATGCGTTTTTTCCTGAATATATTCAGGAGAAAACGCATACGCCCTTTTTGGCCACGTGCATCATTGTCGACGTTCTGCCTCTTTTCCTATGCTTTAAATGCAATTTCAGTCTACCTCCTGAAATCGGTTTCCTGCAATTCTGCCTTGCTTTCAATGCCTCTTCATAGCCTTACCTCAATATATTTTTTGAAAATAGTTGGCCTTTATAACTCTGCAGGTTTTGAATTGCAGTGGCCCTTAGCTCCATTTTTCAGCTCTTATTTTTGTGATCTTGCCTCATAACCGCAGGATTCCTTCAGGCCCTATTGTTCTTCTGGGGCACCTTGCTGTGCCTTTGGTTTATTCTTCTTACTGATATGAAATTAGAGTGACATGTGCCCATTGAAACCGCTACAGCTAGTTTCTCACTGGTTCCCCCTATTCCCATTCATCCTCCACACTAACTGCAGACTGTGCGATACCAGAACTTAAAGGCATTGACTCTCCATGTGGGGATATTTTAGTAAAGCGGCTGGAATGTCGATCCGGAGCCCCAGGAGAGGAAAAATGAGGTGCGTTTTAGAAACCTTTCCCAATCATATGGTATACCAGTCGCTGGGTTTCCCAAGCATGGTTTAGCTGTAGGAAGATTCCCTTCAACCTGGAGTGTTGGGACCCTTGGAATGAGTAGCATGAAGTATTGCATTAAAGTTTTGGCAGTTGCTCACCAAAGCTCACCAATCCTCTCAGCCCCAAGTGTCCAGCCTTATGTCTTATCCAGCTGTGGGTTTATATGTGGTCAATCCAGGTTGCATCACAGCCCCTGAGCGAATTTTGTAAGAATTTTTCTCTCTTTCATTGTTTCTGCGTTTTGTTTTTAAAATTTATTTCTATAATGGGGTTTAGCTCATTTTCACTGCTGTGTTTGTGCCGCTCTGCACACACTTGATTCCCTTATGGAGATATATCAATACATGGGTTTTAAGATTCTTATTACTCAGATATATTTCTCTGTGGTGTATAGGGTGTGTTGAGGCCAGTTCATTGAGCAAGGTGTAGATCTTGTCTAATATCTATTTGGTTTATTGAACGGTATCTGTGCTAATTTCAAACTCTGGTTTTATGCATCACCCCACCTCTCCTTTCCCCTTAAGCTGAAATAAGTGTGTTTTCTAAATGTGAGACACTGTTCTGTTCTGTAATTCATTTCTTGTGCAGCCATATTTACCCTCCCTCTATAAGTGATATCTTATGATATGTTTCTTTTTCTGTTTGACTTATTTCAAGTAGTATTATCGGACCTAAACCCACTCTTTATCCTTCTACTAGCCTTATTACATTGATTTCATGGTGAAGAGATATTCCATTGTACATAAGTACCACATCTTCTTTATCCATTGTTCTCTTTCCTGGGATATTTAAGGTGTACTGAAGTTGAGGTTCTTGTAAACAGAGTAGCCCTAAACTGTGGTGTGCTTGTGTCTTGTTGATTTTTAGACTTCCCTAGATATACTCCCATGATTGGAAGTGTCCTATGCTCTGTAGCTCTGTTTTTTAGATGATTTAGGAACCACCATACACTTCTCCAGAGTGGCTCTCGGCAGTTCACACACTGCCCATCAGCGTATAAAGGCTCCCTGTTCTCCATGGCCTGTCCTGCATTTTTGGTTTTTACAATTTTTTAGGATGGCCCTTTTGACCAGTGGGTAATGAGACTTCTTTGTTGTGCACATTTGCATTGCTTGCTTGCTTCGTTGCCCATAAAGTGTGCATGCGTTTTTTCCTGGATATAATCAGGAAAAAACGCATACGCCCTTTTGGGCCAACTGCATCATTGTCGAAATTCTGTCGCTTTTCATGTGCTTTAAAGACGAGTCCAATCTATCTCTTGAAATCTGTTTCTTGCAATTCTGTCTTGCATTCAGATCCTCTTCTTTGCCTTACCTCAACATATTTTTGGACGTTAGTTTTCATTTATAACTCTGCAGGTTTGTGAATTGCAGTGACCCTGAGCTCCATTTTTTAAGTTGCTCTTTTGTGAGCTGGCCTCAAACCCGCAGGATTGCTTCAGGCCCTATTTTGGCTCGGGCGAGGCGGGCTGAGCCTTTTTTCAATTCTTATTCTTAATGGGAAATTAGAGTGATATGTGCCCGTCCAAACCCCTACAACTATTCTCTCATTGGTTCCCCCTCTTCCCGTTCATCCTCCTCACAATTTGCAAAATGTTTGAAACAGAAGTTGAAATGTGCTGATTCTCCAAGTGGGGAGATTCTAAGTAACGTGGCTGGAATGGTGAACAGGAGCACCAGGAGAGGATAAATGAGCTGCATTTTAGACACATCTCCCGATCACATGGTGTACAGTCCTCTGGGTTTTCCATGCATGTTTTAGCTGTAGGAAGATCCCTTGAACCTGCAGATTTGGGACCCATTGAATGGGTACCAGGTAGTATTACTTTAAAGGGTGTGCATTTCCTCACCCAACCTCACATTTCTCTTAGTGCAAACAGTTTCCAGCCTTATGTCTCATCCTGCTGTGGGTCTAGATGTGTTCAATCCATGTTGCATCACCGGCCCTGAGGAAAAGTTGTAAGAGGTTTTCTCTGTCTCTCTGTCGTTTATTTTTTTCAATTTATTACTATATTGGTTACAGCTGATTTTCAAAGCTCTGTTTCTTGCTGCTGTACATCCACTTGATTCACGTACAGAGAGACATCAGTAAATTCTTTTTCAGATTCTTACCAGTCGTATATATTCTTTTCCGGTGACTTGAGTGTGCTGAGTGCAGTTCTTTTAGCTACCGTGTAGGCCTTGTTGATTATCAGTTTGGTATTTGGAATGGTATCTTTGCTAATTTCAACCTCCTGGATGATGCCTCACCCCTCCCCACCTTTCCCGTTTAGCAGCCTTATGCGTGTTTTCTACATATTTGACTATGTTTTTGTTTTGTAAGTTATTTCATGTGTAGCTATTTTGGATTCCACCTTTAAGTGATATCTTATGATATGTGTCTTTTTCTTTTTGAATTATGTCACTTAGAATGATCATACGTAACTCCTCTGGAGTTGTTACAACTGGCCATATTTCATTGATTTCCAGGCTGAGTAATATTCCACTCTACATAAGTACCACATCTCTATCCATGTTTTCCCTCCAGAGACATTTAAGTTATATCCTAGTCGAGGATCTTTTAAACAGAGAGGCGGTAAATATTGGGGTGCCTGTGTCCTCTCGATTTTTGTTTTTCCCAAGATATACGCCCATGCGTGCAAGTGCCCTATGCTCTGTAGCTCATTTTTTAGATGCTTTAGTAAACACAATACACTTCTCCAGAATGGCCGTTGGCAATATACATTTCCACTATAAGTCTCACAGGGCTCCCTCTTCTCCTTGCCCTGTCCTGCATTTCTGTTGTTTACGCTTTATGAGGATGGCTCTTCTGACTGATCTGAAGTGATATCTTTTGTAGTATTGATTTCCAGTGCCCACCTGTTTGGTTGGCTAAAAAAGTGTATGCCCTTTTCTTGAATATATACAGAAAAAAACGCATACACCCTTTTTGGCCAACTGCAATGTTGGCAATGTTCAGCCCCTTTTCTTGTGCTTAATGGTGAGTCCTTTCTACCTCCTCAAATCCCTTTCCTGCCATTCTCCCTTGCTTACAAGTCCTTTTCTCTGACTTTCCTCAAGACATTTTTCAGTGATAGATATTTTCAACTCTGCAGTTCATGAATTTTACTGCCCCTGAGTTCCATTGTTCAACTTGTGTTTATGGGAACTGGCCACAAAGCAGTGGGATTTCCTCAAGCCCTATACTGTTTCCATGGGCAACCCTAGCCTTTGGTCAATTCGTCTTCCTGATTGGAAATTAGAGTGACATGTGCCTGTCTGAACACCTAGGACTTGTCTCTCATTGTTCCTCATCCTTCCGCTTCATCCTCTGGAAAATTCCAAACTGTACGCAACAGGATGTTGACAGTGCTGCCATCTCCAAGTTGGGAGACTGTTAGTAAAGACGCTGGAGGGGCGAACCCGAGCACCAGGAGATGAGGTGATGAGATGCCTTTTCCAAACTCTTCCCGATCAGACGGTATACCATCCTCTGGGTGTGACAGACATGTTTTAGCAGTAGGAAGAGTCCCATTCATGTAAGGAGAACACCAGGGCTTTTTCAAAATCAGTGTCTCCCCGAAACCCAAACTGGGGAATTTTTTAAGCTACGGCTACACATATGTTCATTAAGGGCCTTGGGAAGTAGGCAGAGTCCAAACTTTAGATGATTGAAGTCTTCAGGGTCAGAAGCACTCACCACCAGCTTCCCTTAGGTTACACTTTAACTGTCATTGATAGATGATGTCAATAAAAATATCTATTCTTTTTCAGATTATTTCCCCTTATAGGTTATTGCAAAATGTTGAGTGTAGTTCCCTGTGCTATACAGTAGTTCCTTGTTGATGATCTATTTTATACATAGCAGTGTGTATGTGTTAATCCCAAACTGTTAGTTTATCCCTCCTCCCACCTTTCCCCTTTGGTAATAATAAATTATAAGATTTTATACTTCTCAGAAATGGGAGAGCTGAAAGAGAGGTATCATTTTCAATGGAAAAGCATTTAAAACAAGATTGAAGCTTTAACCAAGATTATTAGATGTACATCTTTGGAAAGAAATCACTTCGTTTCTCTAATATTGACCTGACAAATAAGACAAACCTTTTCACTGAACTTGCTTATAATAAAGTGATGGAAATATCCAATGGAAGCGTTAGAAACATCTTATTTTACCCGAGCCTTATACACTGTTCTATGTTAACTACAGTTTGGCTCACACATCTGTTCATTGAGGTTACAATAGTCTCAATTTCTGTTACTGATCCTCCAGAGTGGACCCCAACAAGTGTCCCCCTGCGCAGTGTCATTGGGGCCAACAGATCGAGACTGAGTTTGGTTCACAAGCAAAGGAAACTTTATATTTTGATCAGAGAATGGAGAGGTGAGAGCATGCACTACCCCGTGGGCTGTGGGCTGGGCTGCTGTGTAGAGATCCTGTCAGAGTCAGTGGGAGGGAGGGGGCGGAGCTCTCGAGGGCCGGGTTGGCTGCAGCTCAGGCTCTATATCGCGGAGTCTGCACTGGGCCCCAGGAGCTGAGGTGTCGACCCAGCCATTCTGCACTAGGAAATCTGGTCTGAAGTGCCGGGTGTGGAACCTCTGCATGCGGGACCCTAGGAGCACATGAAATTAGACAAAGCACAAAGGATAAAAAAGGTTAGACTTGACTTTATTGCCCAGATTCTATTTTTATCTCCCAGGGATTTTTAATGGGCTTTGCTGGGGACAAACCCCTCCTCTGCCTTTTGTCCCGTTCCTCATTCTTGGAGTGCTGAGGGTGCAGACCCTTCTTCTGTAACTGCTGAGTGCTGAGTTGGGAGCCCTCATACCAAGGGGCGAGGGTCAGAGCTTCTCCCCAGCAGCCTCCAGGTGACGTTGATTGTCCCCAGGCCCCCTGCCTCCCTGCTCGTCCACCTGAGCACCAGCATTGGAAGCGTTATAGATTCTAATGACCTTTAAGGGTCCAGGAAAGAGATGTGCAGAGACGCTGTGGGGGCCGGTTTCACCCCGCCCCACATTTGTTCGGCCACCTTAGGCTGACCGTTTCTGCCAGCCTAGATGCTCTGACCAGTAGTCTGCGCTGTCTTCAATTAGGCCCCTGAATTAACGTACAAACAGCACCAGGTGTCAGAGCCCTGCCCGCTCAACTCCCAGACAGTCCAGGGTCAGTGGTGATCAAGGACCATGATGGCCACTGAGTCAACAGCCTTTTGAAGTAAACAGGAGTCCAGCCAGTCTTATTGGCCACCATCATCACGGTGTCTGTAGGCTTTTCTATGGTGACAGTGTGACATACGGTTCCCCCGCCAAGATTATTAGCTCCCCTCTGGGTGCAGTAAGTCCTGCAAGCAGTAGTCTACTCTTTTGGGACACACTCTTGTTGTTTTATGAGAGAAACTCCAGGTCAAGTGATGTTCACACGAGTCGTCATGGTGTCCTGTTGCCCCCGGTTATCTCTCTGGATGTTGGAGTTGGAGGGCCTCCTCACTCGAAGTTGGTGTGCCCACGGAGCAAACCCTGCAACTTCAGGGCATGGTTGGTGGTTAGGATCACCACGTGGGGTCCTTTTCCCTTAGGAGGGAGGTGGCCTTTTGGGCTGCTGATTTCCAGGTTTTTAGATACCGCCAGTATCTTGGCCAGATGCGGCAGTGGGCCAAGCCCCTTGGTGACCGTAGTTTATCCTACCTGGATGGCATTCTTGCATTGTTCCATTTCAAGTGGTCCCAGTTTTTGCACTAATTCTCCAATGGCGATTCACCTTTCACCAGGAATGTAAAGGTCAAAGGGTTTAGCTAAATTAGGGAGTTCCAGGGCAAGGGTCTGAATTGACTGCTCTTTCCATTCTTGAAAGGCCACTTCTGGATTCTATTCAAAAGGATCATCATCTTTTCCTTTCAGTGTTTCATATAATGGCCCAGCTAGTAGACTGCAGTTAGGGATCCAGAAGCAGCAAACCCTGGCCTCCCCAGGAACCCCTAAGCTGTCTTCTAGTTTTAGAAAGGAGTAAGGCCGAAAATGGTTTCTTCCCTTTCCTGGGATGGGCTTCTCCGACCTTCTGTGAGAATGGAGCCCAGGCAGGTCACCACAGTCTGTGATATTTGAGCTTTTTCTTGGACAACTTCTATCCTTTATTGGCTTGGTAGTTCAGAGGCCTCCTTAGTAGGGCTGGCGATCAGAATGTCGTCTGCCTATTGAAGGAGGGTTTCCTTTTCCAGAGGTAGAACTTTTAGGTCTTTAGCTAAGGTTTCCCCAAAAATGGTGTGGGAATTTTTGCACCCTTGGGGCAAGACGGCCCGGAAGTATTGTTTTAGTTGTATGTTGAGTCCTGCCACTCACAAGCCAAAATTTCTTGTGACTCTGGGACTAATGGAATACAAAAGAAGGCATCATTGAAGACTAATACAGAATACCATGTCCTGGTGGTTGGTAGAATGACCAGCAGGGTGTAGGAATTAGGAGCAACTGGAGGTATATCCTCGGTGGCTTCACTGACTGTCCTGACATCCTTTACCAGGTCCCCAGCAGCCCATGGGGCTCTCGTGGTCACACCAATCCCAGAATATGGAGCTCACCTGGGCAGGTACCCCACCCCCACCCAAGCCCACGGGGCTCTCGTGGTCAGGCCCCTCCCAGGATACAGAGCTACCCTTGCAGGTACTGTGGCAGGGCTGGGCACACAGGAACCGTGCACATAGCCCTCATTGCAGAGCACCCCCAGCTCACCTGTCGCTCAGAGCTGACACAGAGCACCTCAGAGCAGGACTTGAACTAACAAACAGCAGCTGCGACAGGTCTGTGACCCTGGGCATCACTCTGTGCGGCCTCCCTCCACCTGGTCTTCCAGAGACTTCCACTGCACCCGGGGCACCAGGCCTCTGTCTCCAACCACCACCCACCCCTCCTCTCCCTGACTCCTGGGTTCCTCTCATTAGGAGAGGGTTTTCTTGAAGTTGTCTCCCACTCATGGGCCAGATAAAATGATTAGAAAACAAGCCAAAGCTGCAGCCCCTTGTCTATCCTGACTCTCAGGAGCCCACACCTGTTCCTTGGACCTGGCCGGTTCAGCAAGTTCCATTTTCTGCAACTGTGAGCCCCTGAGGGGTGATGATTGGTTGAGCTGGGCAGCCTTACCGTGCTGGCCAGCCCTCCCCAGGTGTGCCTGGGTTGAGATCAATATAAATACCACTCCAGGCAGCAAGAGCCCCTGCAGCCGTGCCTGACGCCATTTTCTCTGCCCTGTCAGCAGTCTCGGGGCTGGGCTGGTGGGAGGGAGTGAGAGGCCACGGCTTTGTGGGTGGCCCAGTGTGAGTGGGGCTCTGCTGGACTTTCTGCAGCAGTTGCCAGGCTGCCACCTGCTAAAGAAGAGGATGTGTCACCCATACCTGCTGCTGGAATTTCTCCCTGGGCAGAGGTGAGGAAGGAAAAAAGCAGTGGGGGCAGGGACAGGACGGGTATCTCAGGCAGGGAAATGGAAATCTTCCAGAAGAGCACCCAGGGCCAGGACCATCCTGGCTGGCCTGCAGGCACCAAGTCGGCCGGCATGTTGTCACTCGTGTGGCTCTATGGCCCTTCCTCTAGGCTTTCAAGTCCTTGTATATATTCAGGTGTTTTACCTGGGACGGGTGGGAATAGTTCAGCAGCAACTGGCCTGGGGCTCAGCTCACGTTTACTCACAGATGCCTCGGCACGGTGCCCCAGCTTTGCAATGAGGACGCTTGTTGCGTGGGGGCTGCTGGCTGACTGGGAGACGATTCCCCACCACTGACCAACTTCAGAATTGTTTACAACTGGAGCAAGTGCCCTGATACGGTTTTCCTCTGTGGAACTGGTGGGTTCTGTGTTTTTTTTCTCTTTTTCGTTTTTGGTTCAAGGTAGATTTTATTCCTCTTTTTTGTATTTACAGATAGAAGCATGGAAATAATTTATTCATATAAATACATGTATGTGAAGGGAATAATTGTTTTTTCTGTTTTATTTTTTAAATTTTATTTCTTTTCAATTTTGAATTTTACTTTATATTTTTATACAGCAGGTTCTTATTGGTTATCTATTTTATACATATAAATGTATACATGCCAATCCCAGTCTCTCAACTCCTCCCACCACCATCCCCCCAACAGCTTTCCCCCCTTGTTGTCCATACATTTGTTGTCTACATCTGTTGCTCTATTTATGCCTTGCAAAATGGTTAATCTGTACGGTTTTTCTAGGTTCCACATATATGCATGAATATACAAGATTTGTTTTTCTCTTTCTGACTTACTTCACTCTGTATGACAGTCTCTAGATCCATCGACGTCTCTACAAATGACCCAATTTCATTCCTTTTCATGGCTTAGTAATATTCCATTTTATATACGTACCACAGCTTTATGCATTCGTCTGTCTGTGGGCATTTAGGTTGCTTCCATTACCTCGATATTGTAAATAGTGATGCAATGAACATTGCGGTGAATGTCTCTTTTTGATTTATGGTTTTGTCTGGGTATATGTCCAGTACTGGGATTGCTGTATCATATGGTAATTCTATTGTTAGTTTCTTAAAAAACTCCATATTGTTCTCCATAGTGAATGTAACAATTTATATTCCCAACAATAGTGGAAGAGGGTTCCTTTTCTCCACACCCTTTCCAGCATTTATTGTTTGTAGATTTTCAGATGATGCCCATTATAACAGGTGTGAGGTGATACCTCATTGTTGAGTCCATTTTGTTGAGCAAAGGGTAGGTCTTGTCTATTACACATTTGGCTTATGGAACATTATCTGTGCTAATGTCAAACTCTGGTTTTATGCAGCACCCCAAATCACCTTCCCCCTTAAAAAAGCATAAGTTGCTTTTCTAAACTTGAGACCCTGTTCTGTTTTATAATTCAGTTCATGTGTAGCCAAGTTCACATTCCGTGTATTAGTGATATCTTATGATGTTTCTTTTTCTGTGTGACTTATTTCAGTTAGAATCATCATACCTGAATCCACTCATTATGCTGCTATGGGCCTGATGACATAGATTTCATTGCTGAGTGATATTGCATTGTACGTAAGTACCACAACTTCTTTATCCATATTTCACTTTCTGCGCTATTGAACTTGTACCGTAAATGAGGTTCTTGTAAACAGAGCCATCCCAAACTTTGGGGTGGCTGTGTCTTTTTGATTTTACTTTCCCTAAGCTACAGCACCATAAGTGGAAGTGCCCTAGGCTCACTTGCGTTGTTTTTTAGATGTTTCAGAAAACACCATACACTTCTCCCGAGTGGCTGTTGGCAATTTACATCCCGCCCATCAGCATAACAAGGCTCCCAGTTCTCCATGGCCTGTCCTGCCTTTCTGGATTTTACACTTTTTTCAGATGGCCCTTTTGACCGGGAGGAAGTGAGACTTCATTGTAGTGCAGATTTCCTTTGCAAGCTTGCTTGGTTGGCCAAAAAGTGCGTATGCGTTTTTTCCTGAATATATGCAGGAAAAAACGCATACGCCCTTTTTGGCCAAGTGCATCATTGTCCACATTCTGCCTCTTTTCCTATATTTTAAATGCAATTCCAGTCTACCTCCTGAAATCGGATTCCTGCAATTCTGCCCCGCTTTCAAGTCTTCTTGTCAGCCTTACTTCAGTATATTTTTGGACGATAGCTGTTATTTATAACTCTGCAGGTTTGTGAATTACAGTGCCCCTGAGCTCCTTACTTCTACTCGCTTTCTTGTGAGCTGGCCACAACCCCGCAGGATTGCTTCAGGCCTTAATCTCGTTCCGGCCGGGATGCTGAGCTTTTGGTTAATTCCTATTCCTGGTGCGAAATGAGAGTTAAATTTGCCCGTCCAGACACGTCCAGCTAGTCTCTCATTGTTTCTCCCTATTCCTGTTCATTTTCCGCAGAAATTCCAAACTGGGCCAAACAGGAGGTTAAAGGCACTGACTCTCCAAGTCGGGAGAGTGTTAGTAAAGCGTCTGGAATGTTGCACCCGAGTACCAGGGGACGAGAACTGAGACATATTGGAACACGTCTCCCGATCACATGGTTGATCATACTCTGGGCTCCGCATGCATGTTTTAGCTGAAGGAAGAATCCCTTAAACCTGGAGAGTTGAGACCCGTGGAATGGGTACCATGCAATATGACTTCAAAGGGTCTTCATTTGCTCACCGAACCTCTCCAATCCTATCACTGCTGCATTTAGGCCCCTGTACAGACGCTTGATTCTCTTTCAGGGAAATAGCAATCCATAGGTTTTAAGATACTTACTAGTCAGGTACGTTCTTAGGCATTTAATATGGGGTGTTGAGTCCATTTCATTGAGCAAGGAGTAGCTCTTGTCTATTCAGTATCTGGCTTAAGGAACTTTATCTGTGCTCATTATAATCTCTGGTTTTATGCAACACCGCCACTCACCTTTCCCCTTAAGCAAGCATAAGTTGGTTTTCTAAATTTGTGATCCTGTTCTATTTTGTAATTCAGTTCCTGTATAGCCAAGTTTACATTCCGTGTATTAGTGATATCTTATGATGTTTCTTTTTCTGTGTGACTTATTTCAGTTAGAATCATCATACCTGAATCCACTCATTATGCTGCTACGGGCCTGATGACATAGATTTCATTGCTGAGTGATATTGCATTGTACGTAAGTACCACAACTTCTTTATCCATTTTTCACTTTCTGCGATATTGAACTTGTACCATAAACGAGGTTCTTGTAAACAGAGCCGTCCCAAACTTTGGGGAGGCTGTGTCTTTTTGATTTTAATTTCCCTAAGCTATAGGACCATAAGTGGAAGTGCCCTAGGCTCTGTTGCTTTGTTTTTTCGATGTTTCAGGAAACACCATACACTTCTCCTGAGTGGCTGTTGGCAATTTACATCCCGACCATCAGCATAACAAGGCTCCCAGTTCTCCATGGCCTGTCCTGCCTTTCTGGATTTTACACTTTTTACAGATGGCCCTTTTGACCGGGGGGGAAGTGAGACTTCATTGTAGTGCAGATTTCCTTTACAAGCTTGCTTGGTTGGCCAAAAAGGGCGTATGCGTTTTTTCCTGAATATATTCAGGAGAAAACGCATACGCCCTTTTTGGCCACATGCATCATTGTGGACGTTCTGCCTCTTTTCCTATGCTTTAAATGCAATTCCAGTCTACCTCCTGAAATCGGTTTCCTGCAATTCTGCCCCGCTTTCAAGTCCTCTTGGCAGCCTTACTTCAGTATATTTTTGGACGATAGCTGTCATTTATAACTCTGCAGGTTTGTGAATTACAGTGCCCCTGAGCTCCTTTCTTCAACTCGCTTTCTTGTGAGCTGGCCGCAACACCGCAGGATTGCTTCAGGCCCTAATCTGGTTCCGGCACGGCACGCTGAGCCTTTGGTTAATTCCTCTTCCTGGTGGGAAATGAGAGTTAAATTTGCCCGTCTAGACTCCTCCAGCTAGTCTCTCTTTGGCTCTCCCTATTCCTGTTCATCTTCCGCAGAAATTGCAAACTGGGCCAAACAGGAGGTTAAAGGCACTGACTCTCCAAGTCGGGAGAGTGTTAGTAAAGCGTCTGGAATGTTGCACCCGAGTACCAGGGGACGAGGACTGAGGCATATTGGAACACGTCTCCCGATCCCATGGTTGATCATACTCTGGGTTCCACGTGCATGTTTTAGCTGAAGGAAGAATCCCTTAAACCAGGAGAGTTGAGACCCGTGGAATGGGTACCATGCAATATGACTTCAAAGGGTCTTCATTTGCTCACCGAACCTCTCCAATCCTATCACTGCTGCGTTTATGCCCCTGTACACACGCTTGATTTTCTTTCAGAGACATAGCAATCCATAGGTTTTAAGATACTTACTAGTCAGGTACATTCTTAGGCGTTTAATATGGGGTGTTGAGTCCATTTCGTTGAGCAAGGAGTAGCTCTTGTCTATTCCATATTTGGCTTAAGGAACTTTATCTGTGCTCATTTCAATCTCTGGTTTGATGCAGCACCCCAACTCACCTTTTCGCTTAATCAAGCATAAGTTGGTTTTCTAAATTTGAGACCCTGTTCTGTTTTGTAATCCAGTTCCTGTGTAGCCAAGTTTACATTCCGTGTATTAGTGATATCTTATGATGTTTCTTTTTCTGTGTGACTTATTTCAGTTAGAATCATCATACCTGAATCCATTCATTATACTGCTACGGGCCTGATGACATAGATTTCATTGCTGAGTGATATTGCATTGTACGTAAGTACCACAACTTCTTTATCCATATTTCACTTTCTGCGCTATTGAACTTGTACCGTAAATGAGGTTCTTGTAAACAGAGCCGTCCCAAACTTTGGGGTGGCTGTGTCTTTTTCATTTTAATTTCCCTAAGCTATAGGACCATAAGTGGAAGTGCCCTAGGCTCTGTTGCTTTGTTTTTTAGATGTTTAAGGAAACACCATACACTTCTCCCAAGTGGCTGTTGGCAATTAACATACCGCCCATCAGCATAACAAGGCTCCCAGTTCTCCATGGCCTGTCCTGCCTTTCTGGATTTTACACTTTTTCCAGATGGCCTTTTTAACCGTGGGGAAGTGAGACTTCATTGTAGTGCAGATTTCCTTTGCAAGCTTGCTTGGTTGGCCAAAAAGTGCGTATGCGTTTTTTCCTGAATATATTCAGGAAAAAACGCATACGCCCTTTTTGGCCAAGTGCATCATTGTGGACGTTCTGCCTCTTTTCCTATGCTTTAAATGCAATTCCAGTCTACCTCCTGAAATCGGTTTCCTGCAATTCTGTCCCGCTTTCAAGTCCTCTTGGCAGCCTTACTTCAGTATATTTTTGGACGATAGCTGTCATTTATAACTCTGCAGGTTTGTGAATTACACTGCCCCTGAGCTCCTTTCTTCAACTCGCTTTCTTGTGAGCTGGCCGCAACACCGCAGGATTGCTTCAGGCCCTAATCTGGTTCCGGCACGGCACGCTGAGCCTTTGGTTAATTCCTCTTCCTGGTGGGAAATGAGAGTTAAATTTGCCCGTCTAGACTCCTCCAGCTAGTCTCTCTTTGGCTCTCCCTATTCCTGTTCATCTTCCGCAGAAATTGCAAACTGGGCCAAACAGGAGGTTAAAGGCACTGACTCTCCAAGTCGGGAGAGTGTTAGTAAAGCGTCTGGAATGTTGCACCCGAGTACCAGGGGACGAGAACTGAGGCATATTGGAACACGTCTCCCGATCCCATGGTTGATCATACTCTGGGTTCCACGTGCATGTTTTAGCTGAAGGAAGAATCCCTTAAACCAGGAGAGTTGAGACCCGTGGAATGGGTACCATGCAATATGACTTCAAAGGGTCTTCATTTGCTCACCGAACCTCTCCAATCCTATCACTGCTGCGTTTATGCCCCTGTACACATGCTTGATTTTCTTTCAGAGACATAGCAATCCATAGGTTTTAAGATACTTACTAGTCAGGTACATTCTTAGGCGTTTAATATGGGGTGTTGAGTCCATTTCGTTGAGCAAGGAGTAGCTCTTGTCTATTCCATATTTGGCTTAAGGAACTTTATCTGTGCTCATTTCAATCTCTGGTTTGATGCAGCACCCCAACTCACCTTTTCGCTTAAGCAAGCATAAGTTGGTTTTCTAAATTTGAGACCCTGTTCTGATTTGTAATCCAGTTCCTGTGTAGCCAAGTTTACATTCCGTGTATTAGTGATATCTTATGATGTTTCTTTTTCTGTGTGACTTATTTCAGTTAGAATCATCATACCTGAATCCACTCATTATGCTGCTATGGGCCTGATGACATAGATTTCATTGCTGAGTGATATTGCATTGTACGTAAGTACCACAACTTCTTTATCCATATTTCACTTTCTGCGCTATTGAACTTGTACCGTAAACGAGGTTCTTGTAAACAGAGCCGTCCCAAACTTTGGGGTGGCTGTGTCTTTTTCATTTTAATTTCCCTAAGCTATAGGACCATAAGTGGAAGTGCCCTAGGCTCTGTTGCTTTGTTTTTTAGATGTTTAAGGAAACACCATACACTTCTCCCAAGTGGGTGTTGGCAATTAATATACCGCCCATCAGCATAACAAGGCTCCCAGTTCTCCATGGCCTGTCCTGCCTTTCTGGATTTTACACTCTTTTGAGGTGGCCGTTTTGACCGTGGGGAAGTGAGACTTCATTGTAGTGCAGATTTCCTTTGCAAGCTTGCTTGGTTGGCCAAAAAGGGCGTATGCGTTTTTTCCTGAATATATTCAGGAAAAAACGCATACGCCCTTTTTGGCCAAGTGCATCATTGTGGACGTTCTGCCTCTTTTCCTATGCTTTAAATGCAATTCCAGTCTACCTCCTGAAATCGATTTCCTGCAATTCTGCCCCGCTTTCAAGTCCTCTTGGCAGCCTTACTTCAGTATATTTTTGGACGATAGCTGTCATTTATAACTCTGCAGGTTTGTGAATTACACTGCCCCTGAGCTCCTTTCTTCAACTCGCTTTCTTGTGAGCTGGCCGCAACACCGCAGGATTGCTTCAGGCCCTAATCTGGTTCCGGCACGGCACGCTGAGCCTTTGGTTAATTCCTCTTCCTGGTGGGAAATGAGAGTTAAATTTGCCCGTCTAGACTCCTCCAGCTAGTCTCTCTTTGGCTCTCCCTATTCCTGTTCATCTTCCGCAGAAATTGCAAACTGGGCCAAACAGGAGGTTAAAGGCACTGACTCTCCAAGTCGGGAGAGTGTTAGTAAAGCGTCTGGAATGTTGCACCCGAGTACCAGGGGACGAGAACTGAGGCATATTGGAACACGTCTCCCGATCCCATGGTTGATCATACTCTGGGTTCCACGTGCATGTTTTAGCTGAAGGAAGAATCCCTTAAACCAGGAGAGTTGAGACCCGTGGAATGGGTACCATGCAATATGACTTCAAAGGGTCTTCATTTGCTCACCGAACCTCTCCAATCCTATCACTGCTGCGTTTATGCCCCTGTACACACGCTTGATTTTCTTTCAGAGACATAGCAATCCATAGGTTTTAAGATACTTACTAGTCAGGTACATTCTTAGGCGTTTAATATGGGGTGTTGAGTCCATTTCGTTGAGCAAGGAGTAGCTCTTGTCTATTCCATATTTGGCTTAAGGAACTTTATCTGTGCTCATTTCAATCTCTGGTTTGATGCAGCACCCCAACTCACCTTTTCGCTTAAGCAAGCATAAGTTGGTTTTCTAAATTTGAGACCCTGTTCTGATTTGTAATCCAGTTCCTGTGTAGCCAAGTTTACATTCCGTGTATTAGTGATATCTTATGATGTTTCTTTTTCTGTGTGACTTATTTCAGTTAGAATCATCATACCTGAATCCACTCATTATGCTGCTATGGGCCTGATGACATAGATTTCATTGCTGAGTGATATTGCATTGTACGTAAGTACCACAACTTCTTTATCCATATTTCACTTTCTGCGCTATTGAACTTGTACCGTAAACGAGGTTCTTGTAAACAGAGCCGTCCCAAACTTTGGGGTGGCTGTGTCTTTTTCATTTTAATTTCCCTAAGCTATAGGACCATAAGTGGAAGTGCCCTAGGCTCTGTTGCTTTGTTTTTTAGATGTTTAAGGAAACACCATACACTTCTCCCAAGTGGGTGTTGGCAATTAATATACCGCCCATCAGCATAACAAGGCTCCCAGTTCTCCATGGCCTGTCCTGCCTTTCTGGATTTTACACTTTTTTGAGGTGGCCGTTTTGACCGTGGGGAAGTGAGACTTCATTGTAGTGCAGATTTCCTTTGCAAGCTTGCTTGGTTGGCCAAAAAGGGCGTATGCGTTTTTTCCTGAATATATTCAGGAAAAAACGCATACGCCCTTTTTGGCCAAGTGCATCATTGTGGACGTTCTGCCTCTTTTCCTATGCTTTAAATGCAATTCCAGTCTACCTCCTGAAATCGGTTTCCTGCAATTCTGCCCCGCTTTCAAGTCCTCTTGGCAGCCTTACTTCAGTATATTTTTGGACGATAGCTGTCATTTATAACTCTGCAGGTTTGTGAATTACACTGCCCCTGAGCTCCTTTCTTCAACTCGCTTTCTTGTGAGCTGGCCGCAACACCGCAGGATTGCTTCAGGCCCTAATCTGGTTCCGGCACGGCACGCTGAGCCTTTGGTTAATTCCTCTTCCTGGTGGGAAATGAGAGTTAAATTTGCCCGTCTAGACTCCTCCAGCTAGTCTCTCTTTGGCTCTCCCTATTCCTGTTCATCTTCCGCAGAAATTGCAAACTGGGCCAAACAGGAGGTTAAAGGCACTGACTCTCCAAGTCGGGAGAGTGTTAGTAAAGCGTCTGGAATGTTGCACCCGAGTACCAGGGGACGAGAACTGAGGCATATTGGAACACGTCTCCCGATCCCATGGTTGATCATACTCTGGGTTCCACGTGCATGTTTTAGCTGAAGGAAGAATCCCTTAAACCAGGAGAGTTGAGACCCGTGGAATGGGTACCATGCAATATGACTTCAAAGGGTCTTCATTTGCTCACCGAACCTCTCCAATCCTATCACTGCTGCGTTTATGCCCCTGTACACACGCTTGATTTTCTTTCAGAGACATAGCAATCCATAGGTTTTAAGATACTTACTAGTCAGGTACATTCTTAGGCGTTTAATATGGGGTGTTGAGTCCATTTCGTTGAGCAAGGAGTAGCTCTTGTCTATTCCATATTTGGCTTAAGGAACTTTATCTGTGCTCATTTCAATCTCTGGTTTGATGCAGCACCCCAACTCACCTTTTCGCTTAATCAAGCATAAGTTGGTTTTCTAAATTTGAGACCCTGTTCTGATTTGTAATCCAGTTCCTGTGTAGCCAAGTTTACATTCCGTGTATTAGTGATATCTTATGATGTTTCTTTTTCTGTGTGACTTATTTCAGTTAGAATCATCATACCTGAATCCACTCATTATGCTGCTACGGGCCTGATGACATAGATTTCATTGCTGAGTGATATTGCATTGTACGTAAGTACCACAACTTCTTTATCCATATTTCACTTTCTGCGCTATTGAACTTGTACCGTAAACGAGGTTCTTGCAAACAGAGCCGTCCCAAACTTTGGGGTGGCTGTGTCTTTTTCATTTTAATTTCCCTAAGCTATAGGACCATAAGTGGAAGTGCCCTAGGCTCTGTTGCTTTGTTTTTTAGATGCTTAAGGAAACACCATACACTTCTCCCAAGTGGCTGTTGGCAATTAACATACCGCCCATCAGCATAACAAGGCTCCCAGTTCTCCATGGCCTGTCCTGCCTTTCTGGATTTTACACTTTTTTCAGATGGCCCTTTTGACCGGGAGGAAGTGAGACTTCATTGTAGTGCAGATTTCCTTTGCAAGCTTGCTTGGTTGGCCAAAAAGTGCGTATGCGTTTTTTCCTGAATATATGCAGGAAAAAACGCATACGCCCTTTTTGGCCAAGTGCATCATTGTCCACATTCTGCCTCTTTTCCTATATTTTAAATGCAATTCCAGTCTACCTCCTGAAATCGGATTCCTGCAATTCTGCCCCGCTTTCAAGTCTTCTTGTCAGCCTTACTTCAGTATATTTTTGGACGATAGCTGTCATTTATCACTCTGCAGGTTTGTGAATTACAGTGCCCCTGAGCTCCTTACTTCTACTCGCTTTCTTGTGAGCTGGCCACAACCCCGCAGGATTGCTTCAGGCCTTAATCTCGTTCCGGCCGGGACGCTGAGCTTTTGGTTAATTCCTATTCCTGGTGCGAAATGAGAGTTAAATTTGCCCGTCCAGACACGTCCAGCTAGTCTCTCATTGTTTCTCCCTATTCCTGTTCATTTTCCGCAGAAATTCCAAACTGGGCCAAACAGGAGGTTAAAGGCACTGACTCTCCAAGTCGGGAGAGTGTTAGTAAAGCGTCTGGAATTTTGCACCCGAGTACCAGGGGACGAGAACTGAGACATATTGGAACACGTCTACCGATCACATGGTTGATCATACTCTGGGCTCCGCATGCATGTTTTAGCTGAAGGAAGAATCCCTTAAACCTGGAGAGTTGAGACCCGTGGAATGGGTACCATGCAATATGACTTCAAAGGGTCTTCATTTGCTCACCGAACCTCTCCAATCCTATCACTGCTGCATTTAGGCCCCTGTACAGACGCTTGATTCTCTTTCAGGGAAATAGCAATCCATAGGTTTTAAGATACTTACTAGTCAGGTACATTCTTAGGCGTTTAATATGGGCTGTTGAGTCCATTTCGTTGAGCAAGGAGTAGTTCTTGTCTATTCCATATTTGGCTTAAGGAACTTTATCTGTGCTCATTTCAATCTCTGGTTTGATGCAGCACCCCAACTCACCTTTTCGCTTAAGCAAGCATAAGTTGGTTTTCTAAATTTGAGACCCTGTTCTGATTTGTAATCCAGTTCCTGTGTAGCCAAGTTTACATTCCGTGTATTAGTGATATCTTATGATGTTTCTTTTTCTGTGTGACTTATTTCAGTTAGAATCATCATACCTGAATCCACTCATTATGCTGCTATGGGCCTGATGACATAGATTTCATTGCTGAGTGATATTGCATTGTACGTAAGTACCACAACTTCTTTATCCATATTTCACTTTCTGCGCTATTGAACTTGTACCGTAAACGAGGTTCTTGTAAACAGAGCCGTCCCAAACTTTGGGGTGGCTGTGTCTTTTTCATTTTAATTTCCCTAAGCTATAGGACCATAAGTGGAAGTGCCCTAGGCTCTGTTGCTTTGTTTTTTAGATGTTTAAGGAAACACCATACACTTCTCCCAAGTGGGTGTTGGCAATTAATATACCGCCCATCAGCATAACAAGGCTCCCAGTTCTCCATGGCCTGTCCTGCCTTTCTGGATTTTACACTTTTTTGAGGTGGCCGTTTTGACCGTGGGGAAGTGAGACTTCATTGTAGTGCAGATTTCCTTTGCAAGCTTGCTTGGTTGGCCAAAAAGGGCGTATGCGTTTTTTCCTGAATATATTCAGGAAAAAACGCATACGCCCTTTTTGGCCAAGTGCATCATTGTGGACGTTCTGCCTCTTTTCCTATGCTTTAAATGCAATTCCAGTCTACCTCCTGAAATCGGTTTCCTGCAATTCTGCCCCGCTTTCAAGTCCTCTTGGCAGCCTTACTTCAGTATATTTTTGGACGATAGCTGTCATTTATAACTCTGCAGGTTTGTGAATTACAGTGCCCCTGAGCTCCTTTCTTCAACTCGCTTTCTTGTGAGCTGGCCGCAACACCGCAGGATTGCTTCAGGCCCTAATCTGGTTCCGGCACGGCACGCTGAGCCTTTGGTTAATTCCTCTTCCTGGTGGGAAATGAGAGTTAAATTTGCCCGTCTAGACTCCTCCAGCTAGTCTCTCTTTGGCTCTCCCTATTCCTGTTCATCTTCCGCAGAAATTGCAAACTGGGCCAAACAGGAGGTTAAAGGCACTGACTCTCCAAGTCGGGAGAGTGTTAGTAAAGCGTCTGGAATGTTGCACCCGAGTACCAGGGGACGAGAACTGAGGCATATTGGAACACGTCTCCCGATCCCATGGTTGATCATACTCTGGGTTCCACGTGCATGTTTTAGCTGAAGGAAGAATCCCTTAAACCAGGAGAGTTGAGACCCGTGGAATGGGTACCATGCAATATGACTTCAAAGGGTCTTCATTTGCTCACCGAACCTCTCCAATCCTATCACTGCTGCGTTTATGCCCCTGTACACACGCTTGATTTTCTTTCAGAGACATAGCAATCCATAGGTTTTAAGATACTTACTAGTCAGGTACATTCTTAGGCGTTTAATATGGGGTGTTGAGTCCATTTCGTTGAGCAAGGAGTAGCTCTTGTCTATTCCATATTTGGCTTAAGGAACTTTATCTGTGCTCATTTCAATCTCTGGTTTGATGCAGCACCCCAACTCACCTTTTCGCTTAATCAAGCATAAGTTGGTTTTCTAAATTTGAGACCCTGTTCTGATTTGTAATCCAGTTCCTGTGTAGCCAAGTTTACATTCCGTGTATTAGTGATATCTTATGATGTTTCTTTTTCTGTGTGACTTATTTCAGTTAGAATCATCATACCTGAATCCACTCATTATGCTGCTACGGGCCTGATGACATAGATTTCATTGCTGAGTGATATTGCATTGTACGTAAGTACCACAACTTCTTTATCCATATTTCACTTTCTGCGCTATTGAACTTGTACCGTAAACGAGGTTCTTGCAAACAGAGCCGTCCCAAACTTTGGGGTGGCTGTGTCTTTTTCATTTTAATTTCCCTAAGCTATAGGACCATAAGTGGAAGTGCCCTAGGCTCTGTTGCTTTGTTTTTTAGATGCTTAAGGAAACACCATACACTTCTCCCAAGTGGCTGTTGGCAATTAACATACCGCCCATCAGCATAACAAGGCTCCCAGTTCTCCATGGCCTGTCCTGCCTTTCTGGATTTTACACTTTTTTCAGATGGCCCTTTTGACCGGGAGGAAGTGAGACTTCATTGTAGTGCAGATTTCCTTTGCAAGCTTGCTTGGTTGGCCAAAAAGTGCGTATGCGTTTTTTCCTGAATATATGCAGGAAAAAACGCATACGCCCTTTTTGGCCAAGTGCATCATTGTCCACATTCTGCCTCTTTTCCTATATTTTAAATGCAATTCCAGTCTACCTCCTGAAATCGGATTCCTGCAATTCTGCCCCGCTTTCAAGTCTTCTTGTCAGCCTTACTTCAGTATATTTTTGGACGATAGCTGTCATTTATAACTCTGCAGGTTTGTGAATTACAGTGCCCCTGAGCTCCTTACTTCTACTCGCTTTCTTGTGAGCTGGCCACAACCCCGCAGGATTGCTTCAGGCCTTAATCTCGTTCCGGCCGGGACGCTGAGCTTTTGGTTAATTCCTATTCCTGGTGCGAAATGAGAGTTAAATTTGCCCGTCCAGACACGTCCAGCTAGTCTCTCATTGTTTCTCCCTATTCCTGTTCATTTTCCGCAGAAATTCCAAACTGGGCCAAACAGGAGGTTAAAGGCACTGACTCTCCAAGTCGGGAGAGTGTTAGTAAAGCGTCTGGAATTTTGCACCCGAGTACCAGGGGACGAGAACTGAGACATATTGGAACACGTCTCCCGATCACATGGTTGATCATACTCTGGGCTCCGCATGCATGTTTTAGCTGAAGGAAGAATCCCTTAAACCTGGAGAGTTGAGACCCGTGGAATGGGTACCATGCAATATGACTTCAAAGGGTCTTCATTTGCTCACCGAACCTCTCCAATCCTATCACTGCTGCATTTAGGCCCCTGTACAGACGCTTGATTCTCTTTCAGGGAAATAGCAATCCATAGGTTTTAAGATACTTACTAGTCAGGTACGTTCTTAGGCATTTAATATGGGGTGTTGAGTCCATTTCGTTGAGCAAGGAGTAGCTCTTGTCTATTCAGTATCTGGCTTAAGGAACTTTATCTGTGCTCATTATAATCTCTGGTTTTATGCAACACCGCAACTCACCTTTCCCCTTAAGCAAGCATAAGTTGGTTTTCTAAATTTGTGATCCTGTTCTATTTTGTAATTCAGTTCCTGTATAGCCAAGTTTACATTCCGTGTATTAGTGATATCTTATGATGTTTCTTTTTCTGTGTGACTTATTTCAGTTAGAATCATCATACCTGAATCCACTCATTATGCTGCTACGGACCTGATGACATAGATTTTATTGCTGAGTGATATTGCATTGTACGTAAGTACCACAACTTCTTTATCCATTTTTCACTTTCTGCGATATTGAACTTGTACCATAAACGAGGTTCTTGTAAACAGAGCCGTCCCAAACTTTGGGGAGGCTGTGTCTTTTTGATTTTAATTTCCCTAAGCTATAGGACCATAAGTGGAAGTGCCCTAGGCTCTGTTGCTTTGTTTTTTCGATGTTTCAGGAAACACCATACACTTCTCCTGAGTGGCTGTTGGCAATTTTCATCCCGACCATCAGCATAACAAGGCTCCCAGTTCTCCATGGCCTGTCCTGCCTTTCTGGATTTTACACTTTTTTCAGATGGCCCTTTTGACCGGGGGGAAGTGAGACTTCATTATAGTGCAGATTTCCTTTACAAGCTTGCTTGGTTGGCCTAAAAGTGCGTATGCGTTTTTTCCTGAATATATTCAGGAGAAAACGCATACGCCCTTTTTGGCCACGTGCATCATTGTCAACGTTCTGCCTCTTTTCCTATGCTTTAAATGCAATTCCAGTCTACCTCCTGAAATCGGTTTCCTGCAATTCTGCCTTGCTTTCAATGCCTCTTCATAGCCTTACCTCAATATATTTTTTGAAAATAGTTGGCCTTTATAACTCTGCAGGTTTTGAATTGCAGTGGCCCTTAGCTCCATTTTTCAGCTCTTATTTTTGTGATCTTGCCTCATAACCACAGGATTCCTTCAGGCCCTATTGTTCTTCTGGGGCACCTTGCTGTGCCTTTGGTTTATTCTTCTTACTGATATGAAATTAGAGTGACATGTGCCCATTGAAACCGCTACACCTAGTTTCTCACTGGTTCCCCCTATTCCCATTCATCCTCCACACTAACTGCAGACTGTGCGATACCAGAACTTAAAGGCATTGACTCTCCATGTGGGGATATTTTAGTAAAGCGGCTGGAATGTCGATCCAGAGCCCCAGGAGAGGAAAAATGAGGTGCGTTTTAGAAACCTTTCCCAATCATATGGTATACCAGTCGCTGGGTTTCCCAAGCATGGTTTAGCTATAGGAAGATTCCCTTCAACCTGGAGTGTTGGGACCCTTGGAATGAGTAGCATGAAGTATTGCATTAAAGTTTTGGCAGTTGCTCACCAAAGCTCACCAATCCTCTCAGCCCCAAGTGTCCAGCCTTATGTCTTATCCAGCTGTGGGCTTATATGTGGTCAATCCAGGTTGCATCACAGCCCCTGAGCGAATTTTGTAAGAATTTTTCTCTCTTTCATTGTTTCTGCGTTTTGTTTTTAAAATTTATTTCTATAATGGGGTTTAGCTCATTTTCACTGCTGTGTTTGTGCCGCTCTGCACACACTTGATTCCCTTATGGAGATATATCAATACATGGGTTTTAAGATTCTTATTACTCAGATATATTTCTCTGTGGTGTATAGGGTGTGTTGAGGCCAGTTCATTGAGCAAGGTGTAGATCTTGTCTAATATCTATTTGGTTTATTGAACGGTATCTGTGCTAATTTCAAACTCTGGTTTTATGCATCACCCCACCTCTCCTTTCCCCTTAAGCTGAAATAAGTGTGTTTTCTAAATGTGAGACACTGTTCTGTTCTGTAATTCATTTCTTGTGCAGCCATATTTACCCTCCCTCTATAAGTGATATCTTATGATATGTTTCTTTTTCTGTTTGACTTATTTCAAGTAGTATTATCAGACCTAAACCCACTCTTTATCCTTCTACTAGCCTTATTACATTGATTTCATGGTGAAGAGATATTCCATTGTACATAAGTACCACATCTTCTTTATCCATTGTTCTCTTTCCTGGGATATTTAAGGTGTACTGAAGTTGAGGTTCTTGTAAACAGAGTAGCCCTAAACTGTGGTGTGCTTGTGTCTTGTTGATTTTTAGACTTCCCTAGATATACTCCCATGATTGGAAGTGTCCTATGCTCTGTAGCTCTGTTTTTTAGATGATTTAGGAACCACCATACACTTCTCCAGAGTGGCTCTCGGCAGTTCACACACTGCCCATCAGCGTATAAAGGCTCCCTGTTCTCCATGGCCTGTCCTGCATTTCTGGTTTTTACAATTTTTTAGGATGGCCCTTTTGACCAGTGGGTAATGAGACTTCTTTGGTGTGCACATTTGCATTGCTTGCTTGCTTCGTTGCCCATAAAGTGTGCATGCGTTTTTTCCTGGATATAATCAGGAAAAAACGCATACGCCCTTTTGGGCCAACTGCATCATTGTCGAAATTCTGCCGCTTTTCATGTGCTTTAAAGACGAGTCCAATCTATCTCTTGAAATCTGTTTCTTGCAATTCTGTCTTGCATTCAGATCCTCTTCTTTGCCTTACCTCAACATATTTTTGGACGTTAGTTTTCATTTATAACTCTGCAGGTTTGTGAATTGCAGTGACCCTGAGCTCCATTTTTTAAGTTGCTCTTTTGTGAGCTGGCCTCAAACCCGCAGGATTGCTTCAGGCCCTATTTTGGCTCGGGCGAGGCGGGCTGAGCCTTTTTTCAATTCTTATTCTTAATGGGAAATTAGAGTGATATGTGCCCGTCCAAACCCCTACAACTATTCTCTCATTGGTTCCCCCTCTTCTCGTTCATCCTCCTCACAATTTGCAAAATGTTTGAAACAGAAGTTGAAATGTGCTGATTCTCCAAGTGGGGAGATTCTAAGTAACGTGGCTGGAATGGTGAACAGGAGCACCAGGAGAGGATAAATGAGCTGCATTTTAGACACATCTCCCGATCACATGGTGTACAGTCCTCTGGGTTTTCCATGCATGTTTTAGCTGTAGGAAGATCCCTTGAACCTGCAGATTTGGGACCCATTGAATGGGTACCAGGTAGTATTACTTTAAAGGGTGTGCATTTCCTCACCCAACCTCACATTTCTCTTAGTGCAAACAGTTTCCAGCCTTATGTCTCATCCTGCTGTGGGTCTAGATGTGTTCAATCCATGTTGCATCACCGGCCCTGAGGAAAAGTTGTAAGAGGTTTTCTCTGTCTCTCTGTCATTTATTTTTTTCAATTTATTACTATATTGGTTACAGCTGATTTTCAAAGCTCTGTTTCTTGCTGCTGTACATCCACTTGATTCACGTACAGAGAGACATCAGTAAATTCTTTTTCAGATTCTTACCAGTCGTATATATTCTTTTCCGGTGACTTGAGTGTGCTGAGTGCAGTTCTTTTAGCTACCGTGTAGGCCTTGTTGATTATCAGTTTGGTATTTGGAATGGTATCTTTGCTAATTTCAACCTCCTGGATGATGCCTCACCTCTCCCCACCTTTCCCGTTTAGCAGCCTTATGCGTGTTTTCTACATATTTGACTATGTTTTTGTTTTGTAATTTATTTCATGTGTAGCCATTTTGGATTCCACCTTTAAGTGATATCTTATGATATGTGTCTTTTTCTTTTTGAATTATGTCACTTAGAATGATCATACGTAACTCCTCCGGAGTTGTTACAACTGGCCATATTTCATTGATTTCCAGGCTGAATAATATTCCACTCTACCTAAGTACCACATCTCTATCCATTTTTTCTCTCCAGAGACATTTAAGTTATATCTTAGTCGAGGATCTTTTAAACAGAGAGGGGGTAAACATTGGGGTGCCTGTGTCCTCTCGATTTTTGTTTTTCCCAAGATATACGCCCATGAGTGCAAGTGCCCTATGCTCTGTAGCTCATTTTTTAGATGCTTTAGTAAACACAATACACTTCTCCAGAATGGCCGTTGGCAATATATATTTCCACTATAAGTCTCACAGGGCTCCCTCTTCTCCTTGCCCTGTCCTGCATTTCTGTTGTTTACGCTTTATGAGGATGGCTCTTCTGACTGATGCGAAGTGATATCTCTTGTAGTATCGACTTCCAGTGCCCACCTGTTTGGTTGGCTAAAAAAGTGTATGCCCTTTTCTTGAATATATACAGAAAAAAACGCATACACCCTTTTTGGCCAACTGCAATGTTGGCAATGTTCAGCTCCTTTTCTTGTGCTTAATGGCGAGTCCTTTCTACCTCCTCAAATCCCTTTCCTGCCATTCTCCCTTGCTTACAAGTCCTTTTCTCTGACTTTCCTCAAGACATTTTTCAGTGATGGATATTTTCAACTCTGCAGTTTCGTGAATTTTACTGTCCCTGAGTTCCATTGTTCAACTTGTGTTTATGGGAACTGGCCACAAAGCAGCGGGATTTCCTCAAGCCCTATACTGTTTCCATGGGCAACCCTAGCCTTTGGTCAATTCGTCTTCCTGATTGGAAATTAGAGTGACATGTGCCTGTCTGAACACCTAGGACTTGTCTCTCATTGTTCCTCATCCTTCCGCTTCATCCTCTGGACAAATTCCAAACTGTACACAACAGGATGTTGACAGTGCTGCCATCTCCAAGTGGGGAGACTGTTAGTAAAGACGCTGGATGGGTGAACCCGAGCACCAGGAGATGAGGAGATGAGATGCCTTTTCCAAACTCTTCCCGATCAGACGGTATACCATCCTCTGGGTGTGACAGACATGTTTTAGCAGTAGGAAGAGTCCCATTCATGTAAGGAGAACACCAGGGCTTTTTCAAAATCAGTGTCTACCCGAAACCCAAACTGGGGAATTTTTTAAGCTACGGCTACACATATGTTCATTAAGGGCCTTGGGAAGTAGGCAGAGTCCAAACTTTAGATGATTGAAGTCTTCAGGGTCAGAAGCACTCACCACCAGCTTCCCTTAGGTTACACTTTAACTGTCATTGATAGATGATGTCAATAAAAATATCTATTCTTTTTCAGATTATTTCCCCTTATAGGTTATTGCAAAATGTTGAGTGTAGTTCCCTGTGCTATACAGTAGTTCCTTGTTGATGATCTATTTTATACATAGCAGTGTGTATGTGTTAATCCCAAACTGTTAATTTATCCCTCCTCCGACCTTTCCGCTTTGGTAATAATAAATTATAAGATTTTATACTTCTCAGAAATGGGGGAGCTGAAAGAGAGGTATCATTTTCAATGGAAAAGCATTTAAAACAAGATTGAAGCTTTAACCAAGATTATTAGATGTACATCCTTGGAAAGAAATCACTTCATTTCTCTAATATTGACCTGACAAATAAGACAAACCTTTTCACTGAACTTGCTTATAATAAAGTGATGGAAATAGCCAATGGAAGCGTTAGAAACATCTTATTTTACCCGAGCCTTATACACTGTTCTATGTTAACTACAGTTTGGCTCACACATCTGTTCATTGAGGTTACAATAGTCTCAATTTCTGTTACTGATCCTCCAGAGTGGACCCCAACAAGTGTCCCCCTGCGCAGTGTCATTGGGGCCAACAGATCGAGACTGAGTTTGGTTCACAAGCAAAGGAAACTTTATATTTTGATCAGAGAATGGAGAGGTGAGAGCATGCACTACCCCGTGGGCTGTGGGCTGGGCTGCTGTGTAGAGATCCTGTCAGAGTCAGTGGGAGGGAGGGGGCGGAGCTCTCGAGGGCCGGGTTGGCTGCAGCTCAGGCTCTATATCGCGGAGTCTGCACTGGGCCCCAGGAGCTGAGGTGTCGACCCAGCCATTCTGCACTAGGAAATCTGGTCTGAAGTGCCGGGTGTGGAACCTCTGCATGCGGGACCCTAGGAGCACATGAAATTAGACAAAGCACAAAGGATAAAAAAGGTTAGACTTGACTTTATTGCCCAGATTCTATTTTTATCTCCCAGGGATTTTTAATGGGCTTTGCTGGGGACAAACCCCTCCTCTGCCTTTTGTCCCGTTCCTCATTCTTGGAGTGCTGAGGGTGCAGACCCTTCTTCTGTAACTGCTGAGTGCTGAGTTGGGAGCCCTCATACCAAGGGGCGAGGGTCAGAGCTTCTCCCCAGCAGCCTCCAGGTGACGTTGATTGTCCCCAGGCCCCCTGCCTCCCTGCTCGTCCACCTGAGCACCAGCATTGGAAGCGTTATAGATTCTAATGACCTTTAAGGGTCCAGGAAAGAGATGTGCAGAGACGCTGTGGGGGCCGGTTTCACCCCGCCCCACATTTGTTCGGCCACCTTAGGCTGACCGTTTCTGCCAGCCTAGATGCTCTGACCAGTAGTCTGCGCTGTCTTCAATTAGGCCCCTGAATTAACGTACAAACAGCACCAGGTGTCAGAGCCCTGCCCGCTCAACTCCCAGACAGTCCAGGGTCAGTGGTGATCAAGGACCATGATGGCCACTGAGTCAACAGCCTTTTGAAGTAAACAGGAGTCCAGCCAGTCTTATTGGCCACCATCATCACGGTGTCTGTAGGCTTTTCTATGGTGACAGTGTGACATACGGTTCCCCCGCCAAGATTATTAGCTCCCCTCTGGGTGCAGTAAGTCCTGCAAGCAGTAGTCTACTCTTTTGGGACACACTCTTGTTGTTTTATGAGAGAAACTCCAGGTCAAGTGATGTTCACACGAGTCGTCATGGTGTCCTGTTGCCCCCGGTTATCTCTCTGGATGTTGGAGTTGGAGGGCCTCCTCACTCGAAGTTGGTGTGCCCACGGAGCAAACCCTGCAACTTCAGGGCATGGTTGGTGGTTAGGATCACCACGTGGGGTCCTTTTCCCTTAGGAGGGAGGTGGCCTTTTGGGCTGCTGATTTCCAGGTTTTTAGATACCGCCAGTATCTTGGCCAGATGCGGCAGTGGGCCAAGCCCCTTGGTGACCGTAGTTTATCCTACCTGGATGGCATTCTTGCATTGTTCCATTTCAAGTGGTCCCAGTTTTTGCACTAATTCTCCAATGGCGATTCACCTTTCACCAGGAATGTAAAGGTCAAAGGGTTTAGCTAAATTAGGGAGTTCCAGGGCAAGGGTCTGAATTGACTGCTCTTTCCATTCTTGAAAGGCCACTTCTGGATTCTATTCAAAAGGATCATCATCTTTTCCTTTCAGTGTTTCATATAATGGCCCAGCTAGTAGACTGCAGTTAGGGATCCAGAAGCAGCAAACCCTGGCCTCCCCAGGAACCCCTAAGCTGTCTTCTAGTTTTAGAAAGGAGTAAGGCCGAAAATGGTTTCTTCCCTTTCCTGGGATGGGCTTCTCCGACCTTCTGTGAGAATGAAGCCCAGGCAGGTCACCGCAGTCTGTGATATTTGAGCTTTTTCTTGGACAACTTCTATCCTTTATTGGCTTGGTAGTTCAGAGGCCTCCTTAGTAGGGCTGGCGATCAGAATGTCGTCTGCGTACTGAAGGAGGGTTTCCTTTTCCAGAGGTAGAACTTTTAGGTCTTTAGCTAAGGTTTCCCCAAAGATGGTGTGGGAATTTTTGCACCCTTGGGGCAAGACGGCCCGGAAGTATTGTTTTAGTTGTATGTTGAGTCCTGCCACTCACAAGCCAAAATTTCTTGTGACTCTGGGACTAATGGAATACAAAAGAAGGCATCATTGAAGACTAATACAGAATACCATGTCCTGGTGGTTGGTAGAATGACCAGCAGGGTGTAGGAATTAGGAGCAACTGGAGGTATATCCTCGGTGGCTTCACTGACTGTCCTGACATCTTTTACCAGGTCCCCAGCAGCCCATGGGGCTCTCGTGGTCAGACCAATCCCAGAATATGGAGCTCACCTGGGCAGGTACCCCACCCCCACCCAAGCCCACGGGGCTCTCGTGGTCAGGCCCCTCCCAGGATACAGAGCTACCCTTGCAGGTACCGTGGCAGGGCTGGGCACACAGGAACCGTGCACATAGCCCTCATTGCAGAGCACCCCCAGCTCACCTGTCGCTCAGAGCTGACACAGAGCACCTCAGAGCAGGACTTGAACTAACAAACAGCAGCTGCGACAGGTCTGTGACCCTGGGCATCACTCTGTGCGGCCTCCCTCCACCTGGTCTTCCAGAGACTTCCACTGCACCCGGGGCACCAGGCCTCTGTCTCCAACCACCACCCACCCCTCCTCTCCCTGACTCCTGGGTTCCTCTCATTAGGAGAGGGTTTTCTTGAAGTTGTCTCCCACTCATGGGCCAGATAAAATGATTAGAAAACAAGCCAAAGCTGCAGCCCCTTGTCTATCCTGACTCTCAGGAGCCCACACCTGTTCCTTGGACCTGGCCGGTTCAGCAAGTTCCATTTTCTGCAACTGTGAGCCCCTGAGGGGTGATGATTGGCTGAGCTGGGCAGCCTTACCGTGCCGGCCAGCCCTCCCCAGGTGTGCCTGGGTTGAGATCAATATAAATACCACTCCAGGCAGCAAGAGCCCCTGCAGCCATGCCTGATGCCATTTTCTCTGCCCTGTCAGCAGTCTCGGGGCTGGGCTGGTGGGAGGGAGTGAGAGGCCACGGCTTTGTGGGTGGCCCAGTGTGAGTGGGGCTCTGCTGGACTTTCTGCAGCAGGTGCCAGGCTGCCACCTGCTAAAGAAGAGGATGTGTCACCCATACCTGCTGCTGGAATTTCTCCCTGGGCAGAGGTGAGGAAGGAAAAAAGCAGTGGGGGCAGGGACAGGACGGGTATCTCAGGCAGGGAAATGGAAATCTTCCAGAAGAGCACCCAGGGCCAGGACCATCCTGGCTGGCCTGCAGGCACCAAGTCGGCCGGCATGCTGTCACTCGTGTGGCTCTATGGCCCTTCCTCTAGGCTTTCAAGTCCTTGTATATATTCAGGTGTTTTACCTGGGACGGGTGGGAATAGTTCAGCAGCAACTGGCCTGGGGCTCAGCTCACGTTTACTCACAGATGCCTCGGCACGGTGCCCCAGCTTTGCAATGAGGACGCTTGTTGCGTGGGGGCTGCTGGCTGACTGGGAGACGATTCCCCACCACTGACCAACTTCAGAATTGTTTACAACTGGAGCAAGTGCCCTGATACGGTTTTCCTCTGTGGAACTGGTGGGTTCTGTGTTTTTTTTCTCTTTTTCGTTTTTGGTTCAAGGTAGATTTTATTCCTCTTTTTTGTATTTACAGATATAAGCATGGAAATAATTTATTCATATAAATACATGTATGTGAAGGGAATAATTGTTTTTTCTGTTTTATTTTTAAATTTTATTTCTTTTCAATTTTGAATTTTATTTTATATTTTTATACAGCAGGTTCTTATTGGTTATCTATTTTATACATATAAATGTATACATGCCAATCCCAGTCTCTCAACTCCTCCCACCACCATCCCCCCAACAGCTTTCCCCCCTTGTTGTCCATACATTTGTTGTCTACATCTGTTGCTCTATTTATGCCTTGCAAAATGGTTAATCTGTACGGTTTTTCTAGGTTCCACATATATGCATGAATATACAAGATTTGTTTTTCTCTTTCTGACTTACTTCACTCTGTATGACAGTCTCTAGATCCATCGACGTCTCTACAAATGACCCAATTTCATTCCTTTTCATGGCTTAGTAATATTCCATTTTATATACGTACCACAGCTTTATGCATTCGTCTGTCTGTGGGCATTTAGGTTGCTTCCATTACCTCGATATTGTAAATAGTGATGCAATGAACATTGCGGTGAATGTCTCTTTTTGATTTATGGTTTTGTCTGGGTATATGTCCAGTACTGGGATTGCTGTATCATATGGTAATTCTATTGTTAGTTTCTTAAGAAACTCCATATTGTTCTCCATAGTGAATGTAACAATTTATATTCCCAACAATAGTGGAAGAGGGTTCCTTTTCTCCACACCCTTTCCAGCATTTATTGTTTGTAGATTTTCAGATGATGCCCATTCTAACAGGTGTGAGGTGATACCTCATTGTTGAGTCCATTTTGTTGAGCAAAGGGTAGGTCTTGTCTATTACACATTTGGCTTATGGAACAGTATCTGTGCTAATGTCAAACTCTGGTTTTATGCAGCACCCCAAATCACCTTCCCCCTTAAAAAAGCATAAGTTGCTTTTCTAAACTTGAGACCCTGTTCTGTTTTATAATTCAGTTCATGTGTAGCCAAGTTCACATTCCGTGTATTAGTGATATCTTATGATGTTTCATTTTCTGTGTGACTTATTTCAGTTAGAATCATCATACCTGAATCCACTCATTATGCTGCTACGGGCCTGATGACATAGATTTCATTGCTGAGTGATATTGCATTGTACGTAAGTACCACAACTTCTTTATCCATATTTCACTTTCTGCGCTATTGAACTTGTACCGTAAATGAGGTTCTTGTAAACAGAGCCATCCCAAACTTTGGGGTGGCTGTGTCTTTTTGATTTTACTTTCCCTAAGCTACAGCACCATAAGTGGAAGTGCCCTAGGCTCACTTGCGTTGTTTTTTAGATGTTTCAGAAAACACCATACACTTCTCCCCAGTGGCTGTTGGCAATTTACATCCCGCCCATCAGCATAACAAGGCTCCCAGTTCTCCATGGCCTGTCCTGCCTTTCTGGATTTTACACTTTTTTCAGATGGCCCTTTTGACCGGGAGGAAGTGAGACTTCATTGTAGTGCAGATTTCCTTTGCAAGCTTGCTTGGTTGGCCAAAAAGTGCGTATGCGTTTTTTCCTGAATATATGCAGGAAAAAACGCATACGCCCTTTTTGGCCAAGTGCATCATTGTCCACATTCTGCCTCTTTTCCTATATTTTAAATGCAATTCCAGTCTACCTCCTGAAATCGGATTCCTGCAATTCTGCCCCGCTTTCAAGTCTTCTTGTCAGCCTTACTTCAGTATATTTTTGGACGATAGCTGTCATTTATAACTCTGCAGGTTTGTGAATTACAGTGCCCCTGAGCTCCTTACTTCTACTCGCTTTCTTGTGAGCTGGCCACAACCCCGCAGGATTGCTTCAGGCCTTAATCTCGTTCCGGCCGGGACGCTGAGCTTTTGGTTAATTCCTATTCCTGGTGCGAAATGAGAGTTAAATTTGCCCGTCCAGACACGTCCAGCTAGTCTCTCATTGTTTCTCCCTATTCCTGTTCATTTTCCGCAGAAATTCCAAACTGGGCCAAACAGGAGGTTAAAGGCACTGACTCTCCAAGTCGGGAGAGTGTTAGTAAAGCGTCTGGAATGTTGCACCCGAGTACCAGGGGACGAGAACTGAGACATATTGGAACACGTCTCCCGATCACATGGTTGATCATACTCTGGGCTCCGCATGCATGTTTTAGCTGAAGGAAGAATCCCTTAAACCTGGAGAGTTGAGACCCGTGGAATGGGTACCATGCAATATGACTTCAAAGGGTCTTCATTTGCTCACCGAACCTCTCCAATCCTATCACTGCTGCATTTAGGCCCCTGTACAGACGCTTGATTCTCTTTCAGGGAAATAGCAATCCATAGGTTTTAAGATACTTACTAGTCAGGTACGTTCTTAGGCATTTAATATGGGGTGTTGAGTCCATTTCGTTGAGCAAGGAGTAGCTCTTGTCTATTCAGTATCTGGCTTAAGGAACTTTATCTGTGCTCATTATAATCTCTGGTTTTATGCAACACCACAACTCACCTTTCCCCTTAAGCAAGCATAAGTTGGTTTTCTAAATTTGTGATCCTGTTCTATTTTGTAATTCAGTTCCTGTATAGCCAAGTTTACATTCCGTGTATTAGTGATATCTTATGATGTTTCTTTTTCTGTGTGACTTATTTCAGTTAGAATCATCATACCTGAATCCACTCATTATGCTGCTACGGGCCTGATGACATAGATTTCATTGCTGAGTGATATTGCATTGTACGTAAGTACCACAACTTCTTTATCCATTTTTCACTTTCTGCGATATTGAACTTGTACCATAAACGAGGTTCTTGTAAACAGAGCCGTCCCAAACTTTGGGGAGGCTGTGTCTTTTTGATTTTAATTTCCCTAAGCTATAGGACCATAAGTGGAAGTGCCCTAGGCTCTGTTGCTTTGTTTTTTCGATGTTTCAGGAAACACCATACACTTCTCCTGAGTGGCTGTTGGCAATTTTCATCCCGACCATCAGCATAACAAGGCTCCCAGTTCTCCATGGCCTGTCCTGCCTTTCTGGATTTTACACTTTTTTCAGATGGCCCTTTTGACCGGGGGGGAAGTGAGACTTCATTGTAGTGCAGATTTCCTTTACAAGCTTGCTTGGTTGGCCAAAAAGGGCGTATGCGTTTTTTCCTGAATATATTCAGGAGAAAACGCATACGCCCTTTTTGGCCACGTGCATCATTGTCGACGTTCTGCCTCTTTTCCTATGCTTTAAATGCAATTTCAGTCTACCTCCTGAAATCGGTTTCCTGCAATTCTGCCTTGCTTTCAATGCCTCTTCATAGCCTTACCTCAATATATTTTTTGAAAATAGTTGGCCTTTATAACTCTGCAGGTTTTGAATTGCAGTGGCCCTTAGCTCCATTTTTCAGCTCTTATTTTTGTGATCTTGCCTCATAACCGCAGGATTCCTTCAGGCCCTATTGTTCTTCTGGGGCACCTTGCTGTGCCTTTGGTTTATTCTTCTTACTGATATGAAATTAGAGTGACATGTGCCCATTGAAACCGCTACAGCTAGTTTCTCACTGGTTCCCCCTATTCCCATTCATCCTCCACACTAACTGCAGACTGTGCGATACCAGAACTTAAAGGCATTGACTCTCCATGTGGGGATATTTTAGTAAAGCGGCTGGAATGTCGATCCGGAGCCCCAGGAGAGGAAAAATGAGGTGCGTTTTAGAAACCTTTCCCAATCATATGGTATACCAGTCGCTGGGTTTCCCAAGCATGGTTTAGCTGTAGGAAGATTCCCTTCAACCTGGAGTGTTGGGACCCTTGGAATGAGTAGCATGAAGTATTGCATTAAAGTTTTGGCAGTTGCTCACCAAAGCTCACCAATCCTCTCAGCCCCAAGTGTCCAGCCTTATGTCTTATCCAGCTGTGGGTTTATATGTGGTCAATCCAGGTTGCATCACAGCCCCTGAGCGAATTTTGTAAGAATTTTTCTCTCTTTCATTGTTTCTGCGTTTTGTTTTCAAAATTTATTTCTATAATGGGGTTTAGCTCATTTTCACTGCTGTGTTTGTGCCGCTCTGCACACACTTGATTCCCTTATGGAGATATATCAATACATGGGTTTTAAGATTCTTATTACTCAGATATATTTCTCTGTGGTGTATAGGGTGTGTTGAGGCCAGTTCATTGAGCAAGGTGTAGATCTTGTCTAATATCTATTTGGTTTATTGAACGGTATCTGTGCTAATTTCAAACTCTGGTTTTATGCATCACCCCACCTCTCCTTTCCCCTTAAGCTGAAATAAGTGTGTTTTCTAAATGTGAGACACTGTTCTGTTCTGTAATTCATTTCTTGTGCAGCCATATTTACCCTCCCTCTATAAGTGATATCTTATGATATGTTTCTTTTTCTGTTTGACTTATTTCAAGTAGTAGTATCGGACCTAAACCCACTCTTTATCCTTCTACTAGCCTTATTACATTGATTTCATGGTGAAGAGATATTCCATTGTACATAAGTACCACATCTTCTTTATCCATTGTTCTCTTTCCTGGGATATTTAAGGTGTACTGAAGTTGAGGTTCTTGTAAACAGAGTAGCCCTAAACTGTGGTGTGCTTGTGTCTTGTTGATTTTTAGACTTCCCTAGATATACTCCCATGATTGGAAGTGTCCTATGCTCTGTAGCTCTGTTTTTTAGATGATTTAGGAACCACCATACACTTCTCCAGAGTGGCTCTCGGCAGTTCACACACTGCCCATCAGCGTATAAAGGCTCCCTGTTCTCCATGGCCTGTCCTGCATTTTTGGTTTTTACAATTTTTTAGGATGGCCCTTTTGACCAGTGGGTAATGAGACTTCTTTGTTGTGCACATTTGCATTGCTTGCTTGCTTCGTTGCCCATAAAGTGTGCATGCGTTTTTTCCTGGATATAATCAGGAAAAAACGCATACGCCCTTTTGGGCCAACTGCATCATTGTCGAAATTCTGTCGCTTTTCATGTGCTTTAAAGACGAGTCCAATCTATCTCTTGAAATCTGTTTCTTGCAATTCTGTCTTGCATTCAGATCCTCTTCTTTGCCTTACCTCAACATATTTTTGGACGTTAGTTTTCATTTATAACTCTGCAGGTTTGTGAATTGCAGTGACCCTGAGCTCCATTTTTTAAGTTGCTCTTTTGTGAGCTGGCCTCAAACCCGCAGGATTGCTTCAGGCCCTATTTTGGCTCGGGCGAGGCGGGCTGAGCCTTTTTTCAATTCTTATTCTTAATGGGAAATTAGAGTGATATGTGCCCGTCCAAACCCCTACAACTATTCTCTCATTGGTTCCCCCTCTTCCCGTTCATCCTCCTCACAATTTGCAAAATGTTTGAAACAGAAGTTGAAATGTGCTGATTCTCCAAGTGGGGAGATTCTAAGTAACGTGGCTGGAATGGTGAACAGGAGCACCAGGAGAGGATAAATGAGCTGCATTTTAGACACATCTCCCGATCACATGGTGTACAGTCCTCTGGGTTTTCCATGCATGTTTTAGCTGTAGGAAGATCCCTTGAACCTGCAGATTTGGGACCCATTGAATGGGTACCAGGTAGTATTACTTTAAAGGGTGTGCATTTCCTCACCCAACCTCACATTTCTCTTAGTGCAAACAGTTTCCAGCCTTATGTCTCATCCTGCTGTGGGTCTAGATGTGTTCAATCCATGTTGCATCACCGGCCCTGAGGAAAAGTTGTAAGAGGTTTTCTCTGTCTCTCTGTCGTTTATTTTTTTCAATTTATTACTATATTGGTTACAGCTGATTTTCAAAGCTCTGTTTCTTGCTGCTGTACATCCACTTGATTCACGTACAGAGAGACATCAGTAAATTCTTTTTCAGATTCTTACCAGTCGTATATATTCTTTTCCGGTGACTTGAGTGTGCTGAGTGCAGTTCTTTTAGCTACCGTGTAGGCCTTGTTGATTATCAGTTTGGTATTTGGAATGGTATCTTTGCTAATTTCAACCTCCTGGATGATGCCTCACCCCTCCCCACCTTTCCCGTTTAGCAGCCTTATGCGTGTTTTCTACATATTTGACTATGTTTTTGTTTTGTAAGTTATTTCATGTGTAGCTATTTTGGATTCCACCTTTAAGTGATATCTTATGATATGTGTCTTTTTCTTTTTGAATTATGTCACTTAGAATGATCATACGTAACTCCTCTGGAGTTGTTACAACTGGCCATATTTCATTGATTTCCAGGCTGAGTAATATTCCACTCTACATAAGTACCACATCTCTATCCATGTTTTCCCTCCAGAGACATTTAAGTTATATCCTAGTCGAGGATCTTTTAAACAGAGAGGCGGTAAATATTGGGGTGCCTGTGTCCTCTCGATTTTTGTTTTTCCCAAGATATACGCCCATGCGTGCAAGTGCCCTATGCTCTGTAGCTCATTTTTTAGATGCTTTAGTAAACACAATACACTTCTCCAGAATGGCCGTTGGCAATATACATTTCCACTATAAGTCTCACAGGGCTCCCTCTTCTCCTTGCCCTGTCCTGCATTTCTGTTGTTTACGCTTTATGAGGATGGCTCTTCTGACTGATCTGAAGTGATATCTTTTGTAGTATTGATTTCCAGTGCCCACCTGTTTGGTTGGCTAAAAAAGTGTATGCCCTTTTCTTGAATATATACAGAAAAAAACGCATACACCCTTTTTGGCCAACTGCAATGTTGGCAATGTTCAGCCCCTTTTCTTGTGCTTAATGGTGAGTCCTTTCTACCTCCTCAAATCCCTTTCCTGCCATTCTCCCTTGCTTACAAGTCCTTTTCTCTGACTTTCCTCAAGACATTTTTCAGTGATAGATATTTTCAACTCTGCAGTTCATGAATTTTACTGCCCCTGAGTTCCATTGTTCAACTTGTGTTTATGGGAACTGGCCACAAAGCAGCGGGATTTCCTCAAGCCCTATACTGTTTCCATGGGCAACCCTAGCCTTTGGTCAATTCGTCTTCCTGATTGGAAATTAGAGTGACATGTGCCTGTCTGAACACCTAGGACTTGTCTCTCATTGTTCCTCATCCTTCCGCTTCATCCTCTGGAAAATTCCAAACTGTACGCAACAGGATGTTGACAGTGCTGCCATCTCCAAGTTGGGAGACTGTTAGTAAAGACGCTGGAGGGGCGAACCCGAGCACCAGGAGATGAGGTGATGAGATGCCTTTTCCAAACTCTTCCCGATCAGACGGTATACCATCCTCTGGGTGTGACAGACATGTTTTAGCAGTAGGAAGAGTCCCATTCATGTAAGGAGAACACCAGGGCTTTTTCAAAATCAGTGTCTCCCCGAAACCCAAACTGGGGAATTTTTTAAGCTACGGCTACACATATGTTCATTAAGGGCCTTGGGAAGTAGGCAGAGTCCAAACTTTAGATGATTGAAGTCTTCAGGGTCAGAAGCACTCACCACCAGCTTCCCTTAGGTTACACTTTAACTGTCATTGATAGATGATGTCAATAAAAATATCTATTCTTTTTCAGATTATTTCCCCTTATAGGTTATTGCAAAATGTTGAGTGTAGTTCCCTGTGCTATACAGTAGTTCCTTGTTGATGATCTATTTTATACATAGCAGTGTGTATGTGTTAATCCCAAACTGTTAGTTTATCCCTCCTCCCACCTTTCCCCTTTGGTAATAATAAATTATAAGATTTTATACTTCTCAGAAATGGGAGAGCTGAAAGAGAGGTATCATTTTCAATGGAAAAGCATTTAAAACAAGATTGAAGCTTTAACCAAGATTATTAGATGTACATCTTTGGAAAGAAATCACTTCGTTTCTCTAATATTGACCTGACAAATAAGACAAACCTTTTCACTGAACTTGCTTATAATAAAGTGATGGAAATATCCAATGGAAGCGTTAGAAACATCTTATTTTACCCGAGCCTTATACACTGTTCTATGTTAACTACAGTTTGGCTCACACATCTGTTCATTGAGGTTACAATAGTCTCAATTTCTGTTACTGATCCTCCAGAGTGGACCCCAACAAGTGTCCCCCTGCGCAGTGTCATTGGGGCCAACAGATCGAGACTGAGTTTGGTTCACAAGCAAAGGAAACTTTATATTTTGATCAGAGAATGGAGAGGTGAGAGCATGCACTACCCCGTGGGCTGTGGGCTGGGCTGCTGTGTAGAGATCCTGTCAGAGTCAGTGGGAGGGAGGGGGCGGAGCTCTCGAGGGCCGGGTTGGCTGCAGCTCAGGCTCTATATCGCGGAGTCTGCACTGGGCCCCAGGAGCTGAGGTGTCGACCCAGCCATTCTGCACTAGGAAATCTGGTCTGAAGTGCCGGGTGTGGAACCTCTGCATGCGGGACCCTAGGAGCACATGAAATTAGACAAAGCACAAAGGATAAAAAAGGTTAGACTTGACTTTATTGCCCAGATTCTATTTTTATCTCCCAGGGATTTTTAATGGGCTTTGCTGGGGACAAACCCCTCCTCTGCCTTTTGTCCCGTTCCTCATTCTTGGAGTGCTGAGGGTGCAGACCCTTCTTCTGTAACTGCTGAGTGCTGAGTTGGGAGCCCTCATACCAAGGGGCGAGGGTCAGAGCTTCTCCCCAGCAGCCTCCAGGTGACGTTGATTGTCCCCAGGCCCCCTGCCTCCCTGCTCGTCCACCTGAGCACCAGCATTGGAAGCGTTATAGATTCTAATGACCTTTAAGGGTCCAGGAAAGAGATGTGCAGAGACGCTGTGGGGGCCGGTTTCACCCCGCCCCACATTTGTTCGGCCACCTTAGGCTGACCGTTTCTGCCAGCCTAGATGCTCTGACCAGTAGTCTGTGCTGTCTTCAATTAGGCCCCTGAATTAACGTACAAACAGCACCAGGTGTCAGAGCCCTGCCCGCTCAACTCCCAGACAGTCCAGGGTCAGTGGTGATCAAGGACCATGATGGCCACTGAGTCAACAGCCTTTTGAAGTAAACAGGAGTCCAGCCAGTCTTATTGGCCACCATCATCACGGTGTCTGTAGGCTTTTCTATGGTGACAGTGTGACATACGGTTCCCCCGCCAAGATTATTAGCTCCCCTCTGGGTGCAGTAAGTCCTGCAAGCAGTAGTCTACTCTTTTGGGACACACTCTTGTTGTTTTATGAGAGAAACTCCAGGTCAAGTGATGTTCACACGAGTCGTCATGGTGTCCTGTTGCCCCCGGTTATCTCTCTGGATGTTGGAGTTGGAGGGCCTCCTCACTCGAAGTTGGTGTGCCCACGGAGCAAACCCTGCAACTTCAGGGCATGGTTGGTGGTTAGGATCACCACGTGGGGTCCTTTTCCCTTAGGAGGGAGGTGGCCTTTTGGGCTGCTGATTTCCAGGTTTTTAGATACCGCCAGTATCTTGGCCAGATGCGGCAGTGGGCCAAGCCCCTTGGTGACCGTAGTTTATCCTACCTGGATGGCATTCTTGCATTGTTCCATTTCAAGTGGTCCCAGTTTTTGCACTAATTCTCCAATGGCGATTCACCTTTCACCAGGAATGTAAAGGTCAAAGGGTTTAGCTAAATTAGGGAGTTCCAGGGCAAGGGTCTGAATTGACTGCTCTTTCCATTCTTGAAAGGCCACTTCTGGATTCTATTCAAAAGGATCATCATCTTTTCCTTTCAGTGTTTCATATAATGGCCCAGCTAGTAGACTGCAGTTAGGGATCCAGAAGCAGCAAACCCTGGCCTCCCCAGGAACCCCTAAGCTGTCTTCTAGTTTTAGAAAGGAGTAAGGCCGAAAATGGTTTCTTCCCTTTCCTGGGATGGGCTTCTCCGACCTTCTGTGAGAATGGAGCCCAGGCAGGTCACCACAGTCTGTGATATTTGAGCTTTTTCTTGGACAACTTCTATCCTTTATTGGCTTGGTAGTTCAGAGGCCTCCTTAGTAGGGCTGGCGATCAGAATGTCGTCTGCCTATTGAAGGAGGGTTTCCTTTTCCAGAGGTAGAACTTTTAGGTCTTTAGCTAAGGTTTCCCCAAAAATGGTGTGGGAATTTTTGCACCCTTGGGGCAAGACGGCCCGGAAGTATTGTTTTAGTTGTATGTTGAGTCCTGCCACTCACAAGCCAAAATTTCTTGTGACTCTGGGACTAATGGAATACAAAAGAAGGCATCATTGAAGACTAATACAGAATACCATGTCCTGGTGGTTGGTAGAATGACCAGCAGGGTGTAGGAATTAGGAGCAACTGGAGGTATATCCTCGGTGGCTTCACTGACTGTCCTGACATCCTTTACCAGGTCCCCAGCAGCCCATGGGGCTCTCGTGGTCACACCAATCCCAGAATATGGAGCTCACCTGGGCAGGTACCCCACCCCCACCCAAGCCCACGGGGCTCTCGTGGTCAGGCCCCTCCCAGGATACAGAGCTACCCTTGCAGGTACTGTGGCAGGGCTGGGCACACAGGAACCGTGCACATAGCCCTCATTGCAGAGCACCCCCAGCTCACCTGTCGCTCAGAGCTGACACAGAGCACCTCAGAGCAGGACTTGAACTAACAAACAGCAGCTGCGACAGGTCTGTGACCCTGGGCATCACTCTGTGCGGCCTCCCTCCACCTGGTCTTCCAGAGACTTCCACTGCACCCGGGGCACCAGGCCTCTGTCTCCAACCACCACCCACCCCTCCTCTCCCTGACTCCTGGGTTCCTCTCATTAGGAGAGGGTTTTCTTGAAGTTGTCTCCCACTCATGGGCCAGATAAAATGATTAGAAAACAAGCCAAAGCTGCAGCCCCTTGTCTATCCTGACTCTCAGGAGCCCACACCTGTTCCTTGGACCTGGCCGGTTCAGCAAGTTCCATTTTCTGCAACTGTGAGCCCCTGAGGGGTGATGATTGGTTGAGCTGGGCAGCCTTACCGTGCTGGCCAGCCCTCCCCAGGTGTGCCTGGGTTGAGATCAATATAAATACCACTCCAGGCAGCAAGAGCCCCTGCAGCCGTGCCTGACGCCATTTTCTCTGCCCTGTCAGCAGTCTCGGGGCTGGGCTGGTGGGAGGGAGTGAGAGGCCACGGCTTTGTGGGTGGCCCAGTGTGAGTGGGGCTCTGCTGGACTTTCTGCAGCAGTTGCCAGGCTGCCACCTGCTAAAGAAGAGGATGTGTCACCCATACCTGCTGCTGGAATTTCTCCCTGGGCAGAGGTGAGGAAGGAAAAAAGCAGTGGGGGCAGGGACAGGACGGGTATCTCAGGCAGGGAAATGGAAATCTTCCAGAAGAGCACCCAGGGCCAGGACCATCCTGGCTGGCCTGCAGGCACCAAGTCGGCCGGCATGTTGTCACTCGTGTGGCTCTATGGCCCTTCCTCTAGGCTTTCAAGTCCTTGTATATATTCAGGTGTTTTACCTGGGACGGGTGGGAATAGTTCAGCAGCAACTGGCCTGGGGCTCAGCTCACGTTTACTCACAGATGCCTCGGCACGGTGCCCCAGCTTTGCAATGAGGACGCTTGTTGCGTGGGGGCTGCTGGCTGACTGGGAGACGATTCCCCACCACTGACCAACTTCAGAATTGTTTACAACTGGAGCAAGTGCCCTGATACGGTTTTCCTCTGTGGAACTGGTGGGTTCTGTGTTTTTTTTCTCTTTTTCGTTTTTGGTTCAAGGTAGATTTTATTCCTCTTTTTTGTATTTACAGATAGAAGCATGGAAATAATTTATTCATATAAATACATGTATGTGAAGGGAATAATTGTTTTTTCTGTTTTATTTTTTAAATTTTATTTCTTTTCAATTTTGAATTTTACTTTATATTTTTATACAGCAGGTTCTTATTGGTTATCTATTTTATACATATAAATGTATACATGCCAATCCCAGTCTCTCAACTCCTCCCACCACCATCCCCCCAACAGCTTTCCCCCCTTGTTGTCCATACATTTGTTGTCTACATCTGTTGCTCTATTTATGCCTTGCAAAATGGTTAATCTGTACGGTTTTTCTAGGTTCCACATATATGCATGAATATACAAGATTTGTTTTTCTCTTTCTGACTTACTTCACTCTGTATGACAGTCTCTAGATCCATCGACGTCTCTACAAATGACCCAATTTCATTCCTTTTCATGGCTTAGTAATATTCCATTTTATATACGTACCACAGCTTTATGCATTCGTCTGTCTGTGGGCATTTAGGTTGCTTCCATTACCTCGATATTGTAAATAGTGATGCAATGAACATTGCGGTGAATGTCTCTTTTTGATTTATGGTTTTGTCTGGGTATATGTCCAGTACTGGGATTGCTGTATCATATGGTAATTCTATTGTTAGTTTCTTAAAAAACTCCATATTGTTCTCCATAGTGAATGTAACAATTTATATTCCCAACAATAGTGGAAGAGGGTTCCTTTTCTCCACACCCTTTCCAGCATTTATTGTTTGTAGATTTTCAGATGATGCCCATTATAACAGGTGTGAGGTGATACCTCATTGTTGAGTCCATTTTGTTGAGCAAAGGGTAGGTCTTGTCTATTACACATTTGGCTTATGGAACATTATCTGTGCTAATGTCAAACTCTGGTTTTATGCAGCACCCCAAATCACCTTCCCCCTTAAAAAAGCATAAGTTGCTTTTCTAAACTTGAGACCCTGTTCTGTTTTATAATTCAGTTCATGTGTAGCCAAGTTCACATTCCGTGTATTAGTGATATCTTATGATGTTTCTTTTTCTGTGTGACTTATTTCAGTTAGAATCATCATACCTGAATCCACTCATTATGCTGCTATGGGCCTGATGACATAGATTTCATTGCTGAGTGATATTGCATTGTACGTAAGTACCACAACTTCTTTATCCATATTTCACTTTCTGCGCTATTGAACTTGTACCGTAAATGAGGTTCTTGTAAACAGAGCCATCCCAAACTTTGGGGTGGCTGTGTCTTTTTGATTTTACTTTCCCTAAGCTACAGCACCATAAGTGGAAGTGCCCTAGGCTCACTTGCGTTGTTTTTTAGATGTTTCAGAAAACACCATACACTTCTCCCGAGTGGCTGTTGGCAATTTACATCCCGCCCATCAGCATAACAAGGCTCCCAGTTCTCCATGGCCTGTCCTGCCTTTCTGGATTTTACACTTTTTTCAGATGGCCCTTTTGACCGGGAGGAAGTGAGACTTCATTGTAGTGCAGATTTCCTTTGCAAGCTTGCTTGGTTGGCCAAAAAGTGCGTATGCGTTTTTTCCTGAATATATGCAGGAAAAAACGCATACGCCCTTTTTGGCCAAGTGCATCATTGTCCACATTCTGCCTCTTTTCCTATATTTTAAATGCAATTCCAGTCTACCTCCTGAAATCGGATTCCTGCAATTCTGCCCCGCTTTCAAGTCTTCTTGTCAGCCTTACTTCAGTATATTTTTGGACGATAGCTGTTATTTATAACTCTGCAGGTTTGTGAATTACAGTGCCCCTGAGCTCCTTACTTCTACTCGCTTTCTTGTGAGCTGGCCACAACCCCGCAGGATTGCTTCAGGCCTTAATCTCGTTCCGGCCGGGATGCTGAGCTTTTGGTTAATTCCTATTCCTGGTGCGAAATGAGAGTTAAATTTGCCCGTCCAGACACGTCCAGCTAGTCTCTCATTGTTTCTCCCTATTCCTGTTCATTTTCCGCAGAAATTCCAAACTGGGCCAAACAGGAGGTTAAAGGCACTGACTCTCCAAGTCGGGAGAGTGTTAGTAAAGCGTCTGGAATGTTGCACCCGAGTACCAGGGGACGAGAACTGAGACATATTGGAACACGTCTCCCGATCACATGGTTGATCATACTCTGGGCTCCGCATGCATGTTTTAGCTGAAGGAAGAATCCCTTAAACCTGGAGAGTTGAGACCCGTGGAATGGGTACCATGCAATATGACTTCAAAGGGTCTTCATTTGCTCACCGAACCTCTCCAATCCTATCACTGCTGCATTTAGGCCCCTGTACAGACGCTTGATTCTCTTTCAGGGAAATAGCAATCCATAGGTTTTAAGATACTTACTAGTCAGGTACGTTCTTAGGCATTTAATATGGGGTGTTGAGTCCATTTCATTGAGCAAGGAGTAGCTCTTGTCTATTCAGTATCTGGCTTAAGGAACTTTATCTGTGCTCATTATAATCTCTGGTTTTATGCAACACCGCCACTCACCTTTCCCCTTAAGCAAGCATAAGTTGGTTTTCTAAATTTGTGATCCTGTTCTATTTTGTAATTCAGTTCCTGTATAGCCAAGTTTACATTCCGTGTATTAGTGATATCTTATGATGTTTCTTTTTCTGTGTGACTTATTTCAGTTAGAATCATCATACCTGAATCCACTCATTATGCTGCTACGGGCCTGATGACATAGATTTCATTGCTGAGTGATATTGCATTGTACGTAAGTACCACAACTTCTTTATCCATTTTTCACTTTCTGCGATATTGAACTTGTACCATAAACGAGGTTCTTGTAAACAGAGCCGTCCCAAACTTTGGGGAGGCTGTGTCTTTTTGATTTTAATTTCCCTAAGCTATAGGACCATAAGTGGAAGTGCCCTAGGCTCTGTTGCTTTGTTTTTTCGATGTTTCAGGAAACACCATACACTTCTCCTGAGTGGCTGTTGGCAATTTACATCCCGACCATCAGCATAACAAGGCTCCCAGTTCTCCATGGCCTGTCCTGCCTTTCTGGATTTTACACTTTTTACAGATGGCCCTTTTGACCGGGGGGGAAGTGAGACTTCATTGTAGTGCAGATTTCCTTTACAAGCTTGCTTGGTTGGCCAAAAAGGGCGTATGCGTTTTCTCCTGAATATATTCAGGAGAAAACGCATACGCCCTTTTTGGCCACATGCATCATTGTCGACGTTCTGCCTCTTTTCCTATGCTTTAAATGCAATTCCAGTCTACCTCCTGAAATCGGTTTCCTGCAATTCTGCCCCGCTTTCAAGTCCTCTTGGCAGCCTTACTTCAGTATATTTTTGGACGATAGCTGTCATTTATAACTCTGCAGGTTTGTGAATTACACTGCCCCTGAGCTCCTTTCTTCAACTCGCTTTCTTGTGAGCTGGCCGCAACACCGCAGGATTGCTTCAGGCCCTAATCTGGTTCCGGCACGGCACGCTGAGCCTTTGGTTAATTCCTCTTCCTGGTGGGAAATGAGAGTTAAATTTGCCCGTCTAGACTCCTCCAGCTAGTCTCTCTTTGGCTCTCCCTATTCCTGTTCATCTTCCGCAGAAATTGCAAACTGGGCCAAACAGGAGGTTAAAGGCACTGACTCTCCAAGTCGGGAGAGTGTTAGTAAAGCGTCTGGAATGTTGCACCCGAGTACCAGGGGACGAGAACTGAGGCATATTGGAACACGTCTCCCGATCCCATGGTTGATCATACTCTGGGTTCCACGTGCATGTTTTAGCTGAAGGAAGAATCCCTTAAACCAGGAGAGTTGAGACCCGTGGAATGGGTACCATGCAATATGACTTCAAAGGGTCTTCATTTGCTTACCGAACCTCTCCAATCCTATCACTGCTGCGTTTATGCCCCTGTACACACGCTTGATTTTCTTTCAGAGACATAGCAATCCATAGGTTTTAAGATACTTACTAGTCAGGTACATTCTTAGGCGTTTAATATGGGGTGTTGAGTCCATTTCGTTGAGCAAGGAGTAGCTCTTGTCTATTCCATATTTGGCTTAAGGAACTTTATCTGTGCTCATTTCAATCTCTGGTTTGATGCAGCACCCCAACTCACCTTTTCGCTTAAGCAAGCATAAGTTGGTTTTCTAAATTTGAGACCCTGTTCTGTTTTGTAATCCAGTTCCTGTGTAGCCAAGTTTACATTCCGTGTATTAGTGATATCTTATGATGTTTCTTTTTCTGTGTGACTTATTTCAGTTAGAATCATCATACCTGAATCCATTCATTATACTGCTACGGGCCTGATGACATAGATTTCATTGCTGAGTGATATTGCATTGTACGTAAGTACCACAACTTCTTTATCCATATTTCACTTTCTGCGCTATTGAACTTGTACCGTAAACGAGGTTCTTGTAAACAGAGCCGTCCCAAACTTTGGGGTGGCTGTGTCTTTTTCATTTTAATTTCCCTAAGCTATAGGACCATAAGTGGAAGTGCCCTAGGCTCTGTTGCTTTGTTTTTTAGATGTTTAAGGAAACACCATACACTTCTCCCAAGTGGCTGTTGGCAATTAACATACCGCCCATCAGCATAACAAGGCTCCCAGTTCTCCATGGCCTGTCCTGCCTTTCTGGATTTTACACTTTTTTCAGATGGCCTTTTTAACCGTGGGGAAGTGAGACTTCATTGTAGTGCAGATTTCCTTTGCAAGCTTGCTTCGTTGGCCAAAAAGGGCGTATGCGTTTTTTCCTGAATATATTCAGGAAAAAACGCATACGCCCTTTTTGGCCAAGTGCATCATTGTGGACGTTCTGCCTCTTTTCCTATGCTTTAAATGCAATTCCAGTCTACCTCCTGAAATCGGTTTCCTGCAATTCTGCCCCGCTTTCAAGTCCTCTTGGCAGCCTTACTTCAGTATATTTTTGGACGATAGCTGTCATTTATAACTCTGCAGGTTTGTGAATTACAGTGCCCCTGAGCTCCTTTCTTCAACTCGCTTTCTTGTGAGCTGGCCGCAACACCGCAGGATTGCTTCAGGCCCTAATCTGGTTCCGGCACGGCACGCTGAGCCTTTGGTTAATTCCTCTTCCTGGTGGGAAATGAGAGTTAAATTTGCCCGTCCAGACACCTCCAGCTAGTCTCTCATTGGTTCTCCCTATTCCTGTTCATCTTCCGCAGAAATTGCAAATGGGCCAAACAGGAGGTTAAAGGCACTGACTTTCCAAGTCGGGAGAGTGTTAGTAAAGCATCTGGAATGTTGCACCCGAGTACCAGGGGACGAGAACTGAGACATATTGGAACACGTCTCCCGATCACACGGTTGAACATACTCTGGGTTCCACATGCATGTTTTAGCTGAAGGAAGCATCCCTTAAACCTGGAGACTTGAGAACCGTGGAATGGGTTCCATGCAATATGACTTCAAAGGGTCTTCATTTGCTCACCAAACCTCTCCAATCCTATCACTGCTGCGTTTATGCCCCTGTACACACGCTTGATTCTCTTTCAGAGACATAGCAATCCATAGGTTTTAAGATACTTACTAGTCAGGTACATTCTTAGGCGTTTAATATGGGGTGTTGAGTCCATTTCGTTGAGCAAGGAGTAGCTCTTGTCTATTCCATATTTGGCTTAAGGAACTTTATCTGTGCTCATTTCAATCTCTGGTTTGATGCAGCACCCCAACTCACCTTTTCGCTTAAGCAAGCATAAGTTGGTTTTCTAAATTTGAGACCCTGTTCTGATTTGTAATCCAGTTCCTGTGTAGCCAAGTTTACATTCCGTGTATTAGTGATATCTTATGATGTTTCTTTTTCTGTGTGACTTATTTCAGTTAGAATCATCATACCTGAATCCACTCATTATGCTGCTATGGGCCTGATGACATAGATTTCATTGCTGAGTGATATTGCATTATACGTAAGTACCACAACTTCTTTATCCATATTTCACTTTCTGCGCTATTGAACTTGTACCGTAAATGAGGTTCTTGTAAACAGAGCCGTCCCAAACTTTGGGGTGGCTGTGTCTTTTTGATTTTAATTTCCCTAAGCTATAGGACCATAAGTGGAAGTGCCCTAGGCTCTGTTGCTTTGTTTTTTAGATGTTTAAGGAAACACCATACACTTCTCCAAGTGGCTGTTGGCAATTAACATACCGCCCATCAGCATAACAAGGCTCCCAGTTCTCCATGGCCTGTCCTGCCTTTCTGGATTTTACACTTTTTTCAGGTGGCCGTTTTGACCGTGGGGAAGTGAGACTTCATTGTAGTGCAGATTTCCTTTGCAAGCTTGCTTGGTTGGCCAAAAAGGGCGTATGCGTTTTTTCCTGAATATATTCAGGAAAAAACGCATACGCCCTTTTTGGCCAAGTGCATCATTGTGGACGTTCTGCCTCTTTTCCTATGCTTTAAATGCAATTCCAGTCTACCTCCTGAAATCGGTTTCCTGCAATTCTGCCCCGCTTTCAAGTCCTCTTGGCAGCCTTACTTCAGTATATTTTTGGACGATAGCTGTCATTTATAACTCTGCAGGTTTGTGAATTACACTGCCCCTGAGCTCCTTTCTTCAACTCGCTTTCTTGTGAGCTGGCCGCAACACCGCAGGATTGCTTCAGGCCCTAATCTGGTTCCGGCACGGCACGCTGAGCCTTTGGTTAATTCCTCTTCCTGGTGGGAAATGAGAGTTAAATTTGCCCGTCTAGACTCCTCCAGCTAGTCTCTCTTTGGCTCTCCCTATTCCTGTTCATCTTCCCCAGAAATTGCAAACTGGGCCAAACAGGAGGTTAAAGGCACTGACTCTCCAAGTCGGGAGAGTGTTAGTAAAACGTCTGGAATGTTGCACCCGAGTACCAGGGGACGAGAACTGAGGCATATTGGAACACGTCTCCCGATCCCATGGTTGATCATACTCTGGGTTCCACGTGCATGTTTTAGCTGAAGGAAGAATCCCTTAAACCAGGAGAGTTGAGACCCGTGGAATGGGTACCATGCAATATGACTTCAAAGGGTCTTCATTTGCTCACCGAACCTCTCCAATCCTATCAGTGCTGCGTTTATGCCCATGTACACATGCTTGATTTTCTTTCAGAGACATAGCAATCCATAGGTTTTAAGATACTTACTAGTCAGGTACATTCTTAGGCGTTTAATATGGGGTGTTGAGTCCATTTCGTTGAGCAAGGAGTAGCTCTTGTCTATTCCATATTTGGCTTAAGGAACTTTATCTGTGCTCATTTCAATCTCTGGTTTGATGCAGCACCCCAACTCACCTTTTCGCTTAAGCAAGCATAAGTTGGTTTTCTAAATTTGAGACCCTGTTCTGATTTGTAATCCAGTTCCTGTGTAGCCAAGTTTACATTCCGTGTATTAGTGATATCTTATGATGTTTCTTTTTCTGTGTGACTTATTTCAGTTAGAATCATCATACCTGAATCCACTCATTATGCTGCTATGGGCCTGATGACATAGATTTCATTGCTGAGTGATATTGCATTATACGTAAGTACCACAACTTCTTTATCCATATTTCACTTTCTGCGCTATTGAACTTGTACCGTAAATGAGGTTCTTGTAAACAGAGCCGTCCCAAACTTTGGGGTGGCTGTGTCTTTTTGATTTTAATTTCCCTAAGCTATAGGACCATAAGTGGAAGTGCCCTAGGCTCTGTTGCTTTGTTTTTTAGATGTTTAAGGAAACACCATACACTTCTCCAAGTGGCTGTTGGCAATTAACATACCGCCCATCAGCATAACAAGGCTCCCAGTTCTCCATGGCCTGTCCTGCCTTTCTGGATTTTACACTTTTTTCAGGTGGCCGTTTTGACCGTGGGGAAGTGAGACTTCATTGTAGTGCAGATTTCCTTTGCAAGCTTGCTTGGTTGGCCAAAAAGGGCGTATGCGTTTTTTCCTGAATATATTCAGGAAAAAACGCATACGCCCTTTTTGGCCAAGTGCATCATTGTGGACGTTCTGCCTCTTTTCCTATGCTTTAAATGCAATTCCAGTCTACCTCCTGAAATCGGTTTCCTGCAATTCTGCCCCGCTTTCAAGTCCTCTTGGCAGCCTTACTTCAGTATATTTTTGGACGATAGCTGTCATTTATAACTCTGCAGGTTTGTGAATTACACTGCCCCTGAGCTCCTTTCTTCAACTCGCTTTCTTGTGAGCTGGCCGCAACACCGCAGGATTGCTTCAGGCCCTAATCTGGTTCCGGCACGGCACGCTGAGCCTTTGGTTAATTCCTCTTCCTGGTGGGAAATGAGAGTTAAATTTGCCCGTCTAGACTCCTCCAGCTAGTCTCTCTTTGGCTCTCCCTATTCCTGTTCATCTTCCGCAGAAATTGCAAACTGGGCCAAACAGGAGGTTAAAGGCACTGACTCTCCAAGTCGGGAGAGTGTTAGTAAAGCGTCTGGAATGTTGCACCCGAGTACCAGGGGACGAGAACTGAGGCATATTGGAACACGTCTCCCGATCCCATGGTTGATCATACTCTGGGTTCCACGTGCATGTTTTAGCTGAAGGAAGAATCCCTTAAACCAGGAGAGTTGAGACCCGTGGAATGGGTACCATGCAATATGACTTCAAAGGGTCTTCATTTGCTCACCGAACCTCTCCAATCCTATCACTGCTGCGTTTATGCCCCTGTACACACGCTTGATTTTCTTTCAGAGACATAGCAATCCATAGGTTTTAAGATACTTACTAGTCAGGTACATTCTTAGGCGTTTAATATGGGGTGTTGAGTCCATTTCGTTGAGCAAGGAGTAGCTCTTGTCTATTCCATATTTGGCTTAAGGAACTTTATCTGTGCTCATTTCAATCTCTGGTTTGATGCAGCACCCCAACTCACCTTTTCGCTTAATCAAGCATAAGTTGGTTTTCTAAATTTGAGACCCTGTTCTGATTTGTAATCCAGTTCCTGTGTAGCCAAGTTTACATTCCGTGTATTAGTGATATCTTATGATGTTTCTTTTTCTGTGTGACTTATTTCAGTTAGAATCATCATACCTGAATCCACTCATTATGCTGCTACGGGCCTGATGACATAGATTTCATTGCTGAGTGATATTGCATTGTATGTAAGTACCACAACTTCTTTATCCATATTTCACTTTCTGCGCTATTGAACTTGTACCGTAAACGAGGTTCTTGCAAACAGAGCCGTCCCAAACTTTGGGGTGGCTGTGTCTTTTTGATTTTAATTTCCCTAAGCTATAGGACCATAAGTGGAAGTGCCCTAGGCTCTGTTGCTTTGTTTTTTAGATGTTTAAGGAAACACCATACACTTCTCCCAAGTGGCTGTTGGCAATTAACATACCGCCCATCAGCATAACAAGGCTCCCAGTTCTCCATGGCCTGTCCTGCCTTTCTGGATTTTACACTTTTTCCAGATGGCCCTTTTGACCGTGGGGAAGTGAGACTTCATTGTAGTGCAGATTTCCTTTGCAAGCTTGCTTGGTTGGCCAAAAAGGGCGTATGCGTTTTTTCCTGAATATATTCAGGAAAAAACGCATACGCCCTTTTTGGCCAAGTGCATCATTGTGGACGTTCTGCCTCTTTTCCTATGCTTTAAATGCAATTCCAGTCTACCTCCTGAAATCGGTTTCCTGCAATTCTGTCCCGCTTTCAAGTCCTCTTGGCAGCCTTACTTCAGTATATTTTTGGACGATAGCTGTCATTTATAACTCTGCAGGTTTGTGAATTACACTGCCCCTGAGCTCCTTTCTTCAACTCGCTTTCTTGTGAGCTGGCCGCAACACCGCAGGATTGCTTCAGTCCCTAATCTGGTTCCGGCACGGCACGCTGAGCCTTTGGTTAATTCCTCTTCCTGGTGGGAAATGAGAGTTAAATTTGCCCGTCTAGACTCCTCCAGCTAGTCTCTCTTTGGCTCTCCCTATTCCTGTTCATCTTCCGCAGAAATTGCAAACTGGGCCAAACAGGAGGTTAAAGGCACTGACTCTCCAAGTCGGGAGAGTGTTAGTAAAGCGTCTGGAATGTTGCACCCGAGTACCAGGGGACGAGAACTGAGGCATATTGGAACACGTCTCCCGATCCCATGGTTGATCATACTCTGGGTTCCACGTGCATGTTTTAGCTGAAGGAAGAATCCCTTAAACCAGGAGAGTTGAGACCCGTGGAATGGGTACCATGCAATATGACTTCAAAGGGTCTTCATTTGCTCACCGAACCTCTCCAATCCTATCAGTGCTGCGTTTATGCCCATGTACACATGCTTGATTTTCTTTCAGAGACATAGCAATCCATAGGTTTTAAGATACTTACTAGTCAGGTACATTCTTAGGCGTTTAATATGGGGTGTTGAGTCCATTTCGTTGAGCAAGGAGTAGCTCTTGTCTATTCCATATTTGGCTTAAGGAACTTTATCTGTGCTCATTTCAATCTCTGGTTTGATGCAGCACCCCAACTCACCTTTTCGCTTAAGCAAGCATAAGTTGGGTTTCTAAATTTGAGACCCTGTTCTGATTTGTAATCCAGTTCCTGTGTAGCCAAGTTTACATTCCGTGTATTAGTGATATCTTATGATGTTTCTTTTTCTGTGTGACTTATTTCAGTTAGAATCATCATACCTGAATCCACTCATTATGCTGCTATGGGCCTGATGACATAGATTTCATTGCTGAGTGATATTGCATTATACGTAAGTACCACAACTTCTTTATCCATATTTCACTTTCTGCGCTATTGAACTTGTACCGTAAATGAGGTTCTTGTAAACAGAGCCGTCCCAAACTTTGGGGTGGCTGTGTCTTTTTGATTTGAATTTCCCTAAGCTATAGGACCATAAGTGGAAGTGCCCTAGGCTCTGTTGCTTTGTTTTTTAGATGTTTAAGGAAACACCATACACTTCTCCAAGTGGCTGTTGGCAATTAACATACCGCCCATCAGCATAACAAGGCTCCCAGTTCTCCATGGCCTGTCCTGCCTTTCTGGATTTTACACTTTTTTCAGGTGGCCCTTTTGACCGTGGGGAAGTGAGACTTCATTGTAGTGCAGATTTCCTTTGCAAGCTTGCTTGGTTGGCCAAAAAGGGCGTATGCGTTTTTTCCTGAATATATTCAGGAAAAAACGCATACGCCCTTTTTGGCCAAGTGCATCATTGTGGACGTTCTGCCTCTTTTCCTATGCTTTAAATGCAATTCCAGTCTACCTCCTGAAATCGGTTTCCTGCAATTCTGCCCCGCTTTCAAGTCCTCTTGGCAGCCTTACTTCAGTATATTTTTGGACGATAGCTGTCATTTATAACTCTGCAGGTTTGTGAATTACACTGCCCCTGAGCTCCTTTCTTCAACTCGCTTTCTTGTGAGCTGGCCGCAACACCGCAGGATTGCTTCAGGCCCTAATCTGGTTCCGGCACGGCACGCTGAGCCTTTGGTTAATTCCTCTTCCTGGTGGGAAATGAGAGTTAAATTTGCCCGTCTAGACTCCTCCAGCTAGTCTCTCTTTGGCTCTCCCTATTCCTGTTCATCTTCCGCAGAAATTGCAAACTGGGCCAAACAGGAGGTTAAAGGCACTGACTCTCCAAGTCGGGAGAGTGTTAGTAAAGCGTCTGGAATGTTGCACCCGAGTACCAGGGGACGAGAACTGAGGCATATTGGAACACGTCTCCCGATCCCATGGTTGATCATACTCTGGGTTCCACGTGCATGTTTTAGCTGAAGGAAGAATCCCTTAAACCAGGAGAGTTGAGACCCGTGGAATGGGTACCATGCAATATGACTTCAAAGGGTCTTCATTTGCTCACCGAACCTCTCCAATCCTATCACTGCTGCGTTTATGCCCCTGTACACACGCTTGATTTTCTTTCAGAGACATAGCAATCCATAGGTTTTAAGATACTTACTAGTCAGGTACATTCTTAGGCGTTTAATATGGGGTGTTGAGTCCATTTCGTTGAGCAAGGAGTAGCTCTTGTCTATTCCATATTTGGCTTAAGGAACTTTATCTGTGCTCATTTCAATCTCTGGTTTGATGCAGCACCCCAACTCACCTTTTCGCTTAAGCAAGCATAAGTTGGTTTTCTAAATTTGAGACCCTGTTCTGATTTGTAATCCAGTTCCTGTGTAGCCAAGTTTACATTCCGTGTATTAGTGATATCTTATGATGTTTCTTTTTCTGTGTGACTTATTTCAGTTAGAATCATCATACCTGAATCCACTCATTATGCTGCTATGGGCCTGATGACATAGATTTCATTGCTGAGTGATATTGCATTGTACGTAAGTACCACAACTTCTTTATCCATATTTCACTTTCTGCGCTATTGAACTTGTACCGTAAACGAGTTTCTTGCAAACAGAGCCGTCCCAAACTTTGGGGTGGCTGTGTCTTTTTCATTTTAATTTCCCTAAGCTATAGGACCATAAGTGGAAGTGCCCTAGGCTCTGTTGCTTTGTTTTTTAGATGTTTAAGGAAACACCATACACTTCTCCCAAGTGGCTGTTGGCAATTAACATACCTCCCATCAGCATAACAAGGCTCCCAGTTCTCCATGGCCTGTCCTGCCTTTCTGGATTTTACACTTTTTTCAGATGGCCCTTTTGACCGTGGGGAAGTGAGACTTCATTGTAGTGCAGATTTCCTTTGCAAGCTTGCTTGGTTGGCCAAAAAGGGCGTATGCGTTTTTTCCTGAATATATTCAGGAAAAAACGCATACGCCCTTTTTGGCCAAGTGCATCATTGTGGACGTTCTGCCTCTTTTCCTATGCTTTAAATGCAATTCCAGTCTACCTCCTGAAATCGGTTTCCTGCAATTCTGCCCCGCTTTCAAGTCCTCTTGGCAGCCTTACTTCAGTATATTTTTGGACGATAGCTGTCATTTATAACTCTGCAGGTTTGTGAATTACACTGCCCCTGAGCTCCTTTCTTCAACTCGCTTTCTTGTGAGCTGGCCGCAACACCGCAGGATTGCTTCAGGCCCTAATCTGGTTCCGGCACGGCACGCTGAGCCTTTGGTTAATTCCTCTTCCTGGTGGGAAATGAGAGTTAAATTTGCCCGTCTAGACTCCTCCAGCTAGTCTCTCTTTGGCTCTCCCTATTCCTGTTCATCTTCCGCAGAAATTGCAAACTGGGCCAAACAGGAGGTTAAAGGCACTGACTCTCCAAGTCGGGAGAGTGTTAGTAAAGCGTCTGGAATGTTGCACCCGAATACCAGGGGACGAGAACTGAGGCATATTGGAACACGTCTCCCGATCCCATGGTTGATCATACTCTGGGTTCCACGTGCATGTTTTAGCTGAAGGAAGAATCCCTTAAACCAGGAGAGTTGAGACCCGTGGAATGGGTACCATGCAATATGACTTCAAAGGGTCTTCATTTGCTCACCGAACCTCTCCAATCCTATCAGTGCTGCGTTTATGCCCATGTACACATGCTTGATTTTCTTTCAGAGACATAGCAATCCATAGGTTTTAAGATACTTACTAGTCAGGTACATTCTTAGGCGTTTAATATGGGGTGTTGAGTCCATTTCGTTGAGCAAGGAGTAGCTCTTGTCTATTCCATATTTGGCTTAAGGAACTTTATCTGTGCTCATTTCAATCTCTGGTTTGATGCAGCACCCCAACTCACCTTTTCGCTTAAGCAAGCATAAGTTGGTTTTCTAAATTTGAGACCCTGTTCTGATTTGTAATCCAGTTCCTGTGTAGCCAAGTTTACATTCCGTGTATTAGTGATATCTTATGATGTTTCTTTTTCTGTGTGACTTATTTCAGTTAGAATCATCATACCTGAATCCACTCATTATGCTGCTATGGGCCTGATGACATAGATTTCATTGCTGAGTGATATTGCATTATACGTAAGTACCACAACTTCTTTATCCATATTTCACTTTCTGCGCTATTGAACTTGTACCGTAAATGAGGTTCTTGTAAACAGAGCCGTCCCAAACTTTGGGGTGGCTGTGTCTTTTTGATTTTAATTTCCCTAAGCTATAGGACCATAAGTGGAAGTGCCCTAGGCTCTGTTGCTTTGTTTTTTAGATGTTTAAGGAAACACCATACACTTCTCCAAATGGCTGTTGGCAATTAACATACCGCCCATCAGCATAACAAGGCTCCCAGTTCTCCATGGCCTGTCCTGCCTTTCTGGATTTTACACTTTTTTCAGGTGGCCGTTTTGACCGTGGGGAAGTGAGACTTCATTGTAGTGCAGATTTCCTTTGCAAGCTTGCTTGGTTGGCCAAAAAGGGCGTATGCGTTTTTTCCTGAATATATTCAGGAAAAAACGCATACGCCCTTTTTGGCCAAGTGCATCATTGTGGACGTTCTGCCTCTTTTCCTATGCTTTAAATGCAATTCCAGTCTACCTCCTGAAATCGGTTTCCTGCAATTCTGCCCCGCTTTCAAGTCCTCTTGGCAGCCTTACTTCAGTATATTTTTGGACGATAGCTGTCATTTATAACTCTGCAGGTTTGTGAATTACACTGCCCCTGAGCTCCTTTCTTCAACTCGCTTTCTTGTGAGCTGGCCGCAACACCGCAGGATTGCTTCAGGCCCTAATCTGGTTCCGGCACGGCACGTTGAGCCTTTGGTTAATTCCTCTTCCTGGTGGGAAATGAGAGTTAAATTTGCCCGTCTAGACTCCTCCAGCTAGTCTCTCTTTGGCTCTCCCTATTCCTGTTCATCTTCCGCAGAAATTGCAAACTGGGCCAAACAGGAGGTTAAAGGCACTGACTCTCCAAGTCGGGAGAGTGTTAGTAAAGCGTCTGGAATGTTGCACCCGAGTACCAGGGGACGAGAACTGAGGCATATTGGAACACGTCTCCCGATCCCATGGTTGATCATACTCTGGGTTCCACGTGCATGTTTTAGCTGAAGGAAGAATCCCTTAAACCAGGAGAGTTGAGACCCGTGGAATGGGTACCATGCAATATGACTTCAAAGGGTCTTCATTTGCTCACCGAACCTCTCCAATCCTATCACTGCTGCGTTTATGCCCCTGTACACACGCTTGATTTTCTTTCAGAGACATAGCAATCCATAGGTTTTAAGATACTTACTAGTCAGGTACATTCTTAGGCGTTTAATATGGGGTGTTGAGTCCATTTCGTTGAGCAAGGAGTAGCTCTTGTCTATTCCATATTTGGCTTAAGGAACTTTATCTGTGCTCATTTCAATCTCTGGTTTGATGCAGCACCCCAACTCACCTTTTCGCTTAATCAAGCATAAGTTGGTTTTCTAAATTTGAGACCCTGTTCTGATTTGTAATCCAGTTCCTGTGTAGCCAAGTTTACATTCCGTGTATTAGTGATATCTTATGATGTTTCTTTTTCTGTGTGACTTATTTCAGTTAGAATCATCATACCTGAATCCACTCATTATGCTGCTACGGGCCTGATGACATAGATTTCATTGCTGAGTGATATTGCATTGTACGTAAGTACCACAACTTCTTTATCCATATTTCACTTTCTGCGCTATTGAACTTGTACCGTAAACGAGGTTCTTGCAAACAGAGCCGTCCCAAACTTTGGGGTGGCTGTGTCTTTTTCATTTTAATTTCCCTAAGCTATAGGACCATAAGTGGAAGTGCCCTAGGCTCTGTTGCTTTGTTTTTTAGATGTTTAAGGAAACACCATACACTTCTCCCAAGTGGCTGTTGGCAATTAACATACCGCCCATCAGCATAACAAGGCTCCCAGTTCTCCATGGCCTGTCCTGCCTTTCTGGATTTTACACTTTTTCCAGATGGCCCTTTTGACCATGGGGAAGTGAGACTTCATTGTAGTGCAGATTTCCTTTGCAAGCTTGCTTGGTTGGCCAAAAAGGGCGTATGCGTTTTTTCCTGAATATATTCAGGAAAAAACGCATACGCCCTTTTTGGCCAAGTGCATCATTGTGGACGTTCTGCCTCTTTTCCTATGCTTTAAATGCAATTCCAGTCTACCTCCTGAAATCGGTTTCCTGCAATTCTGTCCCGCTTTCAAGTCCTCTTGGCAGCCTTACTTCAGTATATTTTTGGACGATAGCTGTCATTTATAACTCTGCAGGTTTGTGAATTACACTGCCCCTGAGCTCCTTTCTTCAACTCGCTTTCTTGTGAGCTGGCCGCAACACCGCAGGATTGCTTCAGGCCCTAATCTGGTTCCGGCACGGCACGCTGAGCCTTTGGTTAATTCCTCTTCCTGGTGGGAAATGAGAGTTAAATTTGCCCGTCTAGACTCCTCCAGCTAGTCTCTCTTTGGCTCTCCCTATTCCTGTTCATCTTCCGCAGAAATTGCAAACTGGGCCAAACAGGAGGTTAAAGGCACTGACTCTCCAAGTCGGGAGAGTGTTAGTAAAGCGTCTGGAATGTTGCACCCGAGTACCAGGGGACGAGAACTGAGGCATATTGGAACACGTCTCCCGATCCCATGGTTGATCATACTCTGGGTTCCACGTGCATGTTTTAGCTGAAGGAAGAATCCCTTAAACCAGGAGAGTTGAGACCCGTGGAATGGGTACCATGCAATATGACTTCAAAGGGTCTTCATTTGCTCACCGAACCTCTCCAATCCTATCACTGCTGCGTTTATGCCCCTGTACACATGCTTGATTTTCTTTCAGAGACATAGCAATCCATAGGTTTTAAGATACTTACTAGTCAGGTACATTCTTAGGCGTTTAATATGGGGTGTTGAGTCCATTTCGTTGAGCAAGGAGTAGCTCTTGTCTATTCCATATTTGGCTTAAGGAACTTTATCTGTGCTCATTTCAATCTCTGGTTTGATGCAGCACCCCAACTCACCTTTTCGCTTAAGCAAGCATAAGTTGGTTTTCTAAATTTGAGACCCTGTTCTGATTTGTAATCCAGTTCCTGTGTAGCCAAGTTTACATTCCGTGTATTAGTGATATCTTATGATGTTTCTTTTTCTGTGTGACTTATTTCAGTTAGAATCATCATACCTGAATCCACTCATTATGCTGCTATGGGCCTGATGACATAGATTTCATTGCTGAGTGATATTGCATTGTACGTAAGTACCACAACTTCTTTATCCATATTTCACTTTCTGCGCTATTGAACTTGTACCGTAAACGAGGTTCTTGTAAACAGAGCCTTCCCAAACTTTGGGGTGGCTGTGTCTTTTTCATTTTAATTTCCCTAAGCTATAGGACCATAAGTGGAAGTGCCCTAGGCTCTGTTGCTTTGTTTTTTAGATGTTTAAGGAAACACCATACACTTCTCCCAAGTGGGTGTTGGCAATTAATATACCGCCCATCAGCATAACAAGGCTCCCAGTTCTCCATGGCCTGTCCTGCCTTTCTGGATTTTACACTTTTTTGAGGTAGCCGTTTTGACCGTGGGGAAGTGAGACTTCATTGTAGTGCAGATTTCCTTTGCAAGCTTGCTTGGTTGGCCAAAAAGGGCGTATGCGTTTTTTCCTGAATATATTCAGGAAAAAACGCATACGCCCTGTTTGGCCAAGTGCATCATTGTGGACGTTCTGCCTCTTTTCCTATGCTTTAAATGCAATTCCAGTCTACCTCCTGAAATCGGTTTCCTGCAATTCTGCCCCGCTTTCAAGTCCTCTTGGCAGCCTTACTTCAGTATATTTTTGGACGATAGCTGTCATTTATAACTCTGCAGGTTTGTGAATTACACTGCCCCTGAGCTCCTTTCTTCAACTCGCTTTCTTGTGAGCTGGCCGCAACACCGCAGGATTGCTTCAGGCCCTAATCTGGTTCCGGCACGGCACGCTGAGCCTTTGGTTAATTCCTCTTCCTGGTGGGAAATGAGAGTTAAATTTGCCCGTCTAGACTCCTCCAGCTAGTCTCTCTTTGGCTCTCCCTATTCCTGTTCATCTTCCGCAGAAATTGCAAACTGGGCCAAACAGGAGGTTAAAGGCACTGACTCTCCAAGTCGGGAGAGTGTTAGTAAAGCGTCTGGAATGTTGCACCCGAGTACCAGGGGACGAGAACTGAGGCATATTGGAACACGTCTCCCGATCCCATGGTTGATCATACTCTGGGTTCCACGTGCATGTTTTAGCTGAAGGAAGAATCCCTTAAACCAGGAGAGTTGAGACCCGTGGAATGGGTACCATGCAATATGACTTCAAAGGGTCTTCATTTGCTCACCGAACCTCTCCAATCCTATCACTGCTGCGTTTATGCCCCTGTACACACGCTTGATTTTCTTTCAGAGACATAGCAATCCATAGGTTTTAAGATACTTACTAGTCAGGTACATTCTTAGGCGTTTAATATGGGGTGTTGAGTCCATTTCGTTGAGCAAGGAGTAGCTCTTGTCTATTCCATATTTGGCTTAAGGAACTTTATCTGTGCTCATTTCAATCTCTGGTTTGATGCAGCACCCCAACTCACCTTTTCGCTTAATCAAGCATAAGTTGGTTTTCTAAATTTGAGACCCTGTTCTGATTTGTAATCCAGTTCCTGTGTAGCCAAGTTTACATTCCGTGTATTAGTGATATCTTATGATGTTTCTTTTTCTGTGTGACTTATTTCAGTTAGAATCATCATACCTGAATCCACTCATTATGCTGCTACGGGCCTGATGACATAGATTTCATTGCTGAGTGATATTGCATTGTACGTAAGTACCACAACTTCTTTATCCATATTTCACTTTCTGCGCTATTGAACTTGTACCGTAAACGAGGTTCTTGCAAACAGAGCCGTCCCAAACTTTGGGGTGGCTGTGTCTTTTTGATTTTAATTTCCCTAAGCTATAGGACCATAAGTGGAAGTGCCCTAGGCTCTGTTGCTTTGTTTTTTAGATGTTTAAGGAAACACCATACACTTCTCCAAGTGGCTGTTGGCAATTAACATACCGCCCATCAGCATAACAAGGCTCCCAGTTCTCCATGGCCTGTCCTGCCTTTCTGGATTTTACACTTTTTTCAGGTGGCCGTTTTGACCGTGGGAAAGTGAGACTTCATTGTAGTGCAGATTTCCTTTGCAAGCTTGCTTGGTTGGCCAAAAAGGGCGTATGCGTTTTTTCCTGAATATATTCAGGAAAAAACGCATACGCCCTTTTTGGCCAAGTGCATCATTGTGGACGTTCTGCCTCTTTTCCTATGCTTTAAATGCAATTCCAGTCTACCTCCTGAAATCGGTTTCCTGCAATTCTGCCCCGCTTTCAAGTCCTCTTGGCAGCCTTACTTCAGTATATTTTTGGACGATAGCTGTCATTTATAACTCTGCAGGTTTGTGAATTACACTGCCCCTGAGCTCCTTTCTTCAACTCGCTTTCTTGTGAGCTGGCCGCAACACCGCAGGATTGCTTCAGGCCCTAATCTGGTTCCGGCACGGCACGTTGAGCCTTTGGTTAATTCCTCTTCCTGGTGGGAAATGAGAGTTAAATTTGCCCGTCTAGACTCCTCCAGCTAGTCTCTCTTTGGCTCTCCCTATTCCTGTTCATCTTCCGCAGAAATTGCAAACTGGGCCAAACAGGAGGTTAAAGGCACTGACTCTCCAAGTCGGGAGAGTGTTAGTAAAGCGTCTGGAATGTTGCACCCGAGTACCAGGGGACGAGAACTGAGGCATATTGGAACACGTCTCCCGATCCCATGGTTGATCATACTCTGGGTTCCACGTGCATGTTTTAGCTGAAGGAAGAATCCCTTAAACCAGGAGAGTTGAGACCCGTGGAATGGGTACCATGCAATATGACTTCAAAGGGTCTTCATTTGCTCACCGAACCTCTCCAATCCTATCACTGCTGCGTTTATGCCCCTGTACACACGCTTGATTTTCTTTCAGAGACATAGCAATCCATAGGTTTTAAGATACTTACTAGTCAGGTACATTCTTAGGCGTTTAATATGGGGTGTTGAGTCCATTTCGTTGAGCAAGGAGTAGCTCTTGTCTATTCCATATTTGGCTTAAGGAACTTTATCTGTGCTCATTTCAATCTCTGGTTTGATGCAGCACCCCAACTCACCTTTTCGCTTAATCAAGCATAAGTTGGTTTTCTAAATTTGAGACCCTGTTCTGATTTGTAATCCAGTTCCTGTGTAGCCAAGTTTACATTCCGTGTATTAGTGATATCTTATGATGTTTCTTTTTCTGTGTGACTTATTTCAGTTAGAATCATCATACCTGAATCCACTCATTATGCTGCTACGGGCCTGATGACATAGATTTCATTGCTGAGTGATATTGCATTGTACGTAAGTACCACAACTTCTTTATCCATATTTCACTTTCTGCGCTATTGAACTTGTACCGTAAACGAGGTTCTTGCAAACAGAGCCGTCCCAAACTTTGGGGTGGCTGTGTCTTTTTCATTTTAATTTCCCTAAGCTATAGGACCATAAGTGGAAGTGCCCTAGGCTCTGTTGCTTTGTTTTTTAGATGTTTAAGGAAACACCATACACTTCTCCCAAGTGGCTGTTGGCAATTAACATACCGCCCATCAGCATAACAAGGCTCCCAGTTCTCCATGGCCTGTCCTGCCTTTCTGGATTTTACACTTTTTCCAGATGGCCCTTTTGACCATGGGGAAGTGAGACTTCATTGTAGTGCAGATTTCCTTTGCAAGCTTGCTTGGTTGGCCAAAAAGGGCGTATGCGTTTTTTCCTGAATATATTCAGGAAAAAACGCATACGCCCTTTTTGGCCAAGTGCATCATTGTGGACGTTCTGCCTCTTTTCCTATGCTTTAAATGCAATTCCAGTCTACCTCCTGAAATCGGTTTCCTGCAATTCTGTCCCGCTTTCAAGTCCTCTTGGCAGCCTTACTTCAGTATATTTTTGGACGATAGCTGTCATTTATAACTCTGCAGGTTTGTGAATTACACTGCCCCTGAGCTCCTTTCTTCAACTCGCTTTCTTGTGAGCTGGCCGCAACACCGCAGGATTGCTTCAGGCCCTAATCTGGTTCCGGCACGGCACGCTGAGCCTTTGGTTAATTCCTCTTCCTGGTGGGAAATGAGAGTTAAATTTGCCCGTCTAGACTCCTCCAGCTAGTCTCTCTTTGGCTCTCCCTATTCCTGTTCATCTTCCGCAGAAATTGCAAACTGGGCCAAACAGGAGGTTAAAGGCACTGACTCTCCAAGTCGGGAGAGTGTTAGTAAAGCGTCTGGAATGTTGCACCCGAGTACCAGGGGACGAGAACTGAGGCATATTGGAACACGTCTCCCGATCCCATGGTTGATCATACTCTGGGTTCCACGTGCATGTTTTAGCTGAAGGAAGAATCCCTTAAACCAGGAGAGTTGAGACCCGTGGAATGGGTACCATGCAATATGACTTCAAAGGGTCTTCATTTGCTCACCGAACCTCTCCAATCCTATCACTGCTGCGTTTATGCCCCTGTACACATGCTTGATTTTCTTTCAGAGACATAGCAATCCATAGGTTTTAAGATACTTACTAGTCAGGTACATTCTTAGGCGTTTAATATGGGGTGTTGAGTCCATTTCGTTGAGCAAGGAGTAGCTCTTGTCTATTCCATATTTGGCTTAAGGAACTTTATCTGTGCTCATTTCAATCTCTGGTTTGATGCAGCACCCCAACTCACCTTTTCGCTTAAGCAAGCATAAGTTGGTTTTCTAAATTTGAGACCCTGTTCTGATTTGTAATCCAGTTCCTGTGTAGCCAAGTTTACATTCCGTGTATTAGTGATATCTTATGATGTTTCTTTTTCTGTGTGACTTATTTCAGTTAGAATCATCATACCTGAATCCACTCATTATGCTGCTATGGGCCTGATGACATAGATTTCATTGCTGAGTGATATTGCATTGTACGTAAGTACCACAACTTCTTTATCCATATTTCACTTTCTGCGCTATTGAACTTGTACCGTAAACGAGGTTCTTGTAAACAGAGCCTTCCCAAACTTTGGGGTGGCTGTGTCTTTTTCATTTTAATTTCCCTAAGCTATAGGACCATAAGTGGAAGTGCCCTAGGCTCTGTTGCTTTGTTTTTTAGATGTTTAAGGAAACACCATACACTTCTCCCAAGTGGGTGTTGGCAATTAATATACCGCCCATCAGCATAACAAGGCTCCCAGTTCTCCATGGCCTGTCCTGCCTTTCTGGATTTTACACTTTTTTGAGGTAGCCATTTTGACCGTGGGGAAGTGAGACTTCATTGTAGTGCAGATTTCCTTTGCAAGCTTGCTTGGTTGGCCAAAAAGGGCGTATGCGTTTTTTCCTGAATATATTCAGGAAAAAACGCATACGCCCTTTTTGGCCAAGTGCATCATTGTGGACGTTCTGCCTCTTTTCCTATGCTTTAAATGCAATTCCAGTCTACCTCCTGAAATCGGTTTCCTGCAATTCTGCCCCGCTTTCAAGTCCTCTTGGCAGCCTTACTTCAGTATATTTTTGGACGATAGCTGTCATTTATAACTCTGCAGGTTTGTGAATTACACTGCCCCTGAGCTCCTTTCTTCAACTCGCTTTCTTGTGAGCTGGCCGCAACACCGCAGGATTGCTTCAGGCCCTAATCTGGTTCCGGCACGGCACGCTGAGCCTTTGGTTAATTCCTCTTCCTGGTGGGAAATGAGAGTTAAATTTGCCCGTCTAGACTCCTCCAGCTAGTCTCTCTTTGGCTCTCCCTATTCCTGTTCATCTTCCGCAGAAATTGCAAACTGGGCCAAACAGGAGGTTAAAGGCACTGACTCTCCAAGTCGGGAGAGTGTTAGTAAAGCGTCTGGAATGTTGCACCCGAGTACCAGGGGACGAGAACTGAGGCATATTGGAACACGTCTCCCGATCCCATGGTTGATCATACTCTGGGTTCCACGTGCATGTTTTAGCTGAAGGAAGAATCCCTTAAACCAGGAGAGTTGAGACCCGTGGAATGGGTACCATGCAATATGACTTCAAAGGGTCTTCATTTGCTCACCGAACCTCTCCAATCCTATCACTGCTGCGTTTATGCCCCTGTACACACGCTTGATTTTCTTTCAGAGACATAGCAATCCATAGGTTTTAAGATACTTACTAGTCAGGTACATTCTTAGGCGTTTAATATGGGGTGTTGAGTCCATTTCGTTGAGCAAGGAGTAGCTCTTGTCTATTCCATATTTGGCTTAAGGAACTTTATCTGTGCTCATTTCAATCTCTGGTTTGATGCAGCACCCCAACTCACCTTTTCGCTTAATCAAGCATAAGTTGGTTTTCTAAATTTGAGACCCTGTTCTGATTTGTAATCCAGTTCCTGTGTAGCCAAGTTTACATTCCGTGTATTAGTGATATCTTATGATGTTTCTTTTTCTGTGTGACTTATTTCAGTTAGAATCATCATACCTGAATCCACTCATTATGCTGCTACGGGCCTGATGACATAGATTTCATTGCTGAGTGATATTGCATTGTACGTAAGTACCACAACTTCTTTATCCATATTTCACTTTCTGCGCTATTGAACTTGTACCGTAAACGAGGTTCTTGCAAACAGAGCCGTCCCAAACTTTGGGGTGGCTGTGTCTTTTTCATTTTAATTTCCCTAAGCTATAGGACCATAAGTGGAAGTGCCCTAGGCTCTGTTGCTTTGTTTTTTAGATGTTTAAGGAAACACCATACACTTCTCCCAAGTGGCTGTTGGCAATTAACATACCGCCCATCAGCATAACAAGGCTCCCAGTTCTCCATGGCCTGTCCTGCCTTTCTGGATTTTACACTTTTTCCAGATGGCCCTTTTGACCATGGGGAAGTGAGACTTCATTGTAGTGCAGATTTCCTTTGCAAGCTTGCTTGGTTGGCCAAAAAGGGCGTATGCGTTTTTTCCTGAATATATTCAGGAAAAAACGCATACGCCCTTTTTGGCCAAGTGCATCATTGTGGACGTTCTGCCTCTTTTCCTATGCTTTAAATGCAATTCCAGTCTACCTCCTGAAATCGGTTTCCTGCAATTCTGTCCCGCTTTCAAGTCCTCTTGGCAGCCTTACTTCAGTATATTTTTGGACGATAGCTGTCATTTATAACTCTGCAGGTTTGTGAATTACACTGCCCCTGAGCTCCTTTCTTCAACTCGCTTTCTTGTGAGCTGGCCGCAACACCGCAGGATTGCTTCAGGCCCTAATCTGGTTCCGGCACGGCACGCTGAGCCTTTGGTTAATTCCTCTTCCTGGTGGGAAATGAGAGTTAAATTTGCCCGTCTAGACTCCTCCAGCTAGTCTCTCTTTGGCTCTCCCTATTCCTGTTCATCTTCCGCAGAAATTGCAAACTGGGCCAAACAGGAGGTTAAAGGCACTGACTCTCCAAGTCGGGAGAGTGTTAGTAAAGCGTCTGGAATGTTGCACCCGAGTACCAGGGGACGAGAACTGAGGCATATTGGAACACGTCTCCCGATCCCATGGTTGATCATACTCTGGGTTCCACGTGCATGTTTTAGCTGAAGGAAGAATCCCTTAAACCAGGAGAGTTGAGACCCGTGGAATGGGTACCATGCAATATGACTTCAAAGGGTCTTCATTTGCTCACCGAACCTCTCCAATCCTATCACTGCTGCGTTTATGCCCCTGTACACATGCTTGATTTTCTTTCAGAGACATAGCAATCCATAGGTTTTAAGATACTTACTAGTCAGGTACATTCTTAGGCGTTTAATATGGGGTGTTGAGTCCATTTCGTTGAGCAAGGAGTAGCTCTTGTCTATTCCATATTTGGCTTAAGGAACTTTATCTGTGCTCATTTCAATCTCTGGTTTGATGCAGCACCCCAACTCACCTTTTCGCTTAAGCAAGCATAAGTTGGTTTTCTAAATTTGAGACCCTGTTCTGATTTGTAATCCAGTTCCTGTGTAGCCAAGTTTACATTCCGTGTATTAGTGATATCTTATGATGTTTCTTTTTCTGTGTGACTTATTTCAGTTAGAATCATCATACCTGAATCCACTCATTATGCTGCTATGGGCCTGATGACATAGATTTCATTGCTGAGTGATATTGCATTGTACGTAAGTACCACAACTTCTTTATCCATATTTCACTTTCTGCGCTATTGAACTTGTACCGTAAACGAGGTTCTTGTAAACAGAGCCTTCCCAAACTTTGGGGTGGCTGTGTCTTTTTCATTTTAATTTCCCTAAGCTATAGGACCATAAGTGGAAGTGCCCTAGGCTCTGTTGCTTTGTTTTTTAGATGTTTAAGGAAACACCATACACTTCTCCCAAGTGGGTGTTGGCAATTAATATACCGCCCATCAGCATAACAAGGCTCCCAGTTCTCCATGGCCTGTCCTGCCTTTCTGGATTTTACACTTTTTTGAGGTAGCCATTTTGACCGTGGGGAAGTGAGACTTCATTGTAGTGCAGATTTCCTTTGCAAGCTTGCTTGGTTGGCCAAAAAGGGCGTATGCGTTTTTTCCTGAATATATTCAGGAAAAAACGCATACGCCCTTTTTGGCCAAGTGCATCATTGTGGACGTTCTGCCTCTTTTCCTATGCTTTAAATGCAATTCCAGTCTACCTCCTGAAATCGGTTTCCTGCAATTCTGCCCCGCTTTCAAGTCCTCTTGGCAGCCTTACTTCAGTATATTTTTGGACGATAGCTGTCATTTATAACTCTGCAGGTTTGTGAATTACACTGCCCCTGAGCTCCTTTCTTCAACTCGCTTTCTTGTGAGCTGGCCGCAACACCGCAGGATTGCTTCAGGCCCTAATCTGGTTCCGGCACGGCACGCTGAGCCTTTGGTTAATTCCTCTTCCTGGTGGGAAATGAGAGTTAAATTTGCCCGTCTAGACTCCTCCAGCTAGTCTCTCTTTGGCTCTCCCTATTCCTGTTCATCTTCCGCAGAAATTGCAAACTGGGCCAAACAGGAGGTTAAAGGCACTGACTCTCCAAGTCGGGAGAGTGTTAGTAAAGCGTCTGGAATGTTGCACCCGAGTACCAGGGGACGAGAACTGAGGCATATTGGAACACGTCTCCCGATCCCATGGTTGATCATACTCTGGGTTCCACGTGCATGTTTTAGCTGAAGGAAGAATCCCTTAAACCAGGAGAGTTGAGACCCGTGGAATGGGTACCATGCAATATGACTTCAAAGGGTCTTCATTTGCTCACCGAACCTCTCCAATCCTATCACTGCTGCGTTTATGCCCCTGTACACACGCTTGATTTTCTTTCAGAGACATAGCAATCCATAGGTTTTAAGATACTTACTAGTCAGGTACATTCTTAGGCGTTTAATATGGGGTGTTGAGTCCATTTCGTTGAGCAAGGAGTAGCTCTTGTCTATTCCATATTTGGCTTAAGGAACTTTATCTGTGCTCATTTCAATCTCTGGTTTGATGCAGCACCCCAACTCACCTTTTCGCTTAATCAAGCATAAGTTGGTTTTCTAAATTTGAGACCCTGTTCTGATTTGTAATCCAGTTCCTGTGTAGCCAAGTTTACATTCCGTGTATTAGTGATATCTTATGATGTTTCTTTTTCTGTGTGACTTATTTCAGTTAGAATCATCATACCTGAATCCACTCATTATGCTGCTACGGGCCTGATGACATAGATTTCATTGCTGAGTGATATTGCATTGTACGTAAGTACCACAACTTCTTTATCCATATTTCACTTTCTGCGCTATTGAACTTGTACCGTAAACGAGGTTCTTGCAAACAGAGCCGTCCCAAACTTTGGGGTGGCTGTGTCTTTTTGATTTTAATTTCCCTAAGCTATAGGACCATAAGTGGAAGTGCCCTAGGCTCTGTTGCTTTGTTTTTTAGATGTTTAAGGAAACACCATACACTTCTCCAAGTGGCTGTTGGCAATTAACATACCGCCCATCAGCATAACAAGGCTCCCAGTTCTCCATGGCCTGTCCTGCCTTTCTGGATTTTACACTTTTTTCAGGTGGCCGTTTTGACCGTGGGAAAGTGAGACTTCATTGTAGTGCAGATTTCCTTTGCAAGCTTGCTTGGTTGGCCAAAAAGGGCGTATGCGTTTTTTCCTGAATATATTCAGGAAAAAACGCATACGCCCTTTTTGGCCAAGTGCATCATTGTGGACGTTCTGCCTCTTTTCCTATGCTTTAAATGCAATTCCAGTCTACCTCCTGAAATCGGTTTCCTGCAATTCTGCCCCGCTTTCAAGTCCTCTTGGCAGCCTTACTTCAGTATATTTTTGGACGATAGCTGTCATTTATAACTCTGCAGGTTTGTGAATTACACTGCCCCTGAGCTCCTTTCTTCAACTCGCTTTCTTGTGAGCTGGCCGCAACACCGCAGGATTGCTTCAGGCCCTAATCTGGTTCCGGCACGGCACGCTGAGCCTTTGGTTAATTCCTCTTCCTGGTGGGAAATGAGAGTTAAATTTGCCCGTCTAGACTCCTCCAGCTAGTCTCTCTTTGGCTCTCCCTATTCCTGTTCATCTTCCGCAGAAATTGCAAACTGGGCCAAACAGGAGGTTAAAGGCACTGACTCTCCAAGTCGGGAGAGTGTTAGTAAAGCGTCTGGAATGTTGCACCCGAGTACCAGGGGACGAGAACTGAGGCATATTGGAACACGTCTCCCGATCCCATAGTTGATCATACTCTGGGTTCCACGTGCATGTTTTAGCTGAAGGAAGAATCCCTTAAACCAGGAGAGTTGAGACCCATGGAATGGGTACCATGCAATATGACTTCAAAGGGTCTTCATTTGCTCACCGAACCTCTCCAATCCTATCACTGCTGCGTTTATGCCCCTGTACACACGCTTGATTTTCTTTCAGAGACATAGCAATCCATAGGTTTTAAGATACTTACTAGTCAGGTACATTCTTAGGCGTTTAATATGGGGTGTTGAGTCCATTTCGTTGAGCAAGGAGTAGCTCTTGTCTATTCCATATTTGGCTTAAGGAACTTTATCTGTGCTCATTTCAATCTCTGGTTTGATGCAGCACCCCAACTCACCTTTTCGCTTAATCAAGCATAAGTTGGTTTTCTAAATTTGAGACCCTGTTCTGATTTGTAATCCAGTTCCTGTGTAGCCAAGTTTACATTCCGTGTATTAGTGATATCTTATGATGTTTCTTTTTCTGTGTGACTTATTTCAGTTAGAATCATCATACCTGAATCCACTCATTATGCTGCTACGGGCCTGATGACATAGATTTCATTGCTGAGTGATATTGCATTGTACGTAAGTACCACAACTTCTTTATCCATATTTCACTTTCTGCGCTATTGAACTTGTACCGTAAACGAGGTTCTTGCAAACAGAGCCGTCCCAAACTTTGGGGTGGCTGTGTCTTTTTCATTTTAATTTCCCTAAGCTATAGGACCATAAGTGGAAGTGCCCTAGGCTCTGTTGCTTTGTTTTTTAGATGTTTAAGGAAACACCATACACTTCTCCCAAGTGGCTGTTGGCAATTAACATACCGCCCATCAGCATAACAAGGCTCCCAGTTCTCCATGGCCTGTCCTGCCTTTCTGGATTTTACACTTTTTCCAGATGGCCCTTTTGACCATGGGGAAGTGAGACTTCATTGTAGTGCAGATTTCCTTTGCAAGCTTGCTTGGTTGGCCAAAAAGGGCGTATGCGTTTTTTCCTGAATATATTCAGGAAAAAACGCATACGCCCTTTTTGGCCAAGTGCATCATTGTGGACGTTCTGCCTCTTTTCCTATGCTTTAAATGCAATTCCAGTCTACCTCCTGAAATCGGTTTCCTGCAATTCTGCCCCGCTTTCAAGTCCTCTTGGCAGCCTTACTTCAGTATATTTTTGGACGATAGCTGTCATTTATAACTCTGCAGGTTTGTGAATTACACTGCCCCTGAGCTCCTTTCTTCAACTCGCTTTCTTGTGAGCTGGCCGCAACACCGCAGGATTGCTTCAGGCCCTAATCTGGTTCCGGCACGGCACGCTGAGCCTTTGGTTAATTCCTCTTCCTGGTGGGAAATGAGAGTTAAATTTGCCCGTCTAGACTCCTCCAGCTAGTCTCTCTTTGGCTCTCCCTATTCCTGTTCATCTTCCGCAGAAATTGCAAACTGGGCCAAACAGGAGGTTAAAGGCACTGACTCTCCAAGTCGGGAGAGTGTTAGTAAAGCGTCTGGAATGTTGCACCCGAGTACCAGGGGACGAGAACTGAGGCATATTGGAACACGTCTCCCGATCCCATGGTTGATCATACTCTGGGTTCCACGTGCATGTTTTAGCTGAAGGAAGAATCCCTTAAACCAGGAGAGTTGAGACCCGTGGAATGGGTACCATGCAATATGACTTCAAAGGGTCTTCATTTGCTCACCGAACCTCTCCAATCCTATCACTGCTGCGTTTATGCCCCTGTACACACGCTTGATTTTCTTTCAGAGACATAGCAATCCATAGGTTTTAAGATACTTACTAGTCAGGTACATTCTTAGGCGTTTAATATGGGGTGTTGAGTCCATTTCGTTGAGCAAGGAGTAGCTCTTGTCTATTCCATATTTGGCTTAAGGAACTTTATCTGTGCTCATTTCAATCTCTGGTTTGATGCAGCACCCCAACTCACCTTTTCGCTTAATCAAGCATAAGTTGGTTTTCTAAATTTGAGACCCTGTTCTGATTTGTAATCCAGTTCCTGTGTAGCCAAGTTTACATTCCGTGTATTAGTGATATCTTATGATGTTTCTTTTTCTGTGTGACTTATTTCAGTTAGAATCATCATACCTGAATCCACTCATTATGCTGCTACGGGCCTGATGACATAGATTTCATTGCTGAGTGATATTGCATTGTACGTAAGTACCACAACTTCTTTATCCATATTTCACTTTCTGCGCTATTGAACTTGTACCGTAAACGAGGTTCTTGCAAACAGAGCCGTCCCAAACTTTGGGGTGGCTGTGTCTTTTTCATTTTAATTTCCCTAAGCTATAGGACCATAAGTGGAAGTGCCCTAGGCTCTGTTGCTTTGTTTTTTAGATGCTTAAGGAAACACCATACACTTCTCCCAAGTGGCTGTTGGCAATTAACATACCGCCCATCAGCATAACAAGGCTCCCAGTTCTCCATGGCCTGTCCTGCCTTTCTGGATTTTACACTTTTTTCAGATGGCCCTTTTGACCGGGAGGAAGTGAGACTTCATTGTAGTGCAGATTTCCTTTGCAAGCTTGCTTGGTTGGCCAAAAAGTGCGTATGCGTTTTTTCCTGAATATATGCAGGAAAAAACGCATACGCCCTTTTTGGCCAAGTGCATCATTGTCCACATTCTGCCTCTTTTCCTATATTTTAAATGCAATTCCAGTCTACCTCCTGAAATCGGATTCCTGCAATTCTGCCCCGCTTTCAAGTCTTCTTGTCAGCCTTACTTCAGTATATTTTTGGACGATAGCTGTCATTTATCACTCTGCAGGTTTGTGAATTACAGTGCCCCTGAGCTCCTTACTTCTACTCGCTTTCTTGTGAGCTGGCCACAACCCCGCAGGATTGCTTCAGGCCTTAATCTCGTTCCGGCCGGGACGCTGAGCTTTTGGTTAATTCCTATTCCTGGTGCGAAATGAGAGTTAAATTTGCCCGTCCAGACACGTCCAGCTAGTCTCTCATTGTTTCTCCCTATTCCTGTTCATTTTCCGCAGAAATTCCAAACTGGGCCAAACAGGCGGTTAAAGGCACTGACTCTCCAAGTCGGGAGAGTGTTAGTAAAGCGTCTGGAATTTTGCACCCGAGTACCAGGGGACGAGAACTGAGACATATTGGAACACGTCTACCGATCACATGGTTGATCATACTCTGGGCTCCGCATGCATGTTTTAGCTGAAGGAAGAATCCCTTAAACCTGGAGAGTTGAGACCCGTGGAATGGGTACCATGCAATATGACTTCAAAGGGTCTTCATTTGCTCACCGAACCTCTCCAATCCTATCACTGCTGCATTTAGGCCCCTGTACAGACGCTTGATTCTCTTTCAGGGAAATAGCAATCCATAGGTTTTAAGATACTTACTAGTCAGGTACATTCTTAGGCGTTTAATATGGGCTGTTGAGTCCATTTCGTTGAGCAAGGAGTAGTTCTTGTCTATTCCATATTTGGCTTAAGGAACTTTATCTGTGCTCATTTCAATCTCTGGTTTGATGCAGCACCCCAACTCACCTTTTCGCTTAAGCAAGCATAAGTTGGTTTTCTAAATTTGAGACCCTGTTCTGATTTGTAATCCAGTTCCTGTGTAGCCAAGTTTACATTCCGTGTATTAGTGATATCTTATGATGTTTCTTTTTCTGTGTGACTTATTTCAGTTAGAATCATCATACCTGAATCCACTCATTATGCTGCTATGGGCCTGATGACATAGATTTCATTGCTGAGTGATATTGCATTGTACGTAAGTACCACAACTTCTTTATCCATATTTCACTTTCTGCGCTATTGAACTTGTACCGTAAACGAGGTTCTTGTAAACAGAGCCGTCCCAAACTTTGGGGTGGCTGTGTCTTTTTCATTTTAATTTCCCTAAGCTATAGGACCATAAGTGGAAGTGCCCTAGGCTCTGTTGCTTTGTTTTTTAGATGTTTAAGGAAATACCATACACTTCTCCCAAGTGGGTGTTGGCAATTAATATACCGCCCATCAGCATAACAAGGCTCCCAGTTCTCCATGGCCTGTCCTGCCTTTCTGGATTTTACACTTTTTTGAGGTGGCCGTTTTGACCGTGGGGAAGTGAGACTTCATTGTAGTGCAGATTTCCTTTGCAAGCTTGCTTGGTTGGCCAAAAAGGGCGTATGCGTTTTTTCCTGAATATATTCAGGAAAAAACGCATACGCCCTTTTTGGCCAAGTGCATCATTGTGGACGTTCTGCCTCTTTTCCTATGCTTTAAATGCAATTCCAGTCTACCTCCTGAAATCGGTTTCCTGCAATTCTGCCCCGCTTTCAAGTCCTCTTGGCAGCCTTACTTCAGTATATTTTTGGACGATAGCTGTCATTTATAACTCTGCAGGTTTGTGAATTACAGTGCCCCTGAGCTCCTTTCTTCAACTCGCTTTCTTGTGAGCTGGCCGCAACACCGCAGGATTGCTTCAGGCCCTAATCTGGTTCCGGCACGGCACGCTGAGCCTTTGGTTAATTCCTCTTCCTGGTGGGAAATGAGAGTTAAATTTGCCCGTCTAGACTCCTCCAGCTAGTCTCTCTTTGGCTCTCCCTATTCCTGTTCATCTTCCGCAGAAATTGCAAACTGGGCCAAACAGGAGGTTAAAGGCACTGACTCTCCAAGTCGGGAGAGTGTTAGTAAAGCGTCTGGAATGTTGCACCCGAGTACCAGGGGACGAGAACTGAGGCATATTGGAACACGTCTCCCGATCCCATGGTTGATCATACTCTGGGTTCCACGTGCATGTTTTAGCTGAAGGAAGAATCCCTTAAACCAGGAGAGTTGAGACCCGTGGAATGGGTACCATGCAATATGACTTCAAAGGGTCTTCATTTGCTCACCGAACCTCTCCAATCCTATCACTGCTGCGTTTATGCCCCTGTACACACGCTTGATTTTCTTTCAGAGACATAGCAATCCATAGGTTTTAAGATACTTACTAGTCAGGTACATTCTTAGGCGTTTAATATGGGGTGTTGAGTCCATTTCGTTGAGCAAGGAGTAGCTCTTGTCTATTCCATATTTGGCTTAAGGAACTTTATCTGTGCTCATTTCAATCTCTGGTTTGATGCAGCACCCCAACTCACCTTTTCGCTTAATCAAGCATAAGTTGGTTTTCTAAATTTGAGACCCTGTTCTGATTTGTAATCCAGTTCCTGTGTAGCCAAGTTTACATTCCGTGTATTAGTGATATCTTATGATGTTTCTTTTTCTGTGTGACTTATTTCAGTTAGAATCATCATACCTGAATCCACTCATTATGCTGCTACGGGCCTGATGACATAGATTTCATTGCTGAGTGATATTGCATTGTACGTAAGTACCACAACTTCTTTATCCATATTTCACTTTCTGCGCTATTGAACTTGTACCGTAAACGAGGTTCTTGCAAACAGAGCCGTCCCAAACTTTGGGGTGGCTGTGTCTTTTTCATTTTAATTTCCCTAAGCTATAGGACCATAAGTGGAAGTGCCCTAGGCTCTGTTGCTTTGTTTTTTAGATGCTTAAGGAAACACCATACACTTCTCCCAAGTGGCTGTTGGCAATTAACATACCGCCCATCAGCATAACAAGGCTCCCAGTTCTCCATGGCCTGTCCTGCCTTTCTGGATTTTACACTTTTTTCAGATGGCCCTTTTGACCGGGAGGAAGTGAGACTTCATTGTAGTGCAGATTTCCTTTGCAAGCTTGCTTGGTTGGCCAAAAAGTGCGTATGCGTTTTTTCCTGAATATATGCAGGAAAAAACACATACGCCCTTTTTGGCCAAGTGCATCATTGTCCACATTCTGCCTCTTTTCCTATATTTTAAATGCAATTCCAGTCTACCTCCTGAAATCGGATTCCTGCAATTCTGCCCCGCTTTCAAGTCCTCTTGGCAGCCTTACTTCAGTATATTTTTGGACGATAGCTGTCATTTATAACTCTGCAGGTTTGTGAATTACAGTGCCCCTGAGCTCCTTACTTCTACTCGCTTTCTTGTGAGCTGGCCACAACCCCGCAGGATTGCTTCAGGCCTTAATCTCGTTCCGGCCGGGACGCTGAGCTTTTGGTTAATTCCTATTCCTGGTGCGAAATGAGAGTTAAATTTGCCCGTCCAGACACGTCCAGCTAGTCTCTCATTGTTTCTCCCTATTCCTGTTCATTTTCCGCAGAAATTGCAAACTGGGCCAAACAGGAGGTTAAAGGCACTGACTCTCCAAGTCGGGAGAGTGTTAGTAAAGCGTCTGGAATTTTGCACCCGAGTACCAGGGGACGAGAACTGAGACATATTGGAACACGTCTCCCGATCACATGGTTGATCATACTCTGGGCTCCGCATGCATGTTTTAGCTGAAGGAAGAATCCCTTAAACCTGGAGAGTTGAGACCCGTGGAATGGGTACCATGCAATATGACTTCAAAGGGTCTTCATTTGCTCACCGAACCTCTCCAATCCTATCACTGCTGCATTTAGGCCCCTGTACAGACGCTTGATTCTCTTTCAGGGAAATAGCAATCCATAGGTTTTAAGATACTTACTAGTCAGGTACGTTCTTAGGCATTTAATATGGGGTGTTGAGTCCATTTCGTTGAGCAAGGAGTAGCTCTTGTCTATTCAGTATCTGGCTTAAGGAACTTTATCTGTGCTCATTATAATCTCTGGTTTTATGCAACACCGCAACTCACCTTTCCCCTTAAGCAAGCATAAGTTGGTTTTCTAAATTTGTGATCCTGTTCTATTTTGTAATTCAGTTCCTGTATAGCCAAGTTTACATTCCGTGTATTAGTGATATCTTATGATGTTTCTTTTTCTGTGTGACTTATTTCAGTTAGAATCATCATACCTGAATCCACTCATTATGCTGCTACGGACCTGATGACATAGATTTTATTGCTGAGTGATATTGCATTGTACGTAAGTACCACAACTTCTTTATCCATTTTTCACTTTCTGCGATATTGAACTTGTACCATAAACGAGGTTCTTGTAAACAGAGCCGTCCCAAACTTTGGGGAGGCTGTGTCTTTTTGATTTTAATTTCCCTAAGCTATAGGACCATAAGTGGAAGTGCCCTAGGCTCTGTTGCTTTGTTTTTTCGATGTTTCAGGAAACACCATACACTTCTCCTGAGTGGCTGTTGGCAATTTTCATCCCGACCATCAGCATAACAAGGCTCCCAGTTCTCCATGGCCTGTCCTGCCTTTCTGGATTTTACACTTTTTTCAGATGGCCCTTTTGACCGGGGGGAAGTGAGACTTCATTATAGTGCAGATTTCCTTTACAAGCTTGCTTGGTTGGCCTAAAAGTGCGTATGCGTTTTTTCCTGAATATATTCAGGAGAAAACGCATACGCCCTTTTTGGCCACGTGCATCATTGTCAACGTTCTGCCTCTTTTCCTATGCTTTAAATGCAATTCCAGTCTACCTCCTGAAATCGGTTTCCTGCAATTCTGCCTTGCTTTCAATGCCTCTTCATAGCCTTACCTCAATATATTTTTTGAAAATAGTTGGCCTTTATAACTCTGCAGGTTTTGAATTGCAGTGGCCCTTAGCTCCATTTTTCAGCTCTTATTTTTGTGATCTTGCCTCATAACCACAGGATTCCTTCAGGCCCTATTGTTCTTCTGGGGCACCTTGCTGTGCCTTTGGTTTATTCTTCTTACTGATATGAAATTAGAGTGACATGTGCCCATTGAAACCGCTACACCTAGTTTCTCACTGGTTCCCCCTATTCCCATTCATCCTCCACACTAACTGCAGACTGTGCGATACCAGAACTTAAAGGCATTGACTCTCCATGTGGGGATATTTTAGTAAAGCGGCTGGAATGTCGATCCGGAGCCCCAGGAGAGGAAAAATGAGGTGCGTTTTAGAAACCTTTCCCAATCATATGGTATACCAGTCGCTGGGTTTCCCAAGCATGGTTTAGCTGTAGGAAGATTCCCTTCAACCTGGAGTGTTGGGACCCTTGGAATAAGTAGCATGAAGTATTGCATTAAAGTTTTGGCAGTTGCTCACCAAAGCTCACCAATCCTCTCAGCCCCAAGTGTCCAGCCTTATGTCTTATCCAGCTGTGGGCTTATATGTGGTCAATCCAGGTTGCATCACAGCCCCTGAGCGAATTTTGTAAGAATTTTTCTCTCTTTCATTGTTTCTGCGTTTTGTTTTTAAAATTTATTTCTATAATGGGGTTTAGCTCATTTTCACTGCTGTGTTTGTGCCGCTCTGCACACACTTGATTCCCTTATGGAGATATATCAATACATGGGTTTTAAGATTCTTATTACTCAGATATATTTCTCTGTGGTGTATAGGGTGTGTTGAGGCCAGTTCATTGAGCAAGGTGTAGATCTTGTCTAATATCTATTTGGTTTATTGAACGGTATCTGTGCTAATTTCAAACTCTGGTTTTATGCATCACCCCACCTCTCCTTTCCCCTTAAGCTGAAATAAGTGTGTTTTCTAAATGTGAGACACTGTTCTGTTCTGTAATTCATTTCTTGTGCAGCCATATTTACCCTCCCTCTATAAGTGATATCTTATGATATGTTTCTTTTTCTGTTTGACTTATTTCAAGTAGTATTATCAGACCTAAACCCACTCTTTATCCTTCTACTAGCCTTATTACATTGATTTCATGGTGAAGAGATATTCCATTGTACATAAGTACCACATCTTCTTTATCCATTGTTCTCTTTCCTGGGATATTTAAGGTGTACTGAAGTTGAGGTTCTTGTAAACAGAGTAGCCCTAAACTGTGGTGTGCTTGTGTCTTGTTGATTTTTAGACTTCCCTAGATATACTCCCATGATTGGAAGTGTCCTATGCTCTGTAGCTCTGTTTTTTAGATGATTTAGGAACCACCATACACTTCTCCAGAGTGGCTCTCGGCAGTTCACACACTGCCCATCAGCGTATAAAGGCTCCCTGTTCTCCATGGCCTGTCCTGCATTTCTGGTTTTTACAATTTTTTAGGATGGCCCTTTTGACCAGTGGGTAATGAGACTTCTTTGGTGTGCACATTTGCATTGCTTGCTTGCTTCGTTGCCCATAAAGTGTGCATGCGTTTTTTCCTGGATATAATCAGGAAAAAACGCATACGCCCTTTTGGGCCAACTGCATCATTGTCGAAATTCTGCCGCTTTTCATGTGCTTTAAAGACGAGTCCAATCTATCTCTTGAAATCTGTTTCTTGCAATTCTGTCTTGCATTCAGATCCTCTTCTTTGCCTTACCTCAACATATTTTTGGACGTTAGTTTTCATTTATAACTCTGCAGGTTTGTGAATTGCAGTGACCCTGAGCTCCATTTTTTAAGTTGCTCTTTTGTGAGCTGGCCTCAAACCCGCAGGATTGCTTCAGGCCCTATTTTGGCTCGGGCGAGGCGGGCTGAGCCTTTTTTCAATTCTTATTCTTAATGGGAAATTAGAGTGATATGTGCCCGTCCAAACCCCTACAACTATTCTCTCATTGGTTCCCCCTCTTCTCGTTCATCCTCCTCACAATTTGCAAAATGTTTGAAACAGAAGTTGAAATGTGCTGATTCTCCAAGTGGGGAGATTCTAAGTAACGTGGCTGGAATGGTGAACAGGAGCACCAGGAGAGGATAAATGAGCTGCATTTTAGACACATCTCCCGATCACATGGTGTACAGTCCTCTGGGTTTTCCATGCATGTTTTAGCTGTAGGAAGATCCCTTGAACCTGCAGATTTGGGACCCATTGAATGGGTACCAGGTAGTATTACTTTAAAGGGTGTGCATTTCCTCACCCAACCTCACATTTCTCTTAGTGCAAACAGTTTCCAGCCTTATGTCTCATCCTGCTGTGGGTCTAGATGTGTTCAATCCATGTTGCATCACCGGCCCTGAGGAAAAGTTGTAAGAGGTTTTCTCTGTCTCTCTGTCATTTATTTTTTTCAATTTATTACTATATTGGTTACAGCTGATTTTCAAAGCTCTGTTTCTTGCTGCTGTACATCCACTTGATTCACGTACAGAGAGACATCAGTAAATTCTTTTTCAGATTCTTACCAGTCGTATATATTCTTTTCCGGTGACTTGAGTGTGCTGAGTGCAGTTCTTTTAGCTACCGTGTAGGCCTTGTTGATTATCAGTTTGGTATTTGGAATGGTATCTTTGCTAATTTCAACCTCCTGGATGATGCCTCACCCCTCCCCACCTTTCCCGTTTAGCAGCCTTATGCGTGTTTTCTACATATTTGACTATGTTTTTGTTTTGTAATTTATTTCATGTGTAGCCATTTTGGATTCCACCTTTAAGTGATATCTTATGATATGTGTCTTTATCTTTTTGAATTATGTCACTTAGAATGATCATACGTAACTCCTCCGGAGTTGTTACAACTGGCCATATTTCATTGATTTCCAGGCTGAATAATATTCCACTCTACCTAAGTACCACATCTCTATCCATTTTTTCTCTCCAGAGACATTTAAGTTATATCTTAGTCGAGGATCTTTTAAACAGAGAGGGGGTAAACATTGGGGTGCCTGTGTCCTCTCGATTTTTGTTTTTCCCAAGATATACGCCCATGAGTGCAAGTGCCCTATGCTCTGTAGCTCATTTTTTAGATGCTTTAGTAAACACAATACACTTCTCCAGAATGGCCGTTGGCAATATATATTTCCACTATAAGTCTCACAGGGCTCCCTCTTCTCCTTGCCCTGTCCTGCATTTCTGTTGTTTACGCTTTATGAGGATGGCTCTTCTGACTGATGCGAAGTGATATCTCTTGTAGTATCGACTTCCAGTGCCCACCTGTTTGGTTGGCTAAAAAAGTGTATGCCCTTTTCTTGAATATATACAGAAAAAAACGCATACACCCTTTTTGGCCAACTGCAATGTTGGCAATGTTCAGCTCCTTTTCTTGTGCTTAATGGCGAGTCCTTTCTACCTCCTCAAATCCCTTTCCTGCCATTCTCCCTTGCTTACAAGTCCTTTTCTCTGACTTTCCTCAAGACATTTTTCAGTGATGGATATTTTCAACTCTGCAGTTTCGTGAATTTTACTGTCCCTGAGTTCCATTGTTCAACTTGTGTTTATGGGAACTGGCCACAAAGCAGCGGGATTTCCTCAAGCCCTATACTGTTTCCATGGGCAACCCTAGCCTTTGGTCAATTCGTCTTCCTGATTGGAAATTAGAGTGACATGTGCCTGTCTGAACACCTAGGACTTGTCTCTCATTGTTCCTCATCCTTCCGCTTCATCCTCTGGACAAATTCCAAACTGTACACAACAGGATGTTGACAGTGCTGCCATCTCCAAGTGGGGAGACTGTTAGTAAAGACGCTGGATGGGTGAACCCGAGCACCAGGAGATGAGGAGATGAGATGCCTTTTCCAAACTCTTCCCGATCAGACGGTATACCATCCTCTGGGTGTGACAGACATGTTTTAGCAGTAGGAAGAGTCCCATTCATGTAAGGAGAACACCAGGGCTTTTTCAAAATCAGTGTCTACCCGAAACCCAAACTGGGGAATTTTTTAAGCTACGGCTACACATATGTTCATTAAGGGCCTTGGGAAGTAGGCAGAGTCCAAACTTTAGATGATTGAAGTCTTCAGGGTCAGAAGCACTCACCACCAGCTTCCCTTAGGTTACACTTTAACTGTCATTGATAGATGATGTCAATAAAAATATCTATTCTTTTTCAGATTATTTCCCCTTATAGGTTATTGCAAAATGTTGAGTGTAGTTCCCTGTGCTATACAGTAGTTCCTTGTTGATGATCTATTTTATACATAGCAGTGTGTATGTGTTAATCCCAAACTGTTAATTTATCCCTCCTCCGACCTTTCCGCTTTGGTAATAATAAATTATAAGATTTTATACTTCTCAGAAATGGGGGAGCTGAAAGAGAGGTATCATTTTCAATGGAAAAGCATTTAAAACAAGATTGAAGCTTTAACCAAGATTATTAGATGTACATCCTTGGAAAGAAATCACTTCATTTCTCTAATATTGACCTGACAAATAAGACAAACCTTTTCACTGAACTTGCTTATAATAAAGTGATGGAAATAGCCAATGGAAGCGTTAGAAACATCTTATTTTACCCGAGCCTTATACACTGTTCTATGTTAACTACAGTTTGGCTCACACATCTGTTCATTGAGGTTACAATAGTCTCAATTTCTGTTACTGATCCTCCAGAGTGGACCCCAACAAGTGTCCCCCTGCGCAGTGTCATTGGGGCCAACAGATCGAGACTGAGTTTGGTTCACAAGCAAAGGAAACTTTATATTTTGATCAGAGAATGGAGAGGTGAGAGCATGCACTACCCCGTGGGCTGTGGGCTGGGCTGCTGTGTAGAGATCCTGTCAGAGTCAGTGGGAGGGAGGGGGCGGAGCTCTCGAGGGCCGGGTTGGCTGCAGCTCAGGCTCTATATCGCGGAGTCTGCACTGGGCCCCAGGAGCTGAGGTGTCGACCCAGCCATTCTGCACTAGGAAATCTGGTCTGAAGTGCCGGGTGTGGAACCTCTGCATGCGGGACCCTAGGAGCACATGAAATTAGACAAAGCACAAAGGATAAAAAAGGTTAGACTTGACTTTATTGCCCAGATTCTATTTTTATCTCCCAGGGATTTTTAATGGGCTTTGCTGGGGACAAACCCCTCCTCTGCCTTTTGTCCCGTTCCTCATTCTTGGAGTGCTGAGGGTGCAGACCCTTCTTCTGTAACTGCTGAGTGCTGAGTTGGGAGCCCTCATACCAAGGGGCGAGGGTCAGAGCTTCTCCCCAGCAGCCTCCAGGTGACGTTGATTGTCCCCAGGCCCCCTGCCTCCCTGCTCGTCCACCTGAGCACCAGCATTGGAAGCGTTATAGATTCTAATGACCTTTAAGGGTCCAGGAAAGAGATGTGCAGAGACGCTGTGGGGGCCGGTTTCACCCCGCCCCACATTTGTTCGGCCACCTTAGGCTGACCGTTTCTGCCAGCCTAGATGCTCTGACCAGTAGTCTGCGCTGTCTTCAATTAGGCCCCTGAATTAACGTACAAACAGCACCAGGTGTCAGAGCCCTGCCCGCTCAACTCCCAGACAGTCCAGGGTCAGTGGTGATCAAGGACCATGATGGCCACTGAGTCAACAGCCTTTTGAAGTAAACAGGAGTCCAGCCAGTCTTATTGGCCACCATCATCACGGTGTCTGTAGGCTTTTCTATGGTGACAGTGTGACATACGGTTCCCCCGCCAAGATTATTAGCTCCCCTCTGTGTGCAGTAAGTCCTGCAAGCAGTAGTCTACTCTTTTGGGACACACTCTTGTTGTTTTATGAGAGAAACTCCAGGTCAAGTGATGTTCACACGAGTCGTCATGGTGTCCTGTTGCCCCCGGTTATCTCTCTGGATGTTGGAGTTGGAGGGCCTCCTCACTCGAAGTTGGTGTGCCCACGGAGCAAACCCTGCAACTTCAGGGCATGGTTGGTGGTTAGGATCACCACGTGGGGTCCTTTTCCCTTAGGAGGGAGGTGGCCTTTTGGGCTGCTGATTTCCAGGTTTTTAGATACCGCCAGTATCTTGGCCAGATGCGGCAGTGGGCCAAGCCCCTTGGTGACCGTAGTTTATCCTACCTGGATGGCATTCTTGCATTGTTCCATTTCAAGTGGTCCCAGTTTTTGCACTAATTCTCCAATGGCGATTCACCTTTCACCAGGAATGTAAAGGTCAAAGGGTTTAGCTAAATTAGGGAGTTCCAGGGCAAGGGTCTGAATTGACTGCTCTTTCCATTCTTGAAAGGCCACTTCTGGATTCTATTCAAAAGGATCATCATCTTTTCCTTTCAGTGTTTCATATAATGGCCCAGCTAGTAGACTGCAGTTAGGGATCCAGAAGCAGCAAACCCTGGCCTCCCCAGGAACCCCTAAGCTGTCTTCTAGTTTTAGAAAGGAGTAAGGCCAAAAATGGTTTCTTCCCTTTCCTGGGATGGGCTTCTCCGACCTTCTGTGAGAATGAAGCCCAGGCAGGTCACCGCAGTCTGTGATATTTGAGCTTTTTCTTGGACAACTTCTATCCTTTATTGGCTTGGTAGTTCAGAGGCCTCCTTAGTAGGGCTGGCGATCAGAATGTCGTCTGCGTACTGAAGGAGGGTTTCCTTTTCCAGAGGTAGAACTTTTAGGTCTTTAGCTAAGGTTTCCCCAAAGATGGTGTGGGAATTTTTGCACCCTTGGGGCAAGACGGCCCGGAAGTATTGTTTTAGTTGTATGTTGAGTCCTGCCACTCACAAGCCAAAATTTCTTGTGACTCTGGGACTAATGGAATACAAAAGAAGGCATCATTGAAGACTAATACAGAATACCATGTCCTGGTGGTTGGTAGAATGACCAGCAGGGTGTAGGAATTAGGAGCAACTGGAGGTATATCCTCGGTGGCTTCACTGACTGTCCTGACATCCTTTACCAGGTCCCCAGCAGCCCATGGGGCTCTCGTGGTCAGACCAATCCCAGAATATGGAGCTCACCTGGGCAGGTACCCCACCCCCACCCCAGCCCACGGGGCTCTCGTGGTCAGGCCCCTCCCAGGATACAGAGCTACCCTTGCAGGTACCGTGGCAGGGCTGGGCACACAGGAACCGTGCACATAGCCCTCATTGCAGAGCACCCCCAGCTCACCTGTCGCTCAGAGCTGACACAGAGCACCTCAGAGCAGGACTTGAACTAACAAACAGCAGCTGCGACAGGTCTGTGACCCTGGGCATCACTCTGTGCGGCCTCCCTCCACCTGGTCTTCCAGAGACTTCCACTGCACCCGGGGCACCAGGCCTCTGTCTCCAACCACCACCCACCCCTCCTCTCCCTGACTCCTGGGTTCCTCTCATTAGGAGAGGGTTTTCTTGAAGTTGTCTCCCACTCATGGGCCAGATAAAATGATTAGAAAACAAGCCAAAGCTGCAGCCCCTTGTCTATCCTGACTCTCAGGAGCCCACACCTGTTCCTTGGACCTGGCCGGTTCAGCAAGTTCCATTTTCTGCAACTGTGAGCCCCTGAGGGGTGATGATTGGCTGAGCTGGGCAGCCTTACCGTGCCGGCCAGCCCTCCCCAGGTGTGCCTGGGTTGAGATCAATATAAATACCACTCCAGGCAGCAAGAGCCCCTGCAGCCATGCCTGATGCCATTTTCTCTGCCCTGTCAGCAGTCTCGGGGCTGGGCTGGTGGGAGGGAGTGAGAGGCCACGGCTTTGTGGGTGGCCCAGTGTGAGTGGGGCTCTGCTGGACTTTCTGCAGCAGGTGCCAGGCTGCCACCTGCTAAAGAAGAGGATGTGTCACCCATACCTGCTGCTGGAATTTCTCCCTGGGCAGAGGTGAGGAAGGAAAAAAGCAGTGGGGGCAGGGACAGGACGGGTATCTCAGGCAGGGAAATGGAAATCTTCCAGAAGAGCACCCAGGGCCAGGACCATCCTGGCTGGCCTGCAGGCACCAAGTCGGCCGGCATGCTGTCACTCGTGTGGCTCTATGGCCCTTCCTCTAGGCTTTCAAGTCCTTGTATATATTCAGGTGTTTTACCTGGGACGGGTGGGAATAGTTCAGCAGCAACTGGCCTGGGGCTCAGCTCACGTTTACTCACAGATGCCTCGGCACGGTGCCCCAGCTTTGCAATGAGGACGCTTGTTGCGTGGGGGCTGCTGGCTGACTGGGAGACGATTCCCCACCACTGACCAACTTCAGAATTGTTTACAACTGGAGCAAGTGCCCTGATACGGTTTTCCTCTGTGGAACTGGTGGGTTCTGTGTTTTTTTTCTCTTTTTCGTTTTTGGTTCAAGGTAGATTTTATTCCTCTTTTTTGTATTTACAGATATAAGCATGGAAATAATTTATTCATATAAATACATGTATGTGAAGGGAATAATTGTTTTTTCTGTTTTATTTTTAAATTTTATTTCTTTTCAATTTTGAATTTTATTTTATATTTTTATACAGCAGGTTCTTATTGGTTATCTATTTTATACATATAAATGTATACATGCCAATCCCAGTCTCTCAACTCCTCCCACCACCATCCCCCCAACAGCTTTCCCCCCTTGTTGTCCATACATTTGTTGTCTACATCTGTTGCTCTATTTATGCCTTGCAAAATGGTTAATCTGTACGGTTTTTCTAGGTTCCACATATATGCATGAATATACAAGATTTGTTTTTCTCTTTCTGACTTACTTCACTCTGTATGACAGTCTCTAGATCCATCGACGTCTCTACAAATGACCCAATTTCATTCCTTTTCATGGCTTAGTAATATTCCATTTTATATACGTACCACAGCTTTATGCATTCGTCTGTCTGTGGGCATTTAGGTTGCTTCCATTACCTCGATATTGTAAATAGTGATGCAATGAACATTGCGGTGAATGTCTCTTTTTGATTTATGGTTTTGTCTGGGTATATGTCCAGTACTGGGATTGCTGTATCATATGGTAATTCTATTGTTAGTTTCTTAAGAAACTCCATATTGTTCTCCATAGTGAATGTAACAATTTATATTCCCAACAATAGTGGAAGAGGGTTCCTTTTCTCCACACCCTTTCCAGCATTTATTGTTTGTAGATTTTCAGATGATGCCCATTCTAACAGGTGTGAGGTGATACCTCATTGTTGAGTCCATTTTGTTGAGCAAAGGGTAGGTCTTGTCTATTACACATTTGGCTTATGGAACAGTATCTGTGCTAATGTCAAACTCTGGTTTTATGCAGCACCCCAAATCACCTTCCCCCTTAAAAAAGCATAAGTTGCTTTTCTAAACTTGAGACCCTGTTCTGTTTTATAATTCAGTTCATGTGTAGCCAAGTTCACATTCCGTGTATTAGTGATATCTTATGATGTTTCATTTTCTGTGTGACTTATTTCAGTTAGAATCATCATACCTGAATCCACTCATTATGCTGCTACGGGCCTGATGACATAGATTTCATTGCTGAGTGATATTGCATTGTACGTAAGTACCACAACTTCTTTATCCATATTTCACTTTCTGCGCTATTGAACTTGTACCGTAAATGAGGTTCTTGTAAACAGAGCCATCCCAAACTTTGGGGTGGCTGTGTCTTTTTGATTTTACTTTCCCTAAGCTACAGCACCATAAGTGGAAGTGCCCTAGGCTCACTTGCGTTGTTTTTTAGATGTTTCAGAAAACACCATACACTTCTCCCCAGTGGCTGTTGGCAATTTACATCCCGCCCATCAGCATAACAAGGCTCCCAGTTCTCCATGGCCTGTCCTGCCTTTCTGGATTTTACACTTTTTTCAGATGGCCCTTTTGACCGGGAGGAAGTGAGACTTCATTGTAGTGCAGATTTCCTTTGCAAGCTTGCTTGGTTGGCCAAAAAGTGCGTATGCGTTTTTTCCTGAATATATGCAGGAAAAAACGCATACGCCCTTTTTGGCCAAGTGCATCATTGTCCACATTCTGCCTCTTTTCCTATATTTTAAATGCAATTCCAGTCTACCTCCTGAAATCGGATTCCTGCAATTCTGCCCCGCTTTCAAGTCTTCTTGTCAGCCTTACTTCAGTATATTTTTGGACGATAGCTGTCATTTATAACTCTGCAGGTTTGTGAATTACAGTGCCCCTGAGCTCCTTACTTCTACTCGCTTTCTTGTGAGCTGGCCACAACCCCGCAGGATTGCTTCAGGCCTTAATCTCGTTCCGGCCGGGACGCTGAGCTTTTGGTTAATTCCTATTCCTGGTGCGAAATGAGAGTTAAATTTGCCCGTCCAGACACGTCCAGCTAGTCTCTCATTGTTTCTCCCTATTCCTGTTCATTTTCCGCAGAAATTCCAAACTGGGCCAAACAGGAGGTTAAAGGCACTGACTCTCCAAGTCGGGAGAGTGTTAGTAAAGCGTCTGGAATGTTGCACCCGAGTACCAGGGGACGAGAACTGAGACATATTGGAACACGTCTCCCGATCACATGGTTGATCATACTCTGGGCTCCGCATGCATGTTTTAGCTGAAGGAAGAATCCCTTAAACCTGGAGAGTTGAGACCCGTGGAATGGGTACCATGCAATATGACTTCAAAGGGTCTTCATTTGCTCACCGAACCTCTCCAATCCTATCACTGCTGCATTTAGGCCCCTGTACAGACGCTTGATTCTCTTTCAGGGAAATAGCAATCCATAGGTTTTAAGATACTTACTAGTCAGGTACGTTCTTAGGCATTTAATATGGGGTGTTGAGTCCATTTCGTTGAGCAAGGAGTAGCTCTTGTCTATTCAGTATCTGGCTTAAGGAACTTTATCTGTGCTCATTATAATCTCTGGTTTTATGCAACACCACAACTCACCTTTCCCCTTAAGCAAGCATAAGTTGGTTTTCTAAATTTGTGATCCTGTTCTATTTTGTAATTCAGTTCCTGTATAGCCAAGTTTACATTCCGTGTATTAGTGATATCTTATGATGTTTCTTTTTCTGTGTGACTTATTTCAGTTAGAATCATCATACCTGAATCCACTCATTATGCTGCTACGGGCCTGATGACATAGATTTCATTGCTGAGTGATATTGCATTGTACGTAAGTACCACAACTTCTTTATCCATTTTTCGCTTTCTGCGATATTGAACTTGTACCGTAAATGAGGTTCTTGTAAACAGAGCCGTCCCAAACTTTGGGGTGGCTGTGTCTTTTTGATTTTAATTTCCCTAATCTATAGGACCATAAGTGGAAGTGCCCTAGGCTCCGTTGCTTTGTTTTTTAGATGTTTCAGGAAACACCATACACTTAACCCGAGTGGCTCTTGGCAATTTACATCCCGCCCATCAGCATAACAAGGCTCCCAGTTCTCCATGGCCTGTCCTGCCTTTCTGGATTTTACACTTTTTTCAGATGGCACTTTTGACTGGGGGGAAGTGAGACTTCATTGCAGTGCAGATTTCCTTTGCAAGCTTGCTTGGTTCGCCAAAAAGTGCGTTTGCCTTTTTTCCTAAATATATTCAGGAAAAAATGCATACGCCCTTTTTGGCCAAGTGCATCATTGTGGACGTTCTGCCTCTTTTCCTATGCTTTAAATGCAATTCCAGTCTACCTCCTGAAATCGGTTTCCTGCAATTCTGCCTTGCTTTCAATGCCTCTTCTTAGCCTTACCTCAATATATTTTTTGAAAATAGTTGGCCTTCATAACTCTGCAGGTTTTGAATTGCAGTGGCCCTTAACTCCATTTTTCAGCTCTTATTTTTGTGATCTTGCCTCATAACCACAGGATTCCTTCAGGCCCTATTGTTCTTCTGGGGCACCTTGCTGTGCCTTTGGTTTATTCTTCTTACTGATATGAAATTAGAGTGACATGTGCCCATTGAAACCACTACAGCTAGTTTCTCACTGGTTCCCCCTATTCCCATTCATCCTCCACACTAACTGCAGACTGTGCGATACCAGAACTTAAAGGCATTGACTGTCCATGTGGGGATATTTTAGTAAAGCAGCTGGAATATCGATCCGGAGCCCCAGGAGAGGAAAAATGAGGTGCGTTTTAGAAACCTTTCCCGATCATATGGTATACCAGTCGCTGGGTTTCCCAAGCATGGTTTAGCTGTAGGAAGATTCCCTTCAACCTGGAGTGTTGGGACCCTTGGAATGAGTAGCATGAAGTATTGCATTAAACTTTTGGCAGTTGCTCACCAAAGCTCACCAATCCTCTCAGCCCCAAGTGTCCAGCCTTATGTCTTATCCAGCTGTGGGTTTATATGTGGTCAATCCAGGTTGCATCACAGCCCCTGAGCGAATTTTGTAAGAATTTTTCTCTCTTTCATTGTTTCTGTGTTTTGTTTTTAAAATTTATTTCTATAATGGGGTTTAGCTCATTTTCACTGCTGTGTTTGTGCCGCTCTGCACACACTTGATTCCCTTATGGAGATATATCAATACATGGGTTTTAAGATTCTTATTACTCAGATATATTTCTCTGTGGTGTATAGGGTGTGTTGAGGCCAGTTCATTGAGCAAGGTGTAGATCTTGTCTAATATCTATTTGGTTTATTGAACGGTATCTGTGCTAATTTCAAACTCTGGTTTTATGCATCACCCCACCTCTCCTTTCCCCTTAAGCTGAAATAAGTGTGTTTTCTAAATGTGAGACACTGTTCTGTTCTGTAATTCATTTCTTGTGCAGCCATATTTACCCTCCCTCTATAAGTGATATCTTATGATATGTTTCTTTTTCTGTTTGACTTATTTCAAGTAGTAGTATCGGACCTAAATCCACTCTTTATCCTTCTACTAGCCTTATTACATTGATTTCATGGTGAAGAGATATTCCATTGTACATAAGTACCACATCTTCTTTATCCATTGTTCTCTTTCCTGGGATATTTAAGGTGTACTGAAGTTGAGGTTCTTGTAAACAGAGTAGCCCTAAACTGTGGTGTGCTTGTGTCTTGTTGATTTTTAGACTTCCCTAGATATACTCCCATGATTGGAAGTGTCCTATGCTCTGTAGCTCTGTTTTTTAGATGATTTAGGAACCACCATACACTTCTCCAGAGTGGCTCTCGGCAGTTCACACACTGCCCATCAGCGTATAAAGGCTCCCTGTTCTCCATGGCCTGTCCTGCATTTCTGGTTTTTACAATTTTTTAGGATGGCCCTTTTGACCAGTGGGTAATGAGACTTCTTTGTTGTGCACATTTGCATTGCTTGCTTGCTTCGTTGCCCATAAAGTGTGTATGCGTTTTTTCCTGGATATAATCAGGAAAAAACGCATACGCCCTTTTGGGCCAACTGCATCATTGTCGAAATTCTGCCGCTTTTCATGTGCTTTAAAGACGAGTCCAATCTATCTCTTGAAATCTGTTTCTTGCAATTCTGTCTTGCATTCAGATCCTCTTCTTTGCCTTACCTCAACATATTTTTGGACGTTAGTTTTCATTTATAACTCTGCAGGTTTGTGAATTGCAGTGACCCTGAGCTCCATTTTTTAAGTTGCTCTTTTGTGAGCTGGCCTCAAAGCCGCAGGATTGCTTCAGGCCCTATTTTGGCTCGGGCGAGGCGGGCTGAGCCTTTTTTCAATTCTTATTCTTAATGGGAAATTAGAGTGATATGTGCCCGTCCAAACCCCTACAACTATTCTCTCATTGGTTCCCCCTCTTCCTGTTCATCCTCCTCACAATTTGCAAAATGTGTGAAACAGAAGTTGAAATGTGCTGATTCTCCAAGTGGGGAGATTCTAAGTAACGTGGCTGGAATGGTGAACAGGAGCACCAGGAGAGGATAAATGAGCTGCATTTTAGACACATCTCCCGATCACATGGTGTACAGTCCTCTGGGTTTTCCATGCATGTTTTAGCTGTAGGAAGATCCTTTGAACCTGCAGATTTGGGACCCATTGAATGGGTACCAGGTAGTATTACTTTAAAGGGTGTGCATTTCCTCACCCAACCTCACATTTCTCTTAGTGCAAACAGTTTCCAGCCTTATGTCTCATCCTGCTGTGGGTCTAGATGTGTTCAATCCATGTTGCATCACCGGCCCTGAGGAAAAGTTGTAAGAGGTTTTCTCTGTCTCTCTGTCGTTTATTTTTTTCAATTTATTACTATATTGGTTACAGCTGATTTTCAAAGCTCTGTTTCTTGCTGCTGTACATCCACTTGATTCACGTACAGAGAGACATCAGTAAATTCTTTTTCAGATTCTTACCAGTCGTATATATTCTTTTCCGGTGACTTGAGTGTGCTGAGTGCAGTTCTTTTAGCTACTGTGTAGGCCTTGTTGATTATCAGTTTGGTATTTGGAATGGTATCTTTGCTAATTTCAACCTCCTGGATGATGCCTCACCCCTCCCCACCTTTCCCGTTTAGCAGCCTTATGCGTGTTTTCTACATATTTGACTATGTTTTTGTTTTGTAATTTATTTCATGTGTAGCCATTTTGGATTCCACCTTTAAGTGATATCTTATGATATGTGTCTTTATCTTTTTGAATTATGTCACTTAGAATGATCATACGTAACTCCTCCGGAGTTGTTACAACTGGCCATATTTCATTGATTTCCAGGCTGAATAATATTCCACTCTACCTAAGTACCACATCTCTATCCATTTTTTCTCTCCAGGGACATTTAAGTTATATCCTAGTCGAGGATCTTTTAAACAGAGAGGGGGTAAACATTGGGGTGCCTGTGTCCTCTCGATTTTTGTTTTTCCCAAGATATACGCCCATGAGTGCAAGTGCCCTATGCTCTGTAGCTCATTTTTTAGATGCTTTAGTAAACACAATACACTTCTCCAGAATGGCCGTTGGCAATATATATTTCCACTATAAGTCTCACAGGGCTCCCTCTTCTCCTTGCCCTGTCCTGCATTTCTGTTGTTTACGCTTTATGAGGATGGCTCTTCTGACTGATGCGAAGTGATATCTCTTGTAGTATCGACTTCCAGTGCCCACCTGTTTGGTTGGCTAAAAAAGTGTATGCCCTTTTCTTGAATATATACAGAAAAAAACGCATACACCCTTTTTGGCCAACTGCAATGTTGGCAATGTTCAGCTCCTTTTCTTGTGCTTAATGGCGAGTCCTTTCTACCTCCTCAAATCCCTTTCCTGCCATTCTCCCTTGCTTACAAGTCCTTTTCTCTGACTTTCCTCAAGACATTTTTCAGTGATGGATATTTTCAACTCTGCAGTTTCGTGAATTTTACTGTCCCTGAGTTCCATTGTTCAACTTGTGTTTATGGGAACTGGCCACAAAGCAGCGGGATTTCCTCAAGCCCTATACTGTTTCCATGGGCAACCCTAGCCTTTGGTCAATTCGTCTTCCTGATTGGAAATTAGAGTGACATGTGCCTGTCTGAACACCTAGGACTTGTCTCTCATTGTTCCTCATCCTTCCGCTTCATCCTCTGGACAAATTCCAAACTGTACGCAACAGGATGTTGACAGTGCTGCCATCTCCAAGTGGGGAGACTGTTAGTAAAGACGCTGGAGGGGTGAACCCGAGCACCAGGAGATGAGGAGATGAGATGCCTTTTCCAAACTCTTCCCGATCAGACGGTATACCATCCTCTGGGTGTGACAGACATGTTTTAGCAGTAGGAAGAGTCCCATTCATGTAAGGAGAACACCAGGGCTTTTTCAAAATCAGTGTCTCCCCGAAACCCAAACTGGGGAATTTTTTAAGCTACGGCTACACATATGTTCATTAAGGGCCTTGGGAAGTAGGCAGAGTCCAAACTTTAGATGATTGAAGTCTTCAGGGTCAGAAGCACTCACCACCAGCTTCCCTTAGGTTACACTTTAACTGTCATTGATAGATGATGTCAATAAAAATATCTATTCTTTTTCAGATTATTTCCCCTTATAGGTTATTGCAAAATGTTGAGTGTAGTTCCCTGTGCTATACAGTAGTTCCTTGTTGATGATCTATTTTATACATAGCAGTGTGTATGTGTTAATCCCAAACTGTTAATTTATCCCTCCTCCCACCTTTCCCCTTTGGTAATAATAAATTATAAGATTTTATACTTCTCAGAAATGGGGGAGCTGAAAGAGAGGTATCATTTTCAATGGAAAAGCATTTAAAACAAGATTGAAGCTTTAACCAAGATTATTAGATGTACATCCTTGGAAAGAAATCACTTCGTTTCTCTAATATTGACCTGACAAATAAGACAAACCTTTTCACTGAACTTGCTTATAATAAAGTGATGGAAATATCCAATGGAAACGTTAGAAACATCTTATTTTACCCGAGCCTTATACACTGTTCTATGTTAACTACAGTTTGGCTCACACATCTGTTCATTGAGGTTACAATAGTCTCAATTTCTGTTACTGATCCTCCAGAGTGGACCTCAACAAGTGTCCCCCTGCGCAGTGTCATTGGGGCCAACAGATCGAGACTGAGTTTGGTTCACAAGCAAAGGAAACTTTATATTTTGATCAGAGAATGGAGAGGTGAGAGCATGCACTACCCCGTGGGCTGTGGGCTGGGCTGCTGTGTAGAGATCCTGTCAGAGTCAGTGGGAGGGAGGGGGCGGAGCTCTCGAGGGCCGGGTTGGCTGCAGCTCAGGCTCTATATCGCGGAGTCTGCACTGGGCCCCAGGAGCTGAGGTGTCGACCCAGCCATTCTGCACTAGGAAATCTGGTCTGAAGTGCCGGGTGTGGAACCTCTGCTTGCGGGACCCTAGGAGCACATGAAATTAGACAAAGCACAAAGGATAAAAAAGGTTAGACTTGACTTTATTGCCCAGATTCTATTTTTATCTCCCAGGGATTTTTAATGGGCTTTGCTGGGGACAAACCCCTCCTCTGCCTTTTGTCCCGTTCCTCATTCTTGGAGTGCTGAGGGTGCAGACCCTTCTTCTGTAACTGCTGAGTGCTGAGTTGGGAGCCCTCATACCAAGGGGCGAGGGTCAGAGCTTCTCCCCAGCAGCCTCCAGGTGACGTTGATTGTCCCCAGGCCCCCTGCCTCCCTGCTCGTCCACCTGAGCACCAGCATTGGAAGCGTTATAGATTCTAATGACCTTTAAGGGTCCAGGAAAGAGATGTGCAGAGACGCTGTGGGGGCCGGTTTCACCCCGCCCCACATTTGTTCGGCCACCTTAGGCTGACCGTTTCTGCCAGCCTAGATGCTCTGACCAGTAGTCTGCGCTTTCTTCAATTAGGCCCCTGAATTAACGTACAAACAGCACCAGGTGTCAGAGCCCTGCCCGCTCAACTCCCAGACAGTCCAGGGTCAGTGGTGATCAAGGACCATGATGGCCACTGAGTCAACAGCCTTTTGAAGTAAACAGGAGTCCAGCCAGTCTTATTGGCCACCATCATCACGGTGTCTGTAGGCTTTTCTATGGTGACAGTGTGATATACGGTTCCCCCGCCAAGATTATTAGCTCCCCTCTGGGTACAGTAAGTCCTGCAAGCAGTAGTCTACTCTTTTGGGACACACTCTTGTTGTTTTATGAGAGAAACTCCAGGTCAAGTGATGTTCACACGAGTCGTCATGGTGTCCTGTTGCCCCCGGTTATCTCTCTGGATGTTGGAGTTGGAGGGCCTCCTCACTCGAGGTTGGTGTGTCCACGGAGCAAACCCTGCAACTTCAGGGCATGGTTGGTGGTTAGGATCACCACGTGGGGTCCTTTTCCCTTAGGAGGGAGGTGGCCTTTTGGGCTGCTGATTTCCAGGTTTTTAGATACTGCCAGTATCTTGGCCAGATGCGGCAGTGGGCCAAGCCCCTTGGTGACCATAGTTTATCCTACCTGGATGGCATTCTTGCATTGTTCCATTTCAAGTGGTCCCAGTTTTTGCACTAATTCTCCAATGGCGATTCACCTTTCACCAGGAATGTAAAGGTCAAAGGGTTTAGCTAAATTAGGGAGTTCCAGGGCAAGGGTCTGAATTGACTGCTCTTTCCATTCTTGAAAGGCCACTTCTGGATTCTATTCAAAAGGATCATCATCTTTTCCTTTCAGTGTTTCATATAATGGCCCAGCTAGTAGACTGCAGTTAGGGATCCAGAAGCAGCAAACCCTGGCCTCCCCAGGAACCCCTAAGCTGTCTTCTAGTTTTAGAAAGGAGTAAGGCCGAAAATGGTTTCTTCCCTTTCCTGGGATGGGCTTCTCTGACCTTCTGTGAGAATGAAGCCCAGGCAGGTCACCGCAGTCTGTGATATTTGAGCTTTTTCTTGGACAACTTCTATCCTTTATTGGCTTGGTAGTTCAGAGGCCTCCTTAGTAGGGCTGGCGATCAGAATGTCGTCTGCGTACTGAAGGAGGGTTTCCTTTTCCAGAGGTAGAACTTTTAGGTCTTTAGCTAAGGTTTCCCCAAAAATGGTGTGGGAATTTTTGCACCCTTGGGGCAAGACGGCCCGGAAGTATTGTTTTAGTTGTATGTTGAGTCCTGCCACTCACAAGCCAAAATTTCTTGTGACTCTGGGACTAATGGAATACAAAAGAAGGCATCATTGAAGACTAATACAGAATACCATGTCCTGGTGGTTGGTAGAATGACCAGCAGGGTGTAGGAATTAGGAGCAACTGGAGGTATATCCTCGGTGGCTTCACTGACTGTCCTGACATCCTTTACCAGGTCCCCAGCAGCCCATGGGGCTCTCGTGGTCAGACCAATCCCAGAATATGGAGCTCACCTGGGCAGGTACCCCACCCCCACCCCAGCCCACGGGGCTCTCGTGGTCAGGCCCCTCCCAGGATACAGAGCTACCCTTGCAGGTACCGTGGCAGGGCTGGGCACACAGGAACCGTGCACATAGCCCTCATTGCAGAGCACCCCCAGCTCACCTGTCGCTCAGAGCTGACACAGAGCACCTCAGAGCAGGACTTGAACTAACAAACAGCAGCTGCGACAGGTCTGTGACCCTGGGCATCACTCTGTGCGGCCTCCCTCCACCTGGTCTTCCAGAGACTTCCACTGCACCCGGGGCACCAGGCCTCTGTCTCCAACCACCACCCACCCCTCCTCTCCCTGACTCCTGGGTTCCTCTCATTAGGAGAGGGTTTTCTTGAAGTTGTCTCCCACTCATGGGCCAGATAAAATGATTAGAAAACAAGCCAAAGCTGCAGCCCCTTGTCTATCCTGACTCTCAGGAGCCCACACCTGTTCCTTGGACCTGGCCGGTTCAGCAATTTCCATTTTCTGCAACTGTGAGCCCCTGAGGGGTGATGATTGGCTGAGCTGGGCAGCCTAACCGTGCCGGCCAGCCCTCCCCAGGTGTGCCTGGGTTGAGATCAATATAAATACCACTCCAGGCAGCAAGAGCCCCTGCAGCCGTGCCTGACGCCATTTTCTCTGCCCTGTCAGCAGTCTCGGGGCTGGGCTGGTGAGAGGGAGTGAGAGGCCACGGCTTTGTGGGTGGCCCAGTGTGAGTGGGGCTCTGCTGGACTTTCTGCAGCAGGTGCCAGGCTGCCACCTGCTAAAGAAGAGGATGTGTCACCCATACCTGCTGCTGGAATTTCTCCCTGGGCAGAGGTGAGGAAGGAAAAAAGCAGTGGGGGCAGGGACAGGACGGGTATCTCAGGCAGGGAAATGGAAATCTTCCAGAAGAGCACCCAGGGCCAGGACCATCCTGGCTGGCCTGCAGGCACCAAGTCGGCCGGCATGCTGTCACTCGTGTGGCTCTATGGCCCTTCCTCTAGGCTTTCAAGTCCTTGTATATATTCAGGTGTTTTACCTGGGACGGGTGGGAATAGTTCAGCAGCAACTGGCCTGGGGCTCAGCTCACGTTTACTCACAGATGCCTCGGCACGGTGCCCCAGCTTTGCAATGAGGACGCTTGTTGCGTGGGGGCTGCTGGCTGAATGGGAGATGATTCCCCACCACTGACCAACTTCAGAATTGTTTACAACTGGAGCAAGTGCCCTGATACGGTTTTCCTCTGTGGAACTGGTGGGTTCTGTGTTTTATTTCTCTTTTTCGTTTTTGGTTCAAGGTAGATTTTATTCCTCTTTTTTGTATTTACAGATATAAGCATGGAAATAATTTATTCATATAAATACATGTATGTGAAGGGAATAATTGTTTTTTCTGTTTTATTTTTTAAATTTTATTTCTTTTCAATTGTGAATTTTATTTTATATTTTTATACAGCAGGTTCTTATTGGTTATCTATTTTATACATATAAATGTATACATGCCAATCCCAGTCTCTCAACTCCTCCCACCACCACCCCCCCAACAGCTTTCCCCCCTTGTTGTCCATACATTTGTTGTCTACATCTGTTGCTCTATTTATGCCTTGCAAAATGGTTAATCTGTACGGTTTTTCTAGGTTCCACATATATGCATGAATATACAAGATTTGTTTTTCTCTTTCTGACTTACTTCACTCTGTATGACAGTCTCTAGATCCATCGACGTCTCTACAAATGACCCAATTTCATTCCTTTTCATGGCTTAGTAATATTCCATTTTATATACGTACCACAGCTTTATGCATTCGTCTGTCTGTGGGCATTTAGGTTGCTTCCATTACCTCGATATTGTAAATAGTGATGCAATGAACATTGCGGTGAATGTCTCTTTTTGATTTATGGTTTTGTCTGGGTATATGTCCAGTACTGGGATTGCTGTATCATATGGTAATTCTATTGTTAGTTTCTTAAGAAACTCCATATTGTTCTCCATAGTGAATGTAACAATTTATATTCCCAACAATAGTGGAAGAGGGTTCCTTTTCTCCACACCCTTTCCAGCATTTATTGTTTGTAGATTTTCTGATGATGCCCATTCTATCAGGTGTGAGGTGATACCTCATTGTTGAGTCCATTTTGTTGAGCAAGGGGTAGGTCTTGTCTATTACACATTTGGCTTATGGAACAGTATCTGTGCTAATGTCAAACTCTGGTTTTATGCAGCACCCCAACTCACCTTCCCCCTTAAAAAAGCATAAGTTGCTTTTCTAAACTTGAGACCCTGTTCTGTTTTATAATTCAGTTCATGTGTAGCCAAGTTCACATTCCGTGTATTAGTGATATCTTATGATGTTTCTTTTTCTGTGTGACTTATTTCAGTTAGAATCATCAGACCTGAATCCACTCATTATGCTGCTACGGGCCTGATGACATAGATTTCATTGCTGAGTGATATTGCATTGTACGTAAGTACCACAACTTCTTTATCCATTTTTCACTTTCTGCGATATTGAACTTGTACCGTAAATGAGGTTCTTGTTAAGAGAGCTGTCCCAAACTTTGGGGTGGTTGTGTCTTTTTGATTTTACTTTCCCTAAGCTACAGCACCATAAGTGGAAGTGCCCTAGGCTCTGTTGCTTGTTTTTTAGATGTTTCAGGAAACACCATACACCTCTCCCGAGTGGCTGTTGGCAATTTACGTCCCGCCCATCAGCATAACAAGGCTCCCAGTTCTCCATGGCCTGTCCTGCCTTTCTGGATTTTACACTTTCTTCAGGTGGCCCTTTTGACCTTGGGGAAGTGAGACTTCATTGTAGTGCAGATTTCCTTTGCAAGCTTGCTTGGTTGGCCAAAAAGGGCGTATGCGTTTTTTCCAGAATATATTCAGGAAAAAACGCATACGCCCTTTTTGGCCAAGTGCATCATTGTGGACGTTCTGCCTCTTTTCCTATGCTTTAAATGCAATTCCAGTCTACCTCCTGAAATCGGTTTCCTGCAATTCTGCCCCGCTTTCAAGTCCTCTTGGCAGCCTTACTTCAGTATATTTTTAGATGATAGCTGTCATTTATAACTCTGTAGGTTTGTGAATTACACTGCCCCTGAGCTCCTTTCTTCAACTCGCTTTCTTGGGAGCTGGCCGCAACACCGCAGGATTGCTTCAGGCCCTAATCTGGTTCCGGCACGGCACGCTGAGCCTTTGGTTAATTCCTCTTCCTGGTGGGAAATGAGAGTTAAATTTGCCCGTCCAGACACCTCCAGCTAGTCTCTCATTGGTTCTCCCTATTCCTGTTCATCTTCCTCAGAAATTGCAAATGGGCCAAACAGGAGGTTAAAGGAACTGACTCTCCAAGTCGGGAGAGTGTTAGTAAAGCGTCTGGAATGTTGCACCCGAGTACCAGGGGACGAGAACTGAGACATATTGGAACACGTCTCCCGATCACACGGTTGATCATACTCTGGGACCAACGTGCATGTTTTAGCTGAAGGATGAATCCCTTAAACCCGGAGAGTTGAGACCCGTGGAATGGGTACCATGCAATATGACATCACAGGGTCTTCATTTGCTCACCGAACCTCTCCAATCCTATCACTGCTGCGTTTATGCCCCTGTACACACGCTTGATTTTCTTTCAGAGACATAGCAATCCATAGGTTTTAAGATACTTACTAGTCAGGTACATTCTTAGGCGTTTAATATGGGGTGTTGAGTCCATTTCGTTGAGCAAGGAGTAGTTCTTGTCTATTCCATATTTGGCTTAAGGAACTTTATCTGTGCTCATTTCAATCTCTGGTTTTATGCAGCATCCCAACTCAACTTTCCCCTTAAGCAAGCATAAGTTGGTTTTCTAAATTTGAGACCCTGTTCTGTTTTGTAATCCAGTTCCTGTGTAGCCAAGTTTACATTCCGTGTATTAGTGATATCTTATGATGTTTCTTTTTCTGTGTGACTTATTTCAGTTAGAATCATCATACCTGAATCCACTCATTATGCTGCTACGGGCCTGATGACATAGATTTTATTGCTGAGTGATATTTCATTGTACGTAACTACCACAACTTCTTTATCCATATTTCACTTTCTGCACTGTTGAACTTGTACCGTAAACGAGGTTCTTGTAAACAGAGCCGTCCCAAACTTTGGGGTGGCTGTGTCTTTTTGATTTGAATTTCCCTAAGCTATAGGGCCATAAGTGGAAGTGCCCTAGGCTCTGTTGCTTTGTTTTTTAGATGTTTAAGGAAACACCATACACTTCTCCCGAGTGGCTGTTGGCAATTTACATACCGCCCATCAGCATAACAAGGCTCCCAGTTCTCCATGGCCTGTCCTGCCTTTCTGGATTTTACACTTTTTTCAGGTGGCCCTTTTGACCGGGGGGAAGTGAGACTTCATTGTAGTGCAGATTTCCTTTGCAAGCTTGCTTGGTTGGCCAAAAAGTGCGTATGCGTTTTTTCCTGAATATATTCAGGAAAAAACGCATACGCACTTTTTGGCCAAGTGCATCATTGTGGACGTTCTGCCTCTTTTCCTATGCTTTAAATGCAATTCCAGTCTACCTCCTGAAATCGGTTTCCTGCAATTCTGCCCCGCTTTCAAGTCCTCTTGGCAGCCTTACTTCAGTATATTTTTGGACGATAGCTGTCATTTATAACTCTGCAGGTTTGTGAATTACACTGCCCCTGAGCTCCTTTCTTCAACTCGCTTTCTTGTGAGCTGGCCGCAACACCGCAGGATTGCTTCAGGCCCTAATCTGGTTCCGGCACGGCACGCTGATCCTTTGGTTAATTCCTCTTCCTGGTGGGAAATGAGAGTTCAATTTGCCCGTCTAGACTCCTCCAGCTAGTCTCTCTTTGGCTCTCCCTATTCCTGTTCATCTTCCGCAGAAATTGCAAACTGGGCCAAACAGGAGGTTAAAGGCACTGACTCTCCAAGTCGGGAGAGTGTTAGTAAAGTGTCTGGAATGTTGCACCCGAGTACCAGGGGACGAGAACTGATGCATATTGGAACACGTCTCCCGATCCCATGGTTGATCATACTCTGGGTTCCACGTGCATGTTTTAGCTGAAGGAAGAATCCCTTAAACCTGGAGAGTTGAGACCCGTGGAATGGGTACCATGCAATATGACTTCAAAGGGTCTTCATTTGCTCACCGAACCTCTCCAATCCTATCACTGCTGCGTTTATGCCCCTGTACACACGCTTGATTTTCTTTCAGAGACATAGCAATCCATAGGTTTTAAGATACTTACTAGTCAGGTACATTCTTAGGCGTTTAATATGGGGTGTTGAGTCCATTTCGTAGAGCAAGGAGTAGCTCTTGTCTATTCCATATTTGGCTTAAGGAACTTTATCTGTGCTCATTTCAATCTCTGGTTTGATGCAGCACCCCAACTCACCTTTTCGCTTAAGCAAGCATAAGTTGGTTTTCTAAATTTGAGACCCTGTTCTGATTTGTAATCCAGTTCCTGTGTAGCCAAGTTTACATTCCGTGTATTAGTGATATCTTATGATGTTTCTTTTTCTGTGTGACTTATTTCAGTGAGAATCATCATACCTGAATCCACTCATTATGCTGCTACGGGCCTGATGACATAGATTTCATTGCTGAGTGATATTGCATTGTATGTAAGTACCACAACTTCTTTATCCATATTTCATTTTCTGCGCTATTGAACTTGTACCATAAACGAGGTTCTTGTAAAGAGAGCCGTCCCAAACTTTGGGGTGGCTGTGTCTTTTTGATTTTAATTTCCCTAAGCTATAGGACCATAAGTGGAAGTGCCCTAGGCTCTGTTGCTTTGTTTTTTAGATGTTTAACGAAACACCATACACTTCTCCCAAGTGGCTGTTGGCAATTAACATACCGCCCATCAGCATAACAAGGCTCCCAGTTCTCCATGGCCTGTCCTGCCTTTCTGGATTTTACACTTTTTTCAGGTGGCCCTTTTGACCGGGGGGAAGTGAGACTTCATTGTAGTGCAGATTTCCTTTGCAAGCTTGCTTGGTTGGCCAAAAAGGGCGTATGCGTTTTTTCCTGAATATATTCAGGAAAAAACGCATACGCCCTTTTTGGCCATGTGCATCATTGTCCACGTTCTGCCTCCTTTCCTATGTTTTAAATGTAATTCCAGTCTACCTCCTGAAATCGGTTTCCTGCAATTCTGCCCCGCCTTCAAGTCCTCTTGGCAGCCTTACTTCAGTATATTTTTGGACGATAGCTGTCATTTATAACTCTGCAGGTTTGTGAATTACAGTGCCCCTGAGCTCCTTTCTTCAACTCGCTTTCTTGTGAACTGGCCGCAACACCGCAGGATTGCTTCAGGCCCTAATCTGGTTCCAGCACGGCACTCTGAGCCTTTGGTTAATTCCTATTCCTGGTGGAAAATGAGAGTTAAATTTGCCCGTCCAGACACCTCCAGCTAGTCTCTCATTGGTTCTCCCTATTCCTGTTCATCTTCCGCAGAAATTGCAAACTGGGCCAAACAGGAGGTTAAAGGCACTGACTCTCCAAGTCGGGAGAGTGTTAGTAAAGCGTCTGGAATGTTGCACCCGCGTACCAGGGGACGAGAACTGAGACATATTGGAACACGTCTCCCGATCACACGGTTGATCATACTCTGAGTTCCACATACATGTTTTAGCTGAAGGAAGAATCCCTTAAACCCGGAGAGTTGAGACCCGTGGAATGGGTACCCGGCAATATGACTTCAAAGGGTCTTCATTTGCTCACCAAACCTCTCCAATCCTATGACTGCTGCATTTATGCCCCTGTCCACAAGCTGGATTCTCTTTCGGAGACACAGCAATCCATAAGTTTTAAGATACTTACCAGTCAGGGACATTCTTAGGCGTTTAATATGGGGTGTTGAGTCCATTTCGTTGAGCAAGGAGTAGCTCTTGTCTATTCCATACTTGGCTTAAGGAACTTTATCTGTGCTCATTTCAATCGCTGGTTCTATGGAGCACCCCAACTCACCTTTCCCCTTAAGCAAGCATAAGTTGGTTTTCTAAATTTGAGACCCTGTTCTGTTTTGTAATCCAGTTCCTGAGTAGCCAAGTTTATATTCCGTGTATTAGTGATATCTTATGATGTTTCTTTTTCTGTGTGACTTATTTCAGTGAGAATCATCATACCTGAATCCACTCATTATGCTGCTACGGGCCTGATGACATAGATTTCATTGCTGAGTGATATTGCATTGTACGTAAGTACCACAACTTCTTTATCCATTTTTCGCTTTCTGCGATATTGAACTTGTCCCGTAAACGAGGTTCTTGTAAACAGAGTCCTCCCAAACTTTGGGGTGGCTGTGTCTTTTTGATTTTAATTTCCCTAAGCTATAGGACCATAAGTGGAAGTGCCCTAGGCTCTGTTGCTTTGTTTTTTAGATGTTTCAGGAAACACCAAACACTTCTCCCGAGTGGCTGTTGGCAATTTACATCCCGCCCATCAGCATAACAAGGCTCCCAGGTCTCCATGGCCTGTCCTGCCTTTCTGGATTTTACACTTTTTTCAGATGGCCCTTTTGACCAGGGGGAAGTGAGACTTCATTGTAGTGCAGATTTCCTTTGCAAGCCTGCTTGGTTGCCCAAAAAGGGCGTATGTGTTTTTTCCTGAATATATTCAGGAAAAAACGCATACGCCCTTTTTGGCCAAGTGCATCATTGTGGACGTTCTGCCTCTTTTCCTATGCTTTAAATGCAATTCCAGTCTACCTCCTGAAATCGGTTTCCTGCAATTCTGCCCCGCTTTCAAGTCCTCTTGGCAGCCTTACTTCAGTATATTTTTGGACGATAGCTGTCATTTATAACTCTGCAGGTTTGTGAATTACACTGCCCCTGAGCTCCTTTCTTCAACTCGCTTTCTTGTGAGCTGACCACAACACCGCAGGATTGCTTCAGGCCCTAATCTGGTTCCGGCACGGCACGCTGAGCCTTTGGTTAATTCCTCTTCCTGGTGGGAAATGAGAGTTAAATTTGCCCGTCCAGACACCTCCAGCTAGTCTCTCATTGGTTCTCCCTATTCCTGTTCATCTTCCGCAGAAATTGCAAACTGGGCCAAACAGGAGGTTAAAGGCACTGACTCTCCATGTCGGGAGAGTGTTAGTAAAGCGTCTGGAATGTTGCACCCGAGTACCTTGGAACGAGAACTGAGACATATTGGAACACGTCTCCCGATCACACGGTTGATCATACTCTGGGTTCCACGTGCATGTTTTAGCTGAAGGAAGAATCCCTTAAACCTGGAGAGTTGAGACCCGTGGAATGGGTACCATGCAATATGACTTCAAAGGGTCTTCATTTGCTCACCGAACCTCTCCAATCCTATCACTGCTGCGTTTATGCCCCTGTACACATGCTTGATTTTCTTTCAGAGACATAGCAATCCATAGGTTTTAAGATACTTACTAGTCAGGTACATTCTTAGGCGTTTAATATGGGCTGTTGAGTCCATTTCGTTGAGCAAGGAGTAGTTCTTGTCTATTCCATATTTGGCTTAAGGAACTTTATCTGTGCTCATTTCAATCTCTGGTTTTATGCAGCACCCCAACTCACCTTTCCCCTTAAGCCAGCATAAGTTGGTTTTCTAAATTTGAGACCCTGTTCTGTTTTGTAATCCAGTTCCTGTGTAGCCAAGTTTACATTCCGTGTATTAGTGATATCTTATGATGTTTCTTTTTCTGTGTGACTTATTTCAGTTAGAATCATCATACCTGAATCCACTCTTTATGCTGCTATGGGCCTGAAGACATAGATTTCATTTCTGAGTGATACTGCATTGTACGTAAGTACCACAACTTCTTTATCCAGTTTTTGCTTTCTGTGATATTGAACTTGTAGCGTAAAGGAGGTTCTTGTAAACAGAGTCGTCCCAAACTTTGGGGTGGCTGTGTCTTTTTGATTTTTTTTCCCTAAGCTATAGGACCATAAGTGGAAGTGCCCTAGGTTCTGTTGCTTTGTTTTTTAGATGTTTCAGGAAACACCATACACTTCTCCCGAATGGCTGTTGGCAATTTACCTCCCGCCCATCAGCATAACAAGGCTCCCAGTTCTCCATGGCCTGTCCTGCCTTTCTGGATTTTACACTTTTTTCAGATGGCCCTTTTGACCGGGGGGGAAGTGAGACTTCATTGTAGTACAGATTTCCTTTGCAAGCTTGCTTGGTTGGCCAAAAAGGGCGTATGCGTTTTTTCCTGAATATATTCAGGAAAAAACGCATACGCCCTTTTTGGCCAAGTGCATCATTGTCCACGTTCTGCCTCTTTTCCTATGCTTTAAATGCAATTCCAGTCTACCTCCTGAAATCGGTTTCCTGCAATTCTGCCCCGCTTTCAAGTCCTCTTGGCAGCCTTACTTCAGTATATTTTTGGACGATAGCTGTCATTTATAACTCTGCAGGTTTGTGAATTACACTGCCCCTGAGCTCCTTTCTTCAACTCGCTTTCTTGTGAGCAGGCCGCAACACCGCAGGATTGCTTCAGGCCCTAATCTGGTTCCGGCACGGCACGCTGAGCCTTTGGTTAATTCCTCTTCCTGGTGGGAAATGAGAGTTAAATTTGCCCGTCCAGACACCTCCAGCTAGTCTCTCATTGGTTCTCCCTATTCCTGTTCATCTTCTTCAGAAATTGCAAATGGGCCAAACAGGAGGTTAAAGGCACTGACTCTCCAAGTCGGGAGAGTGTTAGTAAAGCGTCTGGAATGTTGCACCCGAGTACCAGGGGACGAGAACTGAGACATATTGGAACACGTCTCCCAATCACACGGTTGATCATACTCTGGGTTCCACGTGCATGTTTTAGCTGAAGGAAGAATCCCTTAAACCTGAAGATTTGAGATCCGTGGAATGGGTACCATGCAATATGACTTCAAAGGGTCTTCATTTGCTCACCGAACCTCTCCAATCCTATCACTGCTGCCTTTATGCCCCTGTACACACGCTTGATTTTCTTTCAGAGACATAGCAATCCATAGGTTTTAAGATACTTACTAGTCAGGTACATTCTTAGGCGTTAAATATGGGCTGTTGAGTCCATTTCGTTGAGCAAGGAGTAGTTCTTGTCTATTCCATATTTGGCTTAAGGAACTTTATCTGTGTTCATTTCAATCTCTGGTTTTATGCAGCACCCCAACTCACCTTTCCCCTTAAGCAAGCATAAGTTGGTTTTCTAAATTTGAGACCCTGTTCTGTTTTGTAATCCAGTTCCTGTGTAGCCAAGTTTACATTCCGTGTATTAGTGATATCTTATGATGTTTCTTTTTCTGTATGACTTATTTCAGTTAGAATCATCATACCTGAATCCACTCATTATGCTGCTACGGGCCTGATGACATAGATTTCATTGCTGAGTGATATTGCATTGTACGTAAGTACCACAACTTCTTTATCCATTTTTCACTTTCTGCGATATTGAACTTGTACCATAAATGAGGTTCTTGTAAACAGAGCCGTCCCAAACTTTGGAGTGGCTGTGTCTTTTTGATTTTAATTTCCCTAAGCTATAGGACCATAAGTGGAAGTGCCCTAGGCTCTGTTGCTTTGTTTTTTAGATGTTTCAGGAAACACCATACACTTCTCCCGAGTGGCTGTTGGCAATTTACATCCCGCCCATCAGCATAACAAGGCTCCCAGTTCTCCATGGCCTGTCCTGCCTTTCTGGATTTTACACTTTTTTCAGGTGGCCCTTTTGACCGGGGGAAGTGAGACTTCATTGTAGTGCAGATTTCCTTTGCAAGCTTGCTTGGTTGGCCAAAAAGTGCGTATGCGTTTTTTCCTGAATATATTCAGGATAAAACGCATACGCCCTTTTTGGCCAAGTGCATCATTGTGGACGTTCTGCCTCTTTTCCTATGCTTTAAATGCAGTTCCAGTGTACCTCCTGAAATCGGTTTCCTGCAATTCTGCCCCGCTTTCAAGTCCTCTTGGCAGCCTTACTTCAGTATATTTTTGGACGATAGCTGTCATTTATAACTCTGTAGGTTTGTGAATTACAGTGCCCCTGAGCTCCTTTCTTCAACTCGCTTTCTTGTGAGCTGGCCGCAACACCGCAGGATTGCTTCAGGCCCTAATCTGGTTCCGGCACGGCACGCTGAGCCTTTGGTTAATTCCTCTTCCTGGTGGGAAATGAGAGTTAAATTTGCCGGTCCAGACACCTCCAGCTAGTCTCTCATTGGTTCTCCCTATTCCTGTTCATCTTCCGCAGAAATTACAAATGGGCCAAACAGGAGGTTAAAGGCACTGACTCTCCAAGTCGGGAGAGTGTTAGTAAAGCGTCTGGAATGTTGCACCCGAGTTACAGGGGACGAGAACTGAGACATATTGGAACACGTCTCCCGATCACACGGTTGAACATACTCTGGGTTCCACATGCATGTTTTAGCTGAAGGAAGAATCCCTTAAACCTGTAGAGTTGAGACCCGTGGAATGGGTACCATGCAATATGACTTCAAAGGGTCTTCATTTGCTCACCGAACCTCTCCAATCCTATCACTGCTGCGTTTATGCCCCTGTACACACTCTTGATTATCTTTCAGAGACATAGCAATCCATAGGTTTTAAGATACTTACTAGTCAGGTACATTCTTAGGCGTTTAATATGGGGTGTTGAGTCCATTTCGTTGAGCAAGGAGTAGCTCTTGTCTATTCCATATTTGGCTTAAGGAACTTTATCTGTGCTCATTTCAATCTCAGGTTTTATGCAGCACCCCAACTCACCTTTCCCCTTAAGCAAGCATTAGTTGGTTTTCTAAATTTGAGACCCTGTTCTGTTTTGTAATCCAGTTCCTGTGTAGCCAAGTTTACATTCCGTGTATTAGTGATATCTTATGATGTTTCTTTTTCTGTGTGACTTATTTCAGTTAGAATCATCATACCTGAATCCACTCATTATGCTGTTACGGGCCTGATGACATAGATTTCATTGCTGAGTGATATTGCATTGTACGTAAGTACCACCACTTCTTTATCCATTTTTCGCTTTCTGCGATATTGAACTTGTACCGTAAATGAGGTTCTTGTAAACAGAGCCGTCCCAAACTTTGGGGTGGCTGTGTCTTTTTGATTTTAATTTCCCTAAGCTATAGGACCATAAGTGGAAGTGCTCTAGGCTCCGTTGCTTTTTTTTTTAGATGTTTCAGGAAACACCATACACTTAACCCGAGTGGCTCTTGGCAATTTACATCCCGCCCATCAGCATAACAAGGCTCCCAGTTCTCCATGGCCTGTCCTGCCTTTCTGGATTTTACACTTTTTTCAGATGGCACTTTTGACTGGGGGGAAGTGAGACTTCATTGCAGTGCAGATTTCCTTTGCAAGCTTGCTTGGTTCGCCAAAAAGTGCGTTTGCCTTTTTTCCTAAATATATTCAGGAAAAAATGCATACGCCCTTTTTGGCCAAGTGCATCACTGTGGACGTTCTGCCTCTTTTCCTATGCTTTAAATGCAATTCCAGTCTACCTCCTGAAATCGGTTTCCTGCAATTCTGCCTTGCTTTCAATGCCTCTTCTTAGCCTTACCTCAATATATTTTTTGAAAATAGTTGGCCTTCATAACTCTGCAGGTTTTGAATTGCAGTGGCCCTTAACTCCATTTTTCAGCTCTTATTTTTGTGATCTTGCCTCATAACCACAGGATTCCTTCAGGCCCTATTGTTCTTCTGGGGCACCTTGCTGTGCCTTTGGTTTATTCTTCTTACTGATATGAAATTAGAGTGACATGTGCCCATTGAAACCGCTACAGCTAGTTTCTCACTGGTTTCCCCTATTCCCATTCATCCTCCACACTAACTGCAGACTGTGCGATACCAGAACTTAAAGGCATTGACTGTCCATGTGGGGATATTTTAGTAAAGCAGCTGGAATATCGATCCGGAGCCCCAGGAGAGGAAAAATGAGGTGCGTTTTAGAAACCTTTCCCGATCATATGGTATACCAGTCGCTGGGTTTCCCAAGCATGGTTTAGCTGTAGGAAGATTCCCTTCAACCTGGAGTGTTGGGACCCTTGGAATGAGTAGCATGAAGTATTGCATTAAACTTTTGGCAGTTGCTCACCAAAGCTCACCAATCCTCTCAGCCCCAAGTGTCCAGCCTTATGTCTTATCCAGCTGTGGGTTTATATGTGGTCAATCCAGGTTGCATCACAGCCCCTGAGCGAATTTTGTAAGAATTTTTCTCTCTTTCATTGTTTCTGCGTTTTGTTTTTAAAATTTATTTCTATAATGGGGTTTAGCTCATTTTCACTGCTGTGTTTGTGCCGATCTGCACACACTTGATTCCCTTATGGAGATATATCAATACATGGGTTTTAAGATTCTTATTACTCAGATATATTTCTCTGTGGTGTATAGGGTGTGTTGAGGCCAGTTCATTGAGCAAGGTGTAGATCTTGTCTAATATCTATTTGGTTTATTGAATGGTATCTGTGCTAATTTCAAACTCTGGTTTTATGCATCACCCCACCTCTCCTTTCCCCTTAAGCTGAAATAAGTGTGTTTTCTAAATGTGAGACACTGTTCTGTTCTGTAATTCATTTCTTGTGCAGCCATATTTACCCTCCCTCTATAAGTGATATCTTATGATATGTTTCTTTTTCTGTTTGACTAATTTCAAGTAGTATTATCGGACCTAAATCCACTCTTTATCCTTCTACTAGCCTTATTACATTGATTTCATGGTGAAGAGATATTCCATTGTACATAAGTGCCACATCTTCTTTATCCATTGTTCTCTTTCCTGGGATATTTAAGGTGTACTGAAGTTGAGGTTCTTGTAAACAGAGTAGCCCTAAACTGTGGTGTGCTTGTGTCTTGTTGATTTTTAGACTTCCCTAGATATACTCCCATGATTGGAAGTGTCCTATGCTCTGTAGCTCTGTTTTTTAGATGATTTAGGAACCACCATACACTTCTCCAGAGTGGCTCTCGGCAGTTCACACACTGCCCATCAGCGTATAAAGGCTCCCTGTTCTCCATGGCCTGTCCTGCATTTCTGGTTTTTACAATTTTTTAGGATGGCCCTTTTGACCAGTGGGTAATGAGACTTCTTTGTTGTGCACATTTGCATTGCTTGCTTGCTTCGTTGCCCATAAAGTGTGTATGCGTTTTTTCCTGGATATAATCAGGAAAAAACGCATACGCCCTTTTGGGCCAACTGCATCATTGTCGAAATTCTGCCGCTTTTCATGTGCTTTAAAGACGAGTCCAATCTATCTCTTGAAATCTGTTTCTTGCAATTCTGTCTTGCATTCAGATCCTCTTCTTTGCCTTACCTCAACATATTTTTGGACGTTAGTTTTCATTTATAACTCTGCAGGTTTGTGAATTGCAGTGACCCTGAGCTCCATTTTTTAAGTTGCTCTTTTGTGAGCTGGCCTCAAAGCCGCAGGATTGCTTCAGGCCCTATTTTGGCTCGGGCGAGGCGGGCTGAGCCTTTTTTCAATTCTTATTCTTAATGGGAAATTAGAGTGATATGTGCCCGTCCAAACCCCTACAACTATTCTCTCATTGGTTCCCCCTCTTCCTGTTCATCCTCCTCACAATTTGCAAAATGTGTGAAACAGAAGTTGAAATGTGCTGATTCTCCAAGTGGGGAGATTCTAAGTAACGTGGCTGGAATGGTGAACAGGAGCACCAGGAGAGGATAAATGAGCTGCATTTTAGACACATCTCCCGATCACATGGTGTACAGTCCTCTGGGTTTTCCATGCATGTTTTAGCTGTAGGAAGATCCTTTGAACCTGCAGATTTGGGACCCATTGAATGGGTACCAGGTAGTATTACTTTAAAGGGTGTGCATTTCCTCACCCAACCTCACATTTCTCTTAGTGCAAACAGTTTCCAGCCTTATGTCTCATCCTGCTGTGGGTCTAGATGTGTTCAATCCATGTTGCATCACCGGCCCTGAGGAAAAGTTGTAAGAGGTTTTCTCTGTCTCTCTGTCGTTTATTTTTTTCAATTTATTACTATATTAGTTACAGCTGATTTTCAAAGCTCTGTTTCTTGCTGCTGTACATCCACTTGATTCACGTACAGAGAGACATCAGTAAATTCTTTTTCAGATTCTTACCAGTCGTATATATTCTTTTCCGGTGACTTGAGTGTGCTGAGTGCAGTTCTTTTAGCTACTGTGTAGGCCTTGTTGATTATCAGTTTGGTATTTGGAATGGTATCTTTGCTAATTTCAACCTCCTGGATGATGCCTCACCCCTCCCCACCTTTCCCGTTTAGCAGCCTTATGCGTGTTTTCTACATATTTGACTATGTTTTTGTTTTGTAATTTATTTCATGTGTAGCCATTTTGGATTCCACCTTTAAGTGATATCTTATGATATGTGTCTTTATCTTTTTGAATTATGTCACTTAGAATGATCATACGTAACTCCTCCGGAGTTGTTACAACTGGCCATATTTCATTGATTTCCAGGCTGAATAATATTCCACTCTACCTAAGTACCACATCTCTATCCATTTTTTCTCTCCAGGGACATTTAAGTTATATCCTAGTCGAGGATCTTTTAAACAGAGAGGGGGTAAACATTGGGGTGCCTGTGTCCTCTCGATTTTTGTTTTTCCCAAGATATACGCCCATGAGTGCAAGTGCCCTATGCTCTGTAGCTCATTTTTTAGATGCTTTAGTAAACACAATACACTTCTCCAGAATGGCCGTTGGCAATATATATTTCCACTATAAGTCTCACAGGGCTCCCTCTTCTCCTTGCCCTGTCCTGCATTTCTGTTGTTTACGCTTTATGAGGATGGCTCTTCTGACTGATGCGAAGTGATATCTCTTGTAGTATCGACTTCCAGTGCCCACCTGTTTGGTTGGCTAAAAAAGTGTATGCCCTTTTCTTGAATATATACAGAAAAAAACGCATACACCATTTTTGGCCAACTGCAATGTTGGCAATGTTCAGCTCCTTTTCTTGTGCTTAATGGTGAGTCCTTTCTACCTCCTCAAATCCCTTTCCTGCCATTCTCCCTTGCTTACAAGTCCTTTTCTCTGACTTTCCTCAAGACATTTTTCAGTGATGGATATTTTCAACTCTGCAGTTTCGTGAATTTTACTGTCCCTGAGTTCCATTGTTCAACTTGTGTTTATGGGAACTGGCCACAAAGCAGCGGGATTTCCTCAAGCCCTATACTGTTTCCATGGGCAACCCTAGCCTTTGGTCAATTCGTCTTCCTGATTGGAAATTAGAGTGACATGTGCCTGTCTGAACACCTAGGACTTGTCTCTCATTGTTCCTCATCCTTCCGCTTCATCCTCTGGACAAATTCCAAACTGTACGCAACAGGATGTTGACAGTGCTGCCATCTCCAAGTGGGGAGACTGTTAGTAAAGACGCTGGAGGGGTGAACCCGAGCACCAGGAGATGAGGAGATGAGATGCCTTTTCCAAACTCTTCCCGATCAGACGGTATACCATCCTCTGGGTGTGACAGACATGTTTTAGCAGTAGGAAGAGTCCCATTCATGTAAGGAGAACACCAGGGCTTTTTCAAAATCAGTGTCTCCCCGAAACCCAAACTGGGGAATTTTTTAAGCTACGGCTACACATATGTTCATTAAGGGCCTTGGGAAGTAGGCAGAGTCCAAACTTTAGATGATTGAAGTCTTCAGGGTCAGAAGCACTCACCACCAGCTTCCCTTAGGTTACACTTTAACTGTCATTGATAGATGATGTCAATAAAAATATCTATTCTTTTTCAGATTATTTCCCCTTATAGGTTATTGCAAAATGTTGAGTGTAGTTCCCTGTGCTATACAGTAGTTCCTTGTTGATGATCTATTTTATACATAGCAGTGTGTATGTGTTAATCCCAAACTGTTAATTTATCCCTCCTCCGACCTTTCCCCTTTGGTAATAATAAATTATAAGATTTTATACTTCTCAGAAATGGGGGAGCTGAAAGAGAGGTATCATTTTCAATGGAAAAGCATTTAAAACAAGATTGAAGCTTTAACCAAGATTATTAGATGTACATCCTTGGAAAGAAATCACTTCGTTTCTCTAATATTGACCTGACAAATAAGACAAACCTTTTCACTGAACTTGCTTATAATAAAGTGATGGAAATATCCAATGGAAACGTTAGAAACATCTTATTTTACCCGAGCCTTATACACTGTTCTATGTTAACTACAGTTTGGCTCACACATCTGTTCATTGAGGTTACAATAGTCTCAATTTCTGTTACTGATCCTCCAGAGTGGACCCCAACAAGTGTCCCCCTGCACAGTGTCATTGAGGCCAACAGATCGAGACTGAGTTTGGTTCACAAGCAAAGGAAACTTTATATTTTGATCAGAGAATGGAGAGGTGAGAGCATGCACTACCCCGTGGGCTGTGGGCTGGGCTGCTGTGTAGAGATCCTGTCAGAGTCAGTGGGAGGGAGGGGGCGGAGCTCTCGAGGGCCGGGTTGGCTGCAGCTCAGGCTCTATATCGCGGAGTCTGCACTGGGCCCCAGGAGCTGAGGTGTCGACCCAGCCATTCTGCACTAGGAAATCTGGTCTGAAGTGCCGGGTGTGGAACCTCTGCATGCGGGACCCTAGGAGCACATGAAATTAGACAAAGCACAAAGGATAAAAAAGGTTAGACTTGACTTTATTGCCCAGATTCTATTTTTATCTCCCAGGGATTTTTAATGGGCTTTGCTGGGGACAAACCCCTCCTCTGCCTTTTGTCCCGTTCCTCATTCTTGGAGTGCTGAGGGTGCAGACCCTTCTTCTGTAACTGCTGAGTGCTGAGTTGGGAGCCCTCATACCAAGGGGCGAGGGTCAGAGCTTCTCCCCAGCAGCCTCCAGGTGACGTTGATTGTCCCCAGGCCCCCTGCCTCCCTGCTCGTCCACCTGAGCACCAGCATTGGAAGCGTTATAGATTCTAATGACCTTTAAGGGTCCAGGAAAGAGATGTGCAGAGACGCTGTGGGGGCCGGTTTCACCCCGCCCCACATTTGTTCGGCCACCTTAGGCTGACCGTTTCTGCCAGCCTAGATGCTCTGACCAGTAGTCTGCGCTTTCTTCAATTAGGCCCCTGAATTAACGTACAAACAGCACCAGGTGTCAGAGCCCTGCCCGCTCAACTCCCAGACAGTCCAGGGTCAGTGGTGATCAAGGACCATGATGGCCACTGAGTCAACAGCCTTTTGAAGTAAACAGGAGTCCAGCCAGTCTTATTGGCCACCATCATCACGGTGTCTGTAGGCTTTTCTATGGTGACAGTGTGATATACGGTTCCCCCGCCAAGATTATTAGCTCCCCTCTGGGTACAGTAAGTCCTGCAAGCAGTAGTCTACTCTTTTGGGACACACTCTTGTTGTTTTATGAGAGAAACTCCAGGTCAAGTGATGTTCACACGAGTCGTCATGGTGTCCTGTTGCCCCCGGTTATCTCTCTGGATGTTGGAGTTGGAGGGCCTCCTCACTCGAGGTTGGTGTGTCCACGGAGCAAACCCTGCAACTTCAGGGCATGGTTGGTGGTTAGGATCACCACGTGGGGTCCTTTTCCCTTAGGAGGGAGGTGGCCTTTTGGGCTGCTGATTTCCAGGTTTTTAGATACTGCCAGTATCTTGGCCAGATGCGGCAGTGGGCCAAGCCCCTTGGTGACCATAGTTTATCCTACCTGGATGGCATTCTTGCATTGTTCCATTTCAAGTGGTCCCAGTTTTTGCACTAATTCTCCAATGGCGATTCACCTTTCACCAGGAATGTAAAGGTCAAAGGGTTTAGCTAAATTAGGGAGTTCCAGGGCAAGGGTCTGAATTGACTGCTCTTTCCATTCTTGAAAGGCCACTTCTGGATTCTATTCAAAAGGATCATCATCTTTTCCTTTCAGTGTTTCATATAATGGCCCAGCTAGTAGACTGCAGTTAGGGATCCAGAAGCAGCAAACCCTGGCCTCCCCAGGAACCCCTAAGCTGTCTTCTAGTTTTAGAAAGGAGTAAGGCCGAAAATGGTTTCTTCCCTTTCCTGGGATGGGCTTCTCTGACCTTCTGTGAGAATGAAGCCCAGGCAGGTCACCGCAGTCTGTGATATTTGAGCTTTTTCTTGGACAACTTCTATCCTTTATTGGCTTGGTAGTTCAGAGGCCTCCTTAGTAGGGCTGGCGATCAGAATGTCGTCTGCGTACTGAAGGAGGGTTTCCTTTTCCAGAGGTAGAACTTTTAGGTCTTTAGCTAAGGTTTCCCCAAAAATGGTGTGGGAATTTTTGCACCCTTGGGGCAAGACGGCCCGGAAGTATTGTTTTAGTTGTATGTTGAGTCCTGCCACTCACAAGCCAAAATTTCTTGTGACTCTGGGACTAATGGAATACAAAAGAAGGCATCATTGAAGACTAATACAGAATACCATGTCCTGGTGGTTGGTAGAATGACCAGCAGGGTGTAGGAATTAGGAGCAACTGGAGGTATATCCTCGGTGGCTTCACTGACTGTCCTGACATCCTTTACCAGGTCCCCAGCAGCCCATGGGGCTCTCGTGGTCAGACCAATCCCAGAATATGGAGCTCACCTGGGCAGGTACCCCACCCCCACCCCAGCCCACGGGGCTCTCGTGGTCAGGCCCCTCCCAGGATACAGAGCTACCCTTGCAGGTACCGTGGCAGGGCTGGGCACACAGGAACCGTGCACATAGCCCTCATTGCAGAGCACCCCCAGCTCACCTGTCGCTCAGAGCTGACACAGAGCACCTCAGAGCAGGACTTGAACTAACAAACAGCAGCTGCGACAGGTCTGTGACCCTGGGCATCACTCTGTGCGGCCTCCCTCCACCTGGTCTTCCAGAGACTTCCACTGCACCCGGGGCACCAGGCCTCTGTCTCCAACCACCACCCACCCCTCCTCTCCCTGACTCCTGGGTTCCTCTCATTAGGAGAGGGTTTTCTTGAAGTTGTCTCCCACTCATGGGCCAGATAAAATGATTAGAAAACAAGCCAAAGCTGCAGCCCCTTGTCTATCCTGACTCTCAGGAGCCCACACCTGTTCCTTGGACCTGGCCGGTTCAGCAATTTCCATTTTCTGCAACTGTGAGCCCCTGAGGGGTGATGATTGGCTGAGCTGGGCAGCCTAACCGTGCCGGCCAGCCCTCCCCAGGTGTGCCTGGGTTGAGATCAATATAAATACCACTCCAGGCAGCAAGAGCCCCTGCAGCCGTGCCTGACGCCATTTTCTCTGCCCTGTCAGCAGTCTCGGGGCTGGGCTGGTGGGAGGGAGTGAGAGGCCACGGCTTTGTGGGTGGCCCAGTGTGAGTGGGGCTCTGCTGGACTTTCTGCAGCAGGTGCCAGGCTGCCACCTGCTGAAGAAGAGGATGTGTCACCCATACCTGCTGCTGGAATTTCTCCCTGGGCAGAGGTGAGGAAGGAAAAAAGCAGTGGGGGCAGGGACAGGACGGGTATCTCAGGCAGGGAAATGGAAATCTTCCAGAAGAGCACCCAGGGCCAGGACCATCCTGGCTGGCCTGCAGGCACCAAGTCGGCCGGCATGCTGTCACTCGTGTGGCTCTATGGCCCTTCCTCTAGGCTTTCAAGTCCTTGTATATATTCAGGTGTTTTACCTGGGACGGCTGGGAATAGTTCAGCAGCAACTGGCCTGGGGCTCAGCTCACGTTTACTCACAGATGCCTCGGCACGGTGCCCCAGCTTTGCAATGAGGACGCTTGTTGCGTGGGGGCTGCTGGCTGAATGGGAGATGATTCCCCACCACTGACCAACTTCAGAATTGTTTACAACTGGAGCAAGTGCCCTGATACGGTTTTCCTCTGTGGAACTGGTGGGTTCTGTGTTTTATTTCTCTTTTTCGTTTTTGGTTCAAGGTAGATTTTATTCCTCTTTTTTGTATTTACAGATATAAGCATGGAAATAATTTATTCATATAAATACATGTATGTGAAGGGAATAATTGTTTTTTCTGTTTTATTTTTTAAATTTTATTTCTTTTCAATTGTGAATTTTATTTTATATTTTTATACAGCAGGTTCTTATTGGTTATCTATTTTATACATATAAATGTATACATGCCAATCCCAGTCTCTCAACTCCTCCCACCACCACCCCCCCAACAGCTTTCCCCCCTTGTTGTCCATACATTTGTTGTCTACATCTGTTGCTCTATTTATGCCTTGCAAAATGGTTAATCTGTACGGTTTTTCTAGGTTCCACATATATGCATGAATATACAAGATTTGTTTTTCTCTTTCTGACTTACTTCACTCTGTATGACAGTCTCTAGATCCATCGACGTCTCTACAAATGACCCAATTTCATTCCTTTTCATGGCTTAGTAATATTCCATTTTATATACGTACCACAGCTTTATGCATTCGTCTGTCTGTGGGCATTTAGGTTGCTTCCATTACCTCGATATTGTAAATAGTGATGCAATGAACATTGCGGTGAATGTCTCTTTTTGATTTATGGTTTTGTCTGGGTATATGTCCAGTACTGGGATTGCTGTATCATATGGTAATTCTATTGTTAGTTTCTTAAGAAACTCCATATTGTTCTCCATAGTGAATGTAACAATTTATATTCCCAACAATAGTGGAAGAGGGTTCCTTTTCTCCACACCCTTTCCAGCATTTATTGTTTGTAGATTTTCTGATGATGCCCATTCTATCAGCTGTGAGGTGATACCTCATTGTTGAGTCCATTTTGTTGAGCAAGGGGTAGGTCTTGTCTATTACACATTTGGCTTATGGAACAGTATCTGTGCTAATGTCAAACTCTGGTTTTATGCAGCACCCCAACTCACCTTCCCCCTTAAAAAAGCATAAGTTGCTTTTCTAAACTTGAGACCCTGTTCTGTTTTATAATTCAGTTCATGTGTAGCCAAGTTCACATTCCGTGTATTAGTGATATCTTATGATGTTTCTTTTTCTGTGTGACTTATTTCAGTTAGAATCATCAGACCTGAATCCACTCATTATGCTGCTACGGGCCTGATGACATAGATTTCATTGCTGAGTGATATTGCATTGTACGTAAGTACCACAACTTCTTTATCCATTTTTCACTTTCTGCGATATTGAACTTGTACCGTAAATGAGGTTCTTGTTAAGAGAGCTGTCCCAAACTTTGGGGTGGTTGTGTCTTTTTGATTTTACTTTCCCTAAGCTACAGCACCATAAGTGGAAGTGCCCTAGGCTCTGTTGCTTGTTTTTTAGATGTTTCAGGAAACACCATACACCTCTCCCGAGTGGCTGTTGGCAATTTACGTCCCGCCCATCAGCATAACAAGGCTCCCAGTTCTCCATGGCCTGTCCTGCCTTTCTGGATTTTACACTTTCTTCAGGTGGCCCTTTTGACCTTGGGGAAGTGAGACTTCATTGTAGTGCAGATTTCCTTTGCAAGCTTGCTCGGTTGGCCAAAAAGGGCGTATGCGTTTTTTCGTGAATATATTCAGGAAAAAACGCATATGCCCTTTTTGGCCAAGTGCATCATTGTGGACGTTCTGCCTCTTTTCCTATGCTTTAAATGCAATTCCAGTCTACCTCCTGAAATCGGTTTCCTGCAATTCTGCCCCGCTTTCAAGTCCTCTTGGCAGCCTTACTTCAGTATATTTTTGGACGATAGCTGTCATTTATAACTCTGCCGGTTTGTGAATTACACTGCCCCTGAGCTCCTTTCTTCAACTCGCTTTCTTGTGAGCTGGCCGCAACACCGCAGGATTGCTTCAGGCCCTAATCTGGTTCCGGCACGGCACGCTGAGCCTTTGGTTAATTCCTCTTCCTGGTGGGAAATGAGAGTTAAATTTGCCCGTCTAGACACCTCCAGCTAGTCTCTCTTCGGCTCTCCCTATTCCTGTTCATCTTCCGCAGAAATTGCAAACTGGGCCAAACAGGAGGTTAAAGGCACTGACTCTCCAAGTCGGGAGAGTGTTAGTAAAGCGTCTGGAATGTTGCACCCAAGTACCAGGGGACGAGAACTGAGACATATTGGAACACGTCTCCCGATCCCATGGTTGATCATACTCTGGGTTCCACGTGCATGTTTTAGCTGAAGGAAGAATCCCTTAAACCTGGAGAGTTGAGACCCGTGGAATGGGTACCATGCAATATGACTTCAAAGGGTCTTCATTTGCTCACCGAACCTCTCCAATCCTATCACTGCTGCGTTTATGCCCCTGTACACACGCTTGATTTTCTTTCAGAGACATAGCTATCCATAGGTTTTAAGATACTTACTAGTCAGGTACATTCTTAGGCGTTTAATATGGGGTGTTGAGTCCATTTCGTTGAGCAAGGAGTAGTTCTTGTCTATTCCATATTAGGCTTAAGGAACTTTATCTGTGCTCATTTCAATCTCTGGTTTGATGCAGCACCCCAACTCACCTTTTCGCTTAAGCAAGCATAAGTTGGTTTCCTAAATTTGAGACCCTGTTCTGATTTGTAATCCAGTTCCTGTGTGGCCAAGTTTACATTCCGTGTATTAGTGATATCTTATGATGTTTCTTTTTCTGTGTGACTTATTTCAGTTAGAATCATCATACCTGAATCCATTCATTATACTGCTACGGGCCTGATGACATAGACTTCATTGCTGAGTGATATTACATTGTACGTAAGTACCACAACTTCTTTATCCATATTTCACTTTCTGTGCTATTGAACTTGTACCGTAAACGAGGTTCTTGTAAACAGAGCCGTCCCAAACTTTGGGGTGGCTGTGTCTTTTTGATTTTAATTTCCCTAAGCTATAGGACCATAAGTGGAAGTGCCCTAGGCTCTGTTGCTTTGTTTTTTAGATGTTTCAGGAAACACCATACACTTCTCCCAAGTGACTGTTGGCAATTTACATACCGCCCATCAGCATAACAAGGCTCCCAGTTCTCCATGGCCTGTCCTGCCTTTCTGGAATTTACACTTTTTTCAGATGGCCCTTTTGACTGGGGGGAAGTGAGACTTCATTGTAGTGCAGATTTCCTTTGCAAGCTTGCTTGGTTGGCCAAAAAGGGCGTATGCGTTTTTTCCTGAATATATTCAGGAAAAAACGCATACGCCCTTTTTGGCCAAGTGCATCATTGTGGACGTTCTGCCTCTTTTCCTATGCTTTAAATGCAATTCCAGTCTACCTCCTGAAATCGGTTTCCTGCAATTCTGCCCCGCTTTCAAGTCCTCTTGGCAGACTTACTTCAGTATATTTTTGGACGATAGCTGTCATTTATAACTCTGCAGGTTTGTGAATTACAGTGCCCCTGAGCTCCTTTCTTCAACTCGCTTTCTTGTGAGCTGGCCGCAACACCGCAGGATTGCTTCAGGCCCTAATCTGGTTCCGGCACGGCACGCTGAGCCTTTGGTTAATTCCTCTTCCTGGTGGGAAATGAGAGTTAAATTTGCCGGTCCAGACACCTCCACCTAGTCTCTCATTGGTTCTCCCTATTCCTGTCCATCTTCCTCAGAAATTGCAAACTGTGCCAAACAGGAGGTAAAAGACACTGACTCTCCAAGACAGGAGAGTGTTAGTAAAGCGTCTGGAATGTTGCACCCGAGTACCAGGGGACGAGAACTGAGACATATTGGAACACGTCTCCCGATCACACGGTTGATCATACTCTGGGTTCCACGTGCATGTTTTACCTGAAGGCAGAATCCCTTAAACCTGGAGAGTTGAGACCCGTGGAATGGGTACCATGCAATATGACTTCAAAGGGTCTTCATTTGCTCACCGAACCTCTCCAATCCTATCACTGCTGCGTTTATGCCCCTGTACACACGCTTGATTTTCTTTCAGAGACATAGCAATCCATAGGTTTTAAGATACTTACTAGTCAGGTACATTCTTAGGCGTTTAATATGGGGTGTTGAGTCCATTTCGTTGAGCAAGGAGTAGTTCTTGTCTATTCCATATTTGGCTTAAGGAACTTTATCTGTGCTCATTTCAATCTCTGGTTTTATGCAGCACCCCAACTCACCTTTCCCCTTAAGCAAGCATAAGTTGGTTTTCTAAATTTGAGACCCTGTTCTGTTTTGTAAACCAGTTCCTGTGTGGCCAAGTTTACATTCCGTGTATTAGTGATATCTTATGATGTTTCTTTTTCTGTGTGACTTATTTCAGTTAGAATCATCATACCTGAATCCACTCATTATGCTGCTATGGGCCTGATGACATAGACTTCATTGCTGAGTGATATTGCATTGTACGTAAGTACCACAACTTCTTTATCCATTTTTCACTTTCTGTGATATTGAACTTGTACCGTAAACGACGTTCTTGTATACAGAGCCGTCCCAAACTTTGGGGTGGCTGTGTCTTTTTGATTTTAATTTCCCTAAGCTATAGGACCATAAGTGGAAGTGCCCTAGGCTCTGTTGCTTTGTTTTTTAGATGTTACAGGAAACACCATACACCTCTCACGAGTGGCTCTTGGCAATTTACATCCCGCCCATCAGCATAACAAGGCTCCCAGTTCTCCATGGCCTGTCCTGCCTTTCTGGATTTTACACTTTTTTCAGATGGCCCTTTTGACCGGGGGGAAGTGAGACTTCATTGTAGTGCAGATTTCCTTTGCAAGCTTGCTTGGTTGGCCAAAAAGGGCGTATGCGTTTTTTCCTGAATACATTCAGGAAAAAACTCATATGCCCTTTTTGGCCAAGTGCATCATTGTGGACGTTCTGCCTCTTTTCCTATGCTTTAAATGCAATTCCAGTCTACCTCCTGAAATCGGTTTCCTGCAATTCTGCCCCGCTTTCAAGTCCTCTTGGCAGCCTTACTTCAGTATATTTTTGGACGATAGCTGTCATTTATAACTCTGCAGGTTTGTGAATTACAGTGCCTCTGAACTCCTTTCTTCAACTCACTTTCTTGGGAGCTGGCCGCAACACCGCAGCATTGCTTCAGGCCCTAATCTGGTTCCGGCACGGCACACTGAGCCTTTGGTTAATTCCTCTTCCTGGTGGGAAATGAGAGTTAAATTTGTCCGTCCAGACACCTCCAGCTAGTCTCTCTTTGGTTCTCCCTATTCCTGTTCATCTTCCGCAGAAATTGCAAACTGGGCCAAACAGGAGGTTAAAGGCACTGACTCTCCAAGTCGGGAGAGTGTTAGTAAAGCATCTGGAATGTTGCACCCGAGTACCAGGGGACGAGAACTGAGACATATTGGAACACGTCTCCCGATCACACGGTTGATCATACTCTGGGTTCCACGTGCATGTTTTAGCTGAAGGAAGAATCCCTTAAACCTGGAGAGTTGAGACCCGTGGAATGGGTACCATGCAATATGACTTCAAAGGGTCTTCATTTGCTCACCGAACCTCTCCAATCCTATCACTGCTGCGTTTATGCCCCTGTACACACGCTTGATTTTCTTTCAGAGACATAGCAATCCATAGGTTTTAAGATACTTACTAGTCAGGTACATTCTTAGGCGTTTAATATGGGGTGTTGAGTCCATTTCATTGAGCAAGGAGTAGTTCTTGTCTATTCTATATTTGGCTTAAGGAACTTTATCTGTGCTCATTTCAATCTCTGGTTTTATGCAGCACCCCAACTCACCTTTCCCCTTAAGCAAGCATAAGTTGGTTTTCTAAATTTGAGACCCTGTTCTGTTTTGTAATCCAGTTCCTGTGTAGCCAAGTTTACATCTCATGTATTAATGATATCTTATGATGTTTGTTTTTCTGTGTGACTTATTTCAGTTAGAATCATCATACCTGAATCCACTCATTATGCTGCTACGGGCCTGATGACATAGATTTCATTGCTGAGTGATATTGCATTGTACGTAAGTACCACAACTTCTTTATCCATTTTTCACTTTCTGCGCTATTGAACTTGTACCGTAAACGAGGTTCTTGTAAACAGAGCCGTCCCAAACTTTGGGGTGGCTGTGTCTTTTTGATTTTAATTTCCCTAAGCTATAGGACCATAAGTGGAAGTGCCCTAGGCTCTGTTGCTTTGTTTTTTAGATGTTTCAGGAAACACCATACACCTCTCCCGAGTGGCTGTTGGCAATTTACATCCCGCCCATCAGCATAACAAGGCTCCCAGTTCTCCATGGCCTGTCCTGCCTTTCTGGATTTTACACTTTTTTCAGATGGCCCTTTTGACCGGGGGGAAGTGAGACTTCATTGTAGTGCAGATTTCCTTTGCAAGCTTGCTTGGTTGGCCAAAAAGGGCGTATGCGTTTTTTCCTGAATACATTCAGGAAAAAACTTATATGCCCTTTTTGGCCAAGTGCATCATTGTGGACGTTCTGCCTCTTTTCCTATGCTTTAAATGCAATTCCAGTCTACCTCCTGAAATCGGTTTCCTGCAATTCTGCCCCGCTTTCAAGTCCTCTTGGCAGCCTTACTTCAGTATAGTTTTGGACGATAGCTGTCATTTATAACTCTGCAGGTTTGTGAATTACAGTGCCTCTGAACTCCTTTCTTCAACTCACTTTCTTGGGAGCTGGCCGCAACACCGCAGCATTGCTTCAGGCCCTAATCTGGTTCCGGCACGGCACACTGAGCCTTTGGTTAATTCCTCTTCCTGGTGGGAAATGACAGTTAAATTTGTCCGTCCAGACACCTCCAGCTTGTCTCTCTTTGGTTCTCCCTATTCCTGTTCATCTTCCGCAGAAATTGCAAACTGGGCCAAACAGGAGGTTAAAGGCACTGACTCTCCAAGTCGGGAGAGTGTTAGTAAAGCATCTGGAATGTTGCACCCGAGTACCAGGGGACGAGAACTGAGACATATTGGAACACGTCTCCCGATCACACGGTTGATCATACTCTGGGTTCCACGTGCATGTTTTAGCTGAAGGAAGAATCCCTTAAACCTGGAGAGTTGAGACCCGTGGAATGGGTACCATGCAATATGACTTCAAAGGGTCTTCATTTGCTCACCGAACCTCTCCAATCCTATCACTGCTGCGTTTATGCCCCTGTACACACGCTTGATTTTCTTTCAGAGACATAGCAATCCATAGGTTTTAAGATACTTACTAGTCAGGTACATTCTTAGGCGTTTAATATGGGGTGTTGAGTCCATTTCATTGAGCAAGGAGTAGTTCTTGTCTATTCTATATTTGGCTTAAGGAACTTTATCTGTGCTCATTTCAATCTCTGGTTTTATGCAGCACCCCAACTCACCTTTCCCCTTAAGCAAGCATAAGTTGGTTTTCTAAATTTGAGACCCTGTTCTGTTTTGTAATCCAGTTCCTGTGTAGCCAAGTTTACATCCCATGTATTAATGATATCTTATGATGTTTCTTTTTCTGTGTGACTTATTTCAGTTAGAATCATCATACCTGAATCCACTCATTATGCTGCTACGGGCCTGATGACATAGATTTCATTGCTGAGTGATATTGCATTGTACGTAAGTACCACAACTTCTTTATCCATTTTTCACTTTCTGCGCTATTGAACTTGTACCGTAAACGAGGTTCTTGTAAACAGAGCCGTCCCAAACTTTGGGGTGGCTGTGTCTTTTTGATTTTAATTTCCCTAAGCTATAGGACCATAAGTGGAAGTGCCCTAGGCTCTGTTGCTTTGTTTTTTAGATGTTTCAGGAAACACCATACACCTCTCCCGAGTGGCTGTTGGCAATTTACATCCCGCCCATCAGCATAACAAGGCTCCCAGTTCTCCATGGCCTGTCCTGCCTTTCTGGATTTTACACTTTTTTCAGATGGCCCTTTTGACCGGGGGGAAGTGAGACTTCATTGTAGTGCAGATTTCCTTTGCAAGCTTGCTTGGTTGGCCAAAAAGGGCGTATGCGTTTTTTCCTGAATATATTCAGGAAAAAACGCATACGCCCTTTTTGGCCAAGTGCATCATTGTGGACGTTCTGCCTCTTTTCCTATGCTTTAAATGCAATTCCAGTCTACCTCCTGAAATCGGTTTCCTGCAATTCTGCCCCGCTTTCAAGTCCTCTTGGCAGCCTTACTTCAGTATATTTTTGGACGATAGCTGTCATTTATAACTCTGCAGGTTTGTGAATTACAGTGCCCCTGAGCTCCTTTCTTCAACTCGCTTTCTTGTGAGCTGGCCGCAACACCGCAGGATTGCTTCAGGCCCTAATCTGGTTCCGGCACGGCACGCTGAGCCTTTGGTTAATTCCTCTTCCTGGTGGGAAATGAGAGTTAAATTTGCCCGTCTAGACACCTCCAGCTAGTCTCTCTTCGGCTCTCCCTATTCCTGTTCATCTTCCGCAGAAATTGCAAACTGGGCCAAACAGGAGGTTAAAGGCACTGACTCTCCAAGTCGGGAGAGTGTTAGTAAAGCGTCTGGAATGTTGCACCCAAGTACCAGGGGACGAGAACTGAGACATATTGGAACACGTCTCCCGATCCCATGGTTGATCATACTCTGGGTTCCACGTGCATGTTTTAGCTGAAGGAAGAATCCCTTAAACCTGGAGAGTTGAGACCCGTGGAATGGGTACCATGCAATATGACTTCAAAGGGTCTTCATTTGCTCACCGAACCTCTCCAATCCTATCACTGCTGCGTTTATGCCCCTGTACACACGCTTGATTTTCTTTCAGAGACATAGCTATCCATAGGTTTTAAGATACTTACTAGTCAGGTACATTCTTAGGCGTTTAATATGGGGTGTTGAGTCCATTTCGTTGAGCAAGGAGTAGTTCTTGTCTATTCCATATTAGGCTTAAGGAACTTTATCTGTGCTCATTTCAATCTCTGGTTTGATGCAGCACCCCAACTCACCTTTTCGCTTAAGCAAGCATAAGTTGGTTTCCTAAATTTGAGACCCTGTTCTGATTTGTAATCCAGTTCCTGTGTGGCCAAGTTTACATTCCGTGTATTAGTGATATCTTATGATGTTTCTTTTTCTGTGTGACTTATTTCAGTTAGAATCATCATACCTGAATCCATTCATTATACTGCTACGGGCCTGATGACATAGACTTCATTGCTGAGTGATATTACATTGTACGTAAGTACCACAACTTCTTTATCCATATTTCACTTTCTGTGCTATTGAACTTGTACCGTAAACGAGGTTCTTGTAAACAGAGCCGTCCCAAACTTTGGGGTGGCTGTGTCTTTTTGATTTGAATTTCCCTAAGCTATAGGACCATAAGTGGAAGTGCCCTAGGCTCTGTTGCTTTGTTTTTTAGATGTTTCAGGAAACACCATACACTTCTCCCAAGTGACTGTTGGCAATTTACATACCGCCCATCAGCATAACAAGGCTCCCAGTTCTCCATGGCCTGTCCTGCCTTTCTGGAATTTACACTTTTTTCAGATGGCCCTTTTGACTGGGGGGAAGTGAGACTTCATTGTAGTGCAGATTTCCTTTGCAAGCTTGCTTGGTTGGCCAAAAAGGGCGTATGCGTTTTTTCCTGAATATATTCAGGAAAAAACGCATACGCCCTTTTTGGCCAAGTGCATCATTGTGGACGTTCTGCCTCTTTTCCTATGCTTTAAATGCAATTCCAGTCTACCTCCTGAAATCGGTTTCCTGCAATTCTGCCCCGCTTTCAAGTCCTCTTGGCAGACTTACTTCAGTATATTTTTGGACGATAGCTGTCATTTATAACTCTGCAGGTTTGTGAATTACAGTGCCCCTGAGCTCCTTTCTTCAACTCGCTTTCTTGTGAGCTGGCCGCAACACCGCAGGATTGCTTCAGGCCCTAATCTGGTTCCGGCACGGCACGCTGAGCCTTTGGTTAATTCCTCTTCCTGGTGGGAAATGAGAGTTAAATTTGCCGGTCCAGACACCTCCACCTAGTCTCTCATTGGTTCTCCCTATTCCTGTCCATCTTCCTCAGAAATTGCAAACTGTGCCAAACAGGAGGTAAAAGACACTGACTCTCCAAGACAGGAGAGTGTTAGTAAAGCGTCTGGAATGTTGCACCCGAGTACCAGGGGACGAGAACTGAGACATATTGGAACACGTCTCCCGATCACACGGTTGATCATACTCTGGGTTCCACGTGCATGTTTTACCTGAAGGCAGAATCCCTTAAACCTGGAGAGTTGAGACCCGTGGAATGGGTACCATGCAATATGACTTCAAAGGGTCTTCATTTGCTCACCGAACCTCTCCAATCCTATCACTGCTGCGTTTATGCCCCTGTACACACGCTTGATTTTCTTTCAGAGACATAGCAATCCATAGGTTTTAAGATACTTACTAGTCAGGTACATTCTTAGGCGTTTAATATGGGGTGTTGAGTCCATTTCGTTGAGCAAGGAGTAGTTCTTGTCTATTCCATATTTGGCTTAAGGAACTTTATCTGTGCTCATTTCAATCTCTGGTTTTATGCAGCACCCCAACTCACCTTTCCCCTTAAGCAAGCATAAGTTCGTTTTCTAAATTTGAGACCCTGTTCTGTTTTGTAAACCAGTTCCTGTGTAGCCAAGTTTACATTCCGTGTATTAGTGATATCTTATGATGTTTCTTTTTCTGTGTGACTTATTTCAGTTAGAATCATCATACCTGAATCCACTCATTATGCTGCTATGGGCCTGATGACATAGACTTCATTGCTGAGTGATATTGCATTGTACGTAAGTACCACAACTTCTTTATCCATTTTTCACTTTCTGTGATATTGAACTTGTACCGTAAACGACGTTCTTGTATACAGAGCCGTCCCAAACTTTGGGGTGGCTGTGTCTTTTTGATTTTAATTTCCCTAAGCTATAGGACCATAAGTGGAAGTGCCCTAGGCTCTGTTGCTTTGTTTTTTAGATGTTACAGGAAACACCATACACCTCTCACGAGTGGCTCTTGGCAATTTACATCCCGCCCATCAGCATAACAAGGCTCCCAGTTCTCCATGGCCTGTCCTGCCTTTCTGGATTTTACACTTTTTTCAGATGGCCCTTTTGACCGGGGGGAAGTGAGACTTCATTGTAGTGCAGATTTCCTTTGCAAGCTTGCTTGGTTGGCCAAAAAGGGCGTATGCGTTTTTTCCTGAATACATTCAGGAAAAAACTCATATGCCCTTTTTGGCCAAGTGCATCATTGTGGACGTTCTGCCTCTTTTCCTATGCTTTAAATGCAATTCCAGTCTACCTCCTGAAATCGGTTTCCTGCAATTCTGCCCCGCTTTCAAGTCCTCTTGGCAGCCTTACTTCAGTATATTTTTGGACGATAGCTGTCATTTATAACTCTGCAGGTTTGTGAATTACAGTGCCTCTGAACTCCTTTCTTCAACTCACTTTCTTGGGAGCTGGCCGCAACACCGCAGCATTGCTTCAGGCCCTAATCTGGTTCCGGCACGGCACACTGAGCCTTTGGTTAATTCCTCTTCCTGGTGGGAAATGAGAGTTAAATTTGTCCGTCCAGACACCTCCAGCTAGTCTCTCTTTGGTTCTCCCTATTCCTGTTCATCTTCCGCAGAAATTGCAAACTGGGCCAAACAGGAGGTTAAAGGCACTGACTCTCCAAGTCGGGAGAGTGTTAGTAAAGCATCTGGAATGTTGCACCCGAGTACCAGGGAACGAGAACTGAGACATATTGGAACACGTCTCCCGATCACACGGTTGATCATACTCTGGGTTCCACGTGCATGTTTTAGCTGAAGGAAGAATCCCTTAAACCTGGAGAGTTGAGACCCGTGGAATGGGTACCATGCAATATGACTTCAAAGGGTCTTCATTTGCTCACCGAACCTCTCCAATCCTATCACTGCTGCGTTTATGCCCCTGTACACACGCTTGATTTTCTTTCAGAGACATAGCAATCCATAGGTTTTAAGATACTTACTAGTCAGGTACATTCTTAGGCGTTTAATATGGGGTGTTGAGTCCATTTCATTGAGCAAGGAGTAGTTCTTGTCTATTCTATATTTGGCTTAAGGAACTTTATCTGTGCTCATTTCAATCTCTGGTTTTATGCAGCACCCCAACTCACCTTTCCCCTTAAGCAAGCATAAGTTGGTTTTCTAAATTTGAGACCCTGTTCTGTTTTGTAATCCAGTTCCTGTGTAGCCAAGTTTACATCTCATGTATTAATGATATCTTATGATGTTTCTTTTTCTGTGTGACTTATTTCAGTTAGAATCATCATACCTGAATCCACTCATTATGCTGCTACGGGCCTGATGACATAGATTTCATTGCTGAGTGATATTGCATTGTACGTAAGTACCACAACTTCTTTATCCATTTTTCACTTTCTGCGCTATTGAACTTGTACCGTAAACGAGGTTCTTGTAAACAGAGCCGTCCCAAACTTTGGGGTGGCTGTGTCTTTTTGATTTTAATTTCCCTAAGCTATAGGACCATAAGTGGAAGTGCCCTAGGCTCTGTTGCTTTGTTTTTTAGATGTTTCAGGAAACACCATACACCTCTCCCGAGTGGCTGTTGGCAATTTACATCCCGCCCATCAGCATAACAAGGCTCCCAGTTCTCCATGGCCTGTCCTGCCTTTCTGGATTTTACACTTTTTTCAGATGGCCCTTTTGACCGGGGGGAAGTGAGACTTCATTGTAGTGCAGATTTCCTTTGCAAGCTTGCTTGGTTGGCCAAAAAGGGCGTATGCGTTTTTTCCTGAATACATTCAGGAAAAAACTCATATGCCCTTTTTGGCCAAGTGCATCATTGTGGACGTTCTGCCTCTTTTCCTATGCTTTAAATGCAATTCCAGTCTACCTCCTGAAATCGGTTTCCTGCAATTCTGCCCCGCTTTCAAGTCCTCTTGGCAGCCTTACTTCAGTATAGTTTTGGACGATAGCTGTCATTTATAACTCTGCAGGTTTGTGAATTACAGTGCCTCTGAACTCCTTTCTTCAACTCACTTTCTTGGGAGCTGGCCGCAACACCGCAGCATTGCTTCAGGCCCTAATCTGGTTCCGGCACGGCACACTGAGCCTTTGGTTAATTCCTCTTCCTGGTGGGAAATGAGAGTTAAATTTGTCCGTCCAGACACCTCCAGCTTGTCTCTCTTTGGTTCTCCCTATTCCTGTTCATCTTCCGCAGAAATTGCAAACTGGGCCAAACAGGAGGTTAAAGGCACTGACTCTCCAAGTCGGGAGAGTGTTAGTAAAGCATCTGGAATGTTGCACCCGAGTACCAGGGGACGAGAACTGAGACATATTGGAACACGTCTCCCGATCACACGGTTGATCATACTCTGGGTTCCACGTGCATGTTTTAGCTGAAGGAAGAATCCCTTAAACCTGGAGAGTTGAGACCCGTGGAATGGGTACCATGCAATATGACTTCAAAGGGTCTTCATTTGCTCACCGAACCTCTCCAATCCTATCACTGCTGCGTTTATGCCCCTGTACACACGCTTGATTTTCTTTCAGAGACATAGCAATCCATAGGTTTTAAGATACTTACTAGTCAGGTACATTCTTAGGCGTTTAATATGGGGTGTTGAGTCCATTTCATTGAGCAAGGAGTAGTTCTTGTCTATTCTATATTTGGCTTAAGGAACTTTATCTGTGCTCATTTCAATCTCTGGTTTTATGCAGCACCCCAACTCACCTTTCCCCTTAAGCAAGCATAAGTTGGTTTTCTAAATTTGAGACCCTGTTCTGTTTTGTAATCCAGTTCCTGTGTAGCCAAGTTTACATCCCATGTATTAATGATATCTTATGATGTTTCTTTTTCTGTGTGACTTATTTCAGTTAGAATCATCATACCTGAATCCACTCATTATGCTGCTACGGGCCTGATGACATAGATTTCATTGCTGAGTGATATTGCATTGTACGTAAGTACCACAACTTCTTTATCCATTTTTCACTTTCTGCGCTATTGAACTTGTACCGTAAACGAGGTTCTTGTAAACAGAGCCGTCCCAAACTTTGGGGTGGCTGTGTCTTTTTGATTTTAATTTCCCTAAGCTATAGGACCATAAGTGGAAGTGCCCTAGGCTCTGTTGCTTTGTTTTTTAGATGTTTCAGGAAACACCATACACCTCTCCCGAGTGGCTGTTGGCAATTTACATCCCGCCCATCAGCATAACAAGGCTCCCAGTTCTCCATGGCCTGTCCTGCCTTTCTGGATTTTACACTTTTTTCAGATGGCCCTTTTGACCGGGGGGAAGTGAGACTTCATTGTAGTGCAGATTTCCTTTGCAAGCTTGCTTGGTTGGCCAAAAAGGGCGTATGCGTTTTTTCCTGAATATATTCAGGAAAAAACGCATACGCCCTTTTTGGCCAAGTGCATCATTGTGGACGTTCTGCCTCTTTTCCTATGCTTTAAATGCAATTCCAGTCTACCTCCTGAAATCGGTTTCCTGCAATTCTGCCCCGCTTTCAAGTCCTCTTGGCAGCCTTACTTCAGTATATTTTTGGACGATAGCTGTCATTTATAACTCTGCAGGTTTGTGAATTACAGTGCCCCTGAGCTCCTTTCTTCAACTCGCTTTCTTGTGAGCTGGCCGCAACACCGCAGGATTGCTTCAGGCCCTAATCTGGTTCCGGCACGGCACACTGAGCCTTTGGTTAATTCCTCTTCCTGGTGGGAAATGAGAGTTAAATTTGCCCGTCCAGACACCTCCAGCTAGTCTCTCATTGGTTCTCCCTATTCCTGTTCATCTTCCTCAGAATTTGCAAATGGGCCAAACAGGAGGTTAAAGGCACTGACTCTCCAAGTCGGGAGAGTGTTAGTAAAGCGTCTGGAATGTTGCACCCGAGTACCAGGGGACGAGAATTGAGACATATTGGAACACGTCTCCCGATCACACGGTTGATCATACTCTGGGTTCCACGTGCATGTTTTAGCTGAAGGAAGAATCCCTTAAACCTGGAGAGTTGAGACCCGTGGAATGGGTACCATGCAATATGACTTCAAAGGGTCTTCATTTGCTCACCGAACCTCTCCAATCCTATCACTGCTGCGTTTATGCCCCTGTACACACACTTGATTTTCTTTCGGAGACATAGCAATCCATAGGTTTGAAAATTCTTACTAGTCAGGTACATTCTTAGGCGTTTAATATGGGGTGTTGAGTCCATTTCGTTGAGCAAGGAGTAGTTCTTGTCTATTCTATATTTGGCTTAAGGAACTTTATCTGTGCTCATTTCAATCTCTGGTTTTATGCAGCACCCCAACTCACCTTTCCCCTTAAGCAAGCATAAGTTGGTTTTCTAAATTTGAGACCCTGTTCTGTTTTGTAATCCAGTTCCTGTGTAGCCAAGATTACATCCCGTGTATTAATGATATCTTATGATGTTTCTTTTTCTGTGTGACTTATTTCAGTTAGAATCATCATACCTGAATCCACTCATTATGCTGCTACGGGCCTGATGACATAGATTTCATTGCTGAGTGATATTGCATTGTACGTAAGTACCACAACTTCTTTATCCATTTTTCACTTTCTGCGCTATTGAACTTGTACCGTAAACGAGGTTCTTGTAAACAGAGCCGTCCCAAACTTTGGGGTGGCTGTGTCTTTTTGATTTTAATTTCCCTAAGCTATAGGACCATAAGTGGAAGTGCCCTAGGCTCTGTTGCTTTGTTTTTTAGATGTTTCAGGAAACACCATACACCTCTCCCGAGTGGCTGTTGGCAATTTACATCCCGCCCATCAGCATAACAAGGCTCCCAGTTCTCCATGGCCTGTCCTGCCTTTCTGGATTTTACACTTTTTTCAGATGGCTCTTTTGACCGGGGGGAAGTGAGACTTCATTGTAGTGCAGATTTCCTTTACAAGCTTGCTTGGTTGGCCAAAAAGGGCGTATGCGTTTTTTCCTGAATATATTCAGGAAAAAACGCATACGCCCTTTTTGGCCAAGTGCATCATTGTGGACGTTCTGCCTCTTTTCCTATGCTTTAAATGCAATTCCAGTCTACCTCCTGAAATCGGTTTCCTGCAATTCTGCCCCGTTTTCAAGTCCTCTTGGCAGCCTTACTTCAGTATATTTTTGGATGATAGCTGTCATTTATAACTCTTCAGGTTTGTGAATTACAGTGCCCCTGAGCTCCTTTCTTCAACTCTCTTTCTTGTGAGCTGGCCGCAACACCGCAGGATTGCTTCAGGCCCTAATCTGGTTCCGGCACAGCACGCTGAGCCTTTGGTTAATTCCTCTTCCTGGTGGGAAATGAGAGTTAAATTTGCCCGTCCAGACACCTCCACCTAGTCTCTCATTGGTTCTTCCTATTCCTGTTCATCTTCCTCAGAAATTGCAAATGGGCCAAACAGGAGGTTAAAGGCACTGACTCTCCAAGTCGGGAGAGTGTTAGTTAAGCGTCTGGAATGTTACACCCGAGTACCAGGGGACGAGAATTGAGACATATTGGAACACGTCTCCCGATCACACGGTTGATCATACTCTGGGTTCCACGTGCATGTTTTAGCTGAAGGAAGAATCCCTTAAACCTGGAGAGTTGAGACCCGTGGAATGGGTACCATGCAATATGACTTCAAAGGGTCTTCATTTGCTCACCGAACCTCTCCAATCCTATCACTGCTGCGTTTATGCCCCTGTACACACGCTTGATTTTCTTTCAGAGACATAGCAATCCATAGGTTTTAAGATACTTACTAGTCAGGTACATTCTTAGGCGTTTAATATGGGGTGTTGAGTCCATTTCGTTGAGCAAGGAGTAGTTCTTGTCTATTCCATATTTGGCTTAAGGAACTTTATCTGTGCTCATTTCAATCTCTGGTTTTATGCAGCACCCCAACTCACCTTTCCCCTTAAGCAAGCATAAGTTGGTTTTCTAAATTTGAGACCCTGTTCTGTTTTGTAATCCAGTTCCTGTGTAGCCAAGTTTACATTCGGTGTATTAGTGATATCTTATGATGTTTCTTTTTCTGTGTGACTTATTTCAGTTAGAATCATCATACCTGAATCCACTCATTATGCTGCTACGGGCCTGATGACATAGATTTCATTGCTGAGTGATATTGCATTGTACGTAAGTACCACAACTTCTTTATCCATTTTTCACTTTCTGTGATATTGAACTTGTACCGTAAACGATGTTCTTGTAAACAGAGCCGTCCCAAACTTTGGGGTGGCTGTGTCTTTTTGATTTTAATTTCCCTAAGCTATAGGACCATAAGTGGAAGTGCCCTAGGCTCTGTTGCTTTGTTTTTTAGATGTTTCAGGAAACACTATACACCTCTCCCAACTGGCTGTTGACAATTTACATCCCGCCCATCAGCATAACAAGGCTCCCAGTTCTCCATGGCCTGTCCTGCCTTTCTGGATTTTACACTTTTTTCAGATGGCCCTTTTGACCGGGGGGAAGTGAGACTTCATTGTAGTGCAGATTTCCTTTGCAAGCTTGCTTGGTTGGCCAAAAAGGGCGTATGCGTTTTATCCTGAATATATTCAGGAAAAAACGCATACGCCCTTTTTGGCCAAGTGCATCATTGTGGACGTTCTGCCTCTTTTCCTATGCTTTAAATGCAATTCCAGTCTACCTCCTGAAATCAGTTTCCTGCAATTCTGCCCCGCTTTCAAGTCCTCTTGGCAGCCTTACTTCAGTATATTTTTGGATGATAGCTGTCATTTATAACTCTGCAGGTTTGTGAATTACAGTGCCCCTGAGCTCCTTTCTTCAACTTGCTTTCTTGTCAGCTGGCCGCAACACCACAGGATTGCTTCAGGCCCTAATCTGGTTCCGGCACGGCACGCTGAGCCTTTGGTTAATTCCTCTTCCTGGTGGGAAATGAGAGTTAAATTTGCCCGTCCAGACACCTCCAGCTAGTCTCTCTTTGGTTCTCCCTATTCCTGTTCACCTTCCGCAGAAATTGCAAACTGGGCCAAACAGGAGGTTAAAGGCACTGACTCTCCAAGTCGGGAGAGTGTTAGTAAAGCGTCTGGAATGTTGCACCCGAGTACCAGGGGACGAGAATTGAGACATATTGGAACACGTCTCCCGATCACACGGTTGATCATACTCTGGGTTCCACGTGCATGTTTTACCTGAAGGCAGAGTCCCTTAAACCTGGAGAGTTGAGACCCGTGGAATGGGTACCATGCAATATGACTTCAAAGGGTCTTCATTTGCTCACCGAACCTCTCCAGTCCTATCACTGCTGCGTTTATGCCCCTGTACACAAGCTTGATTTTCTTTAAGAGACATAGCAATCCATAGGTTTTAACATACTTACTAGTCAAGTACATTCTTAGGCGTTTAATATGGTGTGTTGAGTCCATTTCGTTGAGCAAGGAGTAGTTCTTGTCTATTCTATATTTGGCTAAAGGAAATTTATCTGTGCTCATTTCAATCTCTGGTTTGATGCAGTACCCCAACTCACCTTTCCCCTTAAGCAAGCATAAGTTGGTTTTCTAAATTTGAGACCCTGTTCTGTTTTGTAATCCAGTTCCTGTGTAGCCAAGTTTACATCCCGTGTATTAGTGATATCTTATGATGTTTCTTTTTCTGTGATACTTATTTCAGTTAGAATCATCATACCTGAATCCACTCATCATGCTGCTACGGGCCTGATGACATAGATTTCATTGCTGAGTGATATTGCATTGTACGTAAGTACCACAACTTCTTTATCCATTTTTCACTTTCTGCGCTATTGAACTTGTACCGTAAACGAGGTTCTTGTAAACAGAGCCGTCCCAAACTTTGGGGTGGCTGTGTCTTTTTGATTTTAATTTCCCTAAGCTATAGGACCATAAGTGGAAGTGCCCTAGGCTCTGTTGCTTTGTTTTTTAGATGTTTCAGGAAACACCATACACCTCTCCCGACTGGCTGTTGGCAATTTACATCCCGCCCATCAGCATAACAAGGCTCCCAGTTCTCCATGGCCTGTCCTGCCTTTCTGGATTTTACACTTTTTTCAGATGGCCCTTTTGACCGGGGGGAAGTGAGACTTCATTGTAGTGCAGATTTCCTTTGCAAGCTTGCTTGGTTGGCCAAAAAGGGCGTATGCGTTTTTTCCTGAATATATTCAGGAAAAAACGCATACGCCCTTTTTGGCCAAGTGCATCATTGTGGACGTTCTGCCTCTTTTCCTATGCTTTAAATGCAATTCCAGTCTACCTCCTGAAATCGGTTTCCTGCAATTCTGCCCCGCTTTCAAGTCCTCTTGGCAGCCTTACTTCAGTATATTTTTGGACGATAGCTGTCATTTATAACTCTGCAGGTTTGTGAATTACAGTGCCCCTGAGCTCCTTTCTTCAACTCGCTTTCTTGTGAGCTGGCCGCAACACCGCAGGATTGCTTCAGGCCCTAATCTGGTTCCGGCACGGCACGCTGAGCCTTTGGTTAATTCCTCTTCCTGGTGGGAAATGAGAGTTAAATTTGCCCGTCCAGACACCTCCAGCTAGTCTCTCATTGGTTCTCCCTATTCCTGTTCATCTTCCTCAGAATTTGCAAATGGGCCAAACAGGAGGTTAAAGGCACTGACTCTCCAAGTCGGGAGAGTGTTAGTAAAGCGTCTGGAATGTTGCACCCGAGTACCAGGGGACGAGAATTGAGACATATTGGAACACGTCTCCCGATCACACGGTTGATCATACTCTGGGTTCCACGTGCATGTTTTAGCTGAAGGAAGAATCCCTTAAACCTGGAGAGTTGAGACCCGTGGAATGGGTACCATGCAATATGACTTCAAAGGGTCTTCATTTGCTCACCGAACCTCTCCAATCCTATCACTGCTGCGTTTATGCCCCTGTACACACACTTGATTTTCTTTCGGAGACATAGCAATCCATAGGTTTGAAAATTCTTACTAGTCAGGTACATTCTTAGGCGTTTAATATGGGGTGTTGAGTCCATTTCGTTGAGCAAGGAGTAGTTCTTGTCTATTCTATATTTGGCTTAAGGAACTTTATCTGTGCTCATTTCAATCTCTGGTTTTATGCAGCACCCCAACTCACCTTTCCCCTTAAGCAAGCATAAGTTGGTTTTCTAAATTTGAGACCCTGTTCTGTTTTGTAATCCAGTTCCTGTGTAGCCAAGATTACATCCCGTGTATTAATGATATCTTATGATGTTTCTTTTTCTGTGTGACTTATTTCAGTTAGAATCATCATACCTGAATCCACTCATTATGCTGCTACGGGCCTGATGACATAGATTTCATTGCTGAGTGATATTGCATTGTACGTAAGTACCACAACTTCTTTATCCATTTTTCACTTTCTGCACTATTGAACTTGTACCGTAAACGAGGTTCTTGTAAACAGAGCCGTCCCAAACTTTGGGGTGGCTGTGTCTTTTTGATTTTAATTTCCCTAAGCTATAGGACCATAAGTGGAAGTGCCCTAGGCTCTGTTGCTTTGTTTTTTAGATGTTTCAGGAAACACCATACACCTCTCCCGAGTGGCTGTTGGCAATTTACATCCCGCCCATCAGCATAACAAGGCTCCCAGTTCTCCATGGCCTGTCCTGCCTTTCTGGATTTTACACTTTTTTCAGATGGCTCTTTTGACCGGGGGGAAGTGAGACTTCATTGTAGTGCAGATTTCCTTTACAAGCTTGCTTGGTTGGCCAAAAAGGGCGTATGCGTTTTTTCCTGAATATATTCAGGAAAAAACGCATACGCCCTTTTTGGCCAAGTGCATCATTGTGGACGTTCTGCCTCTTTTCCTATGCTTTAAATGCAATTCCAGTCTACCTCCTGAAATCGGTTTCCTGCAATTCTGCCCCGTTTTCAAGTCCTCTTGGCAGCCTTACTTCAGTATATTTTTGGATGATAGCTGTCATTTATAACTCTGCAGGTTTGTGAATTACAGTGCCCCTGAGCTCCTTTCTTCAACTCGGTTTCTTGTGAGCTGGCCGCAACACCGCAGGATTGCTTCAGGCCCTAATCTGGTTCCGGCACAGCACGCTGAGCCTTTGGTTAATTCCTCTTCCTGGTGGGAAATGAGAGTTAAATTTGCCCGTCCAGACACCTCCACCTAGTCTCTCATTGGTTCTTCCTATTCCTGTTCATCTTCCTCAGAAATTGCAAATGGGCCAAACAGGAGGTTAAAGGCACTGACTCTCCAAGTCGGGAGAGTGTTAGTTAAGCGTCTGGAATGTTACACCCGAGTACCAGGGGACGAGAATTGAGACATATTGGAACACGTCTCCCGATCACACGGTTGATCATACTCTGGGTTCCACGTGCATGTTTTAGCTGAAGGAAGAATCCCTTAAACCTGGAGAGTTGAGACCCGTGGAATGGGTACCATGCAATATGACTTCAAAGGGTCTTCATTTGCTCACCGAACCTCTCCAATCCTATCACTGCTGCGTTTATGCCCCTGTACACACGCTTGATTTTCTTTCAGAGACATAGCAATCCATAGGTTTTAAGATACTTACTAGTCAGGTACATTCTTAGGCGTTTAATATGGGGTGTTGAGTCCATTTCGTTGAGCAAGGAGTAGTTCTTGTCTATTCCATATTTGGCTTAAGGAACTTTATCTGTGCTCATTTCAATCTCTGGTTTTATGCAGCACCCCAACTCACCTTTCCCCTTAAGCAAGCATAAGTTGGTTTTCTAAATTTGAGACCCTGTTCTGTTTTGTAATCCAGTTCCTGTGTAGCCAAGTTTACATTCGGTGTATTAGTGATATCTTATGATGTTTCTTTTTCTGTGTGACTTATTTCAGTTAGAATCATCATACCTGAATCCACTCATTATGCTGCTACGGGCCTGATGACATAGATTTCATTGCTGAGTGATATTGCATTGTACGTAAGTACCACAACTTCTTTATCCATTTTTCACTTTCTGTGATATTAAACTTGTACCGTAAATGATGTTCTTGTAAACAGAGCCGTCCCAAACTTTGGGGTGGCTGTGTCTTTTTGATTTTAATTTCCCTAAGCTATAGGACCATAAGTGGAAGTGCCCTAGGCTCTGTTGCTTTGTTTTTTAGATGTTTCAGGAAACACTATACACCTCTCCCAACTGGCTGTTGACAATTTACATCCCGCCCATCAGCATAACAAGGCTCCCAGTTCTCCATGGCCTGTCCTGCCTTTCTGGATTTTACACTCTTTTCAGATGGCCCTTTTGACCGGGGGGAAGTGAGACTTCATTGTAGTGCAGATTTCCTTTGCAAGCTTGCTTGGTTGGCCAAAAAGGGCGTATGCGTTTTTTCCTGAATATATTCAGGAAAAAACGCATACGCCCTTTTTGGCCAAGTGCATCATTGTGGACGTTCTGCCTCTTTTCCTATGCTTTAAATGCAATTCCAGTCTACCTCCTGAAATCGGTTTCCTGCAATTCTGCCCCGCTTTCAAGTCCTCTTGGCAGCCTTACTTCAGTATATTTTTGGACGATAGCTGTCATTTATAACTCTGCAGGTTTGTGAATTACAGTGCCCCTGAGCTCCTTTCTTCAACTCGCTTTCTTGGGAGCTGGCCGCAACACCGCAGGATTGCTTCAGGCCCTAATCTGGTTCCGGCACGGCACGCTGAGCCTTTGGTTAATTCCTCTTCCTGGTGGGAAATGAGAGTTAAATTTGCCCGTCCAGACACCTCCAGCTAGTCTCTCATTGGTTCTCCCTATTCCTGTTCATCTTCCTCAGAAATTGCAAATGGGCCAAACAGGAGGTTAAAGGCACTGACTCTCCAAGTCGGGAGAGTGTTAGTAAAGCGTCTGGAATGTTGCACCCGAGTACCAGGGGACGAGAACTGACACATATTGGAACACGTCTCCCGATCACACGGTTGATCATACTCTGGGTTCCACGTGCATGTTTTAGCTGAAGGAAGAATCCCTTAAACCTGGAGAGTTCAGACCCCTGGAATGGGTACCATGCAATATGACTTCAAAGGGTCTTCATTTGCTCACCGAACCTCTCCAATCCTATCACTGCTGCGTTTATGCCCCTGTACACACGCTTGATTTTCTTTCAGAGACATAGCAATCCATAGGTTTTAAGATACTTACTAGTCAGGTACATACTTAGGCGTTTAATATGGGCTGCTGAGTCCATTGCGTTGAACAAGGAGTAGTTCTTGTCTATTCCATATTTGGCTTAAGGAACTTTGTCTGTGCTCATTTCAATCTCTAGTTTTATGCAGCACCCCAACTCACCTTCCCCTTAAGCAAGCATAAGTTGGTTTTCTAAATTTGAGACCCTGTTCTGTTTTGTAATCCAGTTCCTGTGTAGCCAAGTTTACATTCCGTGTATTAGTGATATCTTATGATGTTTCTTTTTCTGTGTGACTTATTTCAGTTAGAATCATCATACCTGAATCCACTCATTATGCTGCTACGGGCCTGATGACATAGATTTCATTGCTGAGTGATATTGCATTGAACGTAAGTACCACAACTTCTTTATCCATTTTTCACTTTCTGCGATATTGAACTAGTACCGTAAACGAGGTTCTTGTAAACAGAGCCGTCCCAAACTTTGGGGTGGCTGTGTCTTTTTGATTTTAATTTCCCTAAGCTATAGGACTATAAGTGGACTTGCCCTAGGCTCAGTTGCTTTGTTTTTTAGATGTTTCATAAACACCATACACTTTTCCCGAGTGGCTGTTGGCAATTTACATCCCGCCCATCAGCATAACAAGGCTCCCAGTTCTCCATGGCCTGTCCTGCCTTTCTGGATTTTACACTTTTTTCAGATGGCCCTTTTGACCGGGGGGAAGTGAGACTTCATTGTAGTGCAGATTTCCTTTGCAAGCTTGCTTGGTTGGCCAAAAAGGGCGTATGCGTTTTTTCCTGAATATATTCAGGAAAAAACGCATACGCCCTTTTTGGCCAAGTGCATCATTGTGGACGTTCTGCCTCTTTTCCTATGCTTTAAATGCAATTCCAGTCTACCTCCTGAAATCGGTTTCCTGCAATTCTGCCCCGCTTTCAAGTCCTCTTGGCAGCCTTACTTCAGTATATTTTTGGACGATAGCTGTCATTTATAACTCTGCAGGTTTGTGAATTACAGTGCCCCTGAGCTCCTTTCTTCAACTCGGTTTCTTGTGAGCTGGCCGCAACACCGCAGGATTGCTTCAGGCCCTAATCTGGTTCCGGCACGGCTCGCTGAGCCTTTGGTTAATTCCTCTTCCTGGTGGGAAATGAGAGTTAAATTTGCCCGTCCAGACACCTCCAGCTAGTCTCTCATTGGTTCTCCCTATTCCTGTTCATCTTCCTCAGAATTTGCAAATGGGCCAAACAGGAGGTTAAAGGCACTGACTCTCCAAGTCGGGAGAGTGTTAGTAAAGCGTCTGGAATGTTGCACCCGAGTACCAGGGGACGAGAATTGAGACATATTGGAACACGTCTCCCGATCACACGGTTGATCATACTCTGGGTTCCACGTGCATGTTTTAGCTGAAGGAAGAATCCCTTAAACCTGGAGAGTTGAGACCCGTGGAATGGGTACCATGCAATATGACTTCAAAGGGTCTTCATTTGCTCACCGAACCTCTCCAATCCTATCACTGCTGCGTTTATGCCCCTGTACACACGCTTGATTTTCTTTCGGAGACATAGCAATCCATAGGTTTGAAAATTCTTACTAGTCAGGTACATTCTTAGGCGTTTAATATGGGGTGTTGAGTCCATTTCGTTGAGCAAGGAGTAGTTCTTGTCTATTCTATATTTGGCTTAAGGAACTTTATCTGTGCTCATTTCAATCTCTGGTTTTATGCAGCACCCCAACTCACCTTTCCCCTTAAGCAAGCATAAGTTGGTTTTCTAAATTTGAGACCCTGTTCTGTTTTGTAATCCAGTTCCTGTGTAGCCAAGTTTACATCCCGTGTATTAATGATATCTTATGATGTTTCTTTTTCTGTGTGACTTATTTCAGTTAGAATCATCATACCTGAATCCACTCATTATGCTGCTACGGGCCTGATGACATAGATTTCATTGCTGAGTGATATTGCATTGTACGTAAGTACCAAAACTTCTTTATCCATTTTTCACTTTCTGCGATATTGAACTTGTACCGTAAACGAGGTTCTTGTAAACAGAGCCGTCCCAAACTTTGGGGTGGCTGTGTCTTTTTGATTTTAATTTCCCTAAGCTATAGGACCATAAGTGGAAGTGCCCTAGGTTTTGTTGCTTTGTTTTTTAGATGTTTCAGGAAACACCATACACTTCTCCCAAGTGGCTGTTGGCAATTTACATCCCGCCCATCAGCATAACAAGGCTCCCAGTTCTCCATGGCCTGTCCTGCCTTTCTGGATTTTACACTTTTTTCAGATGGCCCTTTTGACCAGGGGGAAGTGAGACTTCATTGTAGTGCAGATTTCCTTTGCAAGCTTGCTTGGTTGGCCAAAAAGGGCGTATGCGTTTTTTCCTGAATATATTCAGGAAAAAACGCATACGCCCTTTTTGGCCAAGTGCATCATTGTGGACGTTCTGCCTCTTTTCCTATACTTTAAATGCAATTCCAGTCTACCTCCTGAAATCGGATTCCTGCAATTCTGCCCGGCTTTCAAGTCTTCCTGGCAGCCTTACTTCAGTATATTTTTGGACGATAGCTGTCATTTATAACTCTGCAGGTTTGTGAATTACAGTGCCCCTGAGCTCCTTACTTCAACTCGCTTTCTTGTGAGCTGGCCGCAACACCGCAGGATTGCTTCAGGCCCTAATCTCGTTCCGGCCGGGACGCTGAGCTTTTGGTTAATTCCTATTCCTGGTGCAAAATGAGAGTTAAATTTTCTCGTCCAGACACGTCCAACTAGTCTCTCATTGTTTCTCCCTATTCCTGTACATCTTCCGGAGATATTCCAAACTGGGCCAAACAGGAGGTTAAAGGCACTGACTCTCCAAGTCAGGAGAGTATTAGTAAAGCGTCTGGAATGTTGCACCCGAGTACCAGAGGACGAGAACTGAGACATATTGGAACACGTCTCCCGATCACACGGTTGATCATACTCTGGGCTCCACATGCATGTTTTAGCTGAAGGAAGAATCCCTTAAACCTGGAGATTTGAGACCCGTGAAATGGGTACCATGCAATATGATTTCAAAGGGTCTGCATTTGCTCAACGGACTGCTCCAATCCTATCACTGCTGCGTTTATGTCCCTGTACAGACGCTTGATTCTCTTTCAGAGACATAGCAATCCATAGGTTTTAAGATACTTACTAGTCAGGTACGTTCTTAGGCGTTTAATATGGGGTGTTGAGTACATTTCGTTGAACAAGGAGTAGTTCTTGTCTATTCCATATTTGGCTTAAGGAACTTTATCTGTGCTCATTTCAATCTCTGGTTTTATGCAGCACCCCAACTCACCTTTCCCCTTAAGCAAGCATAAGTTGGTTTTCTAAATTTGAGACCCTGTTCTGTTTTGTAATCCAGTTCCTGTGTAGCCAAGTTTACATCCCGTGTATTAGTGATATCTTATGATGTTTCTTTTTCTGTGTGACTTATTTCAGTTAGAATCATCATACCTGAATCCACTCATTATGCTGCTACGGGCCTGATGACATAGATTTCATTGCTGAGTGATATTGCATTGTACGTAAGTACCACAACTTCTTTATCCATTTTTCACTTTCTGCGCTATTGAACTTGTACCGTAAACGAGGTTCTTGTAAACAGAGCCGTCCCAAACTTTGGGGTGGCTGTGTCTTTTTGATTTTAATTTCCCTAAGCTATAGGACCATAAGTGGAAGTGCCCTAGGCTCTGTTGCTTTGTTTTTTAGATGTTTCAGGAAACACCATACACCTCTCACGAGTGGCTGTTGGCAATTTACATCCCGCCCATCAGCATAACAAGGCTCCCAGTTCTACATGGCCTGTCCTGCCTTTCTGGATTTTACACTTTTTTCAGATGGCCCTTTTGACCGGGGGGAAGTGAGACTTCATTGTAGTGCAGATTTCCTTTGCAAGCTTGCTTGGTTGGCCAAAAAGTGCGTATGCGTTTTTTCCTGAATATATTCAGGAAAAAACGCATACGCCCTTTTTGGCCAAGTGCATCATTGTCCACGTTCTGCCTCCTTTCCTATGCTTTAAATGCAATTTCAGTCTACCTCCTGAAATCGGTTTCCTGCAATTCTGCCCCGCTTTCAAGTCCTCTTGGCAGCCTTACTTCAGTATATTTTTGGACGATAGCTGTCATTTATAACTCTGCAGGTTTGTGTATTACAGTGCCCCTGAGCTCCTTTCTTCAACTCGCTTTCTTGGGAGCTGGCCGCAACACCGCAGGATTGCTTCAGGCCCTAATCTGGTTCCGGCACGGCACGCTGAGCCTTTGGTTAATTCCTCTTCCTGGTGGGAAATGAGAGTTAAATTTGCCCGTCCAGACACCTCCAGCTAGTCTCTCATTGGTTCTCCCTATTCCTGTTCATCTTCCTCAGAAATTGCAAATGGGCCAAACAGGAGGTTAAAGGCACTGACTCTCCAAGTCGGGAGAGTGTTAGTAAAGCGTCTGGAATGTTGCACCCGAGTACCAGGGGACGAGAACTGAGACATATTGGAACACGTCTCCCGATCACACGGTTGATCATACTCTGGGTTCCACGTGCATGTTTTAGCTGAAGGAAGAATCCCTTAAACCTGGAGAGTTGAGACCCGTGGAATGGGTACCATGCAATATGACTTCAAAGGGTCTTCATTTGCTCACCGAACCTCTCCAATCCTATCACTGCTGCGTTTATGCCCCTGTACACACGCTTGATTTTCTTTCGGAGACATAGCAATCCATAGGTTTGAAAATTCTTACTAGTCAGGTACATTCTTAGGCGTTTAATATGGGGTGTTGAGTCCATTTCGTTGAGCAAGGAGTAGTTCTTGTCTATTCTATATTTGGCTTAAGGAACTTTATCTGTGCTCATTTCAATCTCTGGTTTTATGCAGCACCCCAACTCACCTTTCCCCTTAAGCAAGCATAAGTTGGTTTTCTAAATTTGAGACCCTGTTCTGTTTTGTAATCCAGTTCCTGTGTAGCCAAGTTTACATCCCGTGTATTAATGATATCTTATGATGTTTCTTTTTCTGTGTGACTTATTTCAGTTAGAATCATCATACCTGAATCCACTCATTATGCTGCTACGGGCCTGATGACATAGATTTCATTGCTGAGTGATATTGCATTGTACGTAAGTACCACAACTTCTTTATCCATTTTTCACTTTCTGCGCTATTGAACTTGTACCGTAAACGAGGTTCTTGTAAACAGAGCCGTCCCAAACTTTGGGGTGGCTGTGTCTTTTTGATTTTAATTTCCCTAAGCTATAGGACCATAAGTGGAAGTGCCCTAGGCTCTGTTGCTTTGTTTTTTAGATGTTTCAGGAAACACCATACACCTCTCCCGAGTGGCTGTTGGCAATTTACATCCCGCCCATCAGCATAACAAGGCTCCCAGTTCTCCATGGCCTGTCCTGCCTTTCTGGATTTTACACTTTTTTCAGATGGCCCTTTTGACCGGGGGGAAGTGAGACTTCATTGTAGTGCAGATTTCCTTTACAAGCTTGCTTGGTTGGCCAAAAAGGGCGTATGCGTTTTTTCCTGAATATATTCAGGAAAAAACGCATACGCCCTTTTTGGCCAAGTGCATCATTGTGGACGTTCTGCCTCTTTTCCTATGCTTTAAATGCAATTCCAGTCTACCTCCTGAAATCGGTTTCCTGCAATTCTGCCCCGTTTTCAAGTCCTCTTGGCAGCCTTACTTCAGTATATTTTTGGATGATAGCTGTCATTTATAACTCTGCAGGTTTGTGAATTACAGTGCCCCTGAGCTCCTTTCTTCAACTCGCTTTCTTGTGAGCTGGCCGCAACACCGCAGGATTGCTTCAGGCCCTAATCTGGTTCCGGCACAGCACGCTGAGCCTTTGGTTAATTCCTCTTCCTGGTGGGAAATGAGAGTTAAATTTGCCCGTCCAGACACCTCCACCTAGTCTCTCATTGGTTCTTCCTATTCCTGTTCATCTTCCTCAGAAATTGCAAATGGGCCAAACAGGAGGTTAAAGGCACTGACTCTCCAAGTCGGGAGAGTGTTAGTTAAGCGTCTGGAATGTTACACCCGAGTACCAGGGGACGAGAATTGAGACATATTGGAACACGTCTCCCGATCACACGGTTGATCATACTCTGGGTTCCACGTGCATGTTTTAGCTGAAGGAAGAATCCCTTAAACCTGGAGAGTTGAGACCCGTGGAATGGGTACCATGCAATATGACTTCAAAGGGTCTTCATTTGCTCACCGAACCTCTCCAATCCTATCACTGCTGCGTTTATGCCCCTGTACACACGCTTGATTTTCTTTCAGAGACATAGCAATCCATAGGTTTTAAGATACTTACTAGTCAGGTACATTCTTAGGCGTTTAATATGGGGTGTTGAGTCCATTTCGTTGAGCAAGGAGTAGTTCTTGTCTATTCCATATTTGGCTTAAGGAACTTTATCTGTGCTCATTTCAATCTCTGGTTTTATGCAGCACCCCAACTCACCTTTCCCCTTAAGCAAGCATAAGTTGGTTTTCTAAATTTGAGACCCTGTTCTGTTTTGTAATCCAGTTCCTGTGTAGCCAAGTTTACATTCGGTGTATTAGTGATATCTTATGATGTTTCTTTTTCTGTGATACTTATTTCAGTTAGAATCATCATACCTGAATCCACTCATCATGCTGCTACGGGCCTGATGAAATAGATTTCATTGCTGAGTGATATTGCATTGTACGTAAGTACCACAACTTCTTTATCCATTTTTCACTTTCTGCGCTATTGAACTTGTACCGTAAACGAGGTTCTTGTAAACAGAGCCGTCCCAAACTTTGGGGTGGCTGTGTCTTTTTGATTTTAATTTCCCTAAGCTATAGGACCATAAGTGGAAGTGCCCTAGGCTCTGTTGCTTTGTTTTTTAGATGTTTCAGGAAACACCATACACCTCTCCCGAGTGGCTGTTGGCAATTTACATCCCGCCCATCAGCATAACAAGGCTCCCAGTTCTCCATGGCCTGTCCTGCCTTTCTGGATTTTACACTCTTTTCAGATGGCCCTTTTGACCGGGGGGAAGTGAGACTTCATTGTAGTGCAGATTTCCTTTGCAAGCTTGCTTGGTTGGCCAAAAAGTGCGTATGCGTTTTTTCCTGAATATATTCAGGAAAAAACGCATACGCCCTTTTTGGCCAAGTGCATCATTGTGGACGTTCTGCCTCTTTTCCTATGCTTTAAATGCAATTCCAGTCTACCTCCTGAAATCGGTTTCCTGCAATTCTGCCCCGCTTTCAAGTCCTCTTGGCAGCCTTACTTCAGTATATTTTTGGACGATAGCTGTCATTTATAACTCTGCAGGTTTGTGAATTACAGTGCCCCTGAGCTCCTTTCTTCAACTCGCTTTCTTGGGAGCTGGCCGCAACACCGCAGGATTGCTTCAGGCCCTAATCTGGTTCCGGCACGGCACGCTGAGCCTTTGGTTAATTCCTCTTCCTGGTGGGAAATGAGAGTTAAATTTGCCCGTCCAGACACCTCCAGCTAGTCTCTCATTGGTTCTCCCTATTCCTGTTCATCTTCCTCAGAAATTGCAAATGGGCCAAACAGGAGGTTAAAGGCACTGACTCTCCAAGTCGGGAGAGTGTTAGTAAAGCGTCTGGAATGTTGCACCCGAGTACCAGGGGACGAGAACTGACACATATTGGAACACGTCTCCCGATCACACGGTTGATCATACTCTGGGTTCCACGTGCATGTTTTAGCTGAAGGAAGAATCCCTTAAACCTGGAGAGTTGAGACCCGTGGAATGGGTACCATGCAATATGACTTCAAAGGGTCTTCATTTGCTCACCGAACCTCTCCAATCCTATCACTGCTGCGTTTATGCCCCTGTACACACGCTTGATTTTCTTTCAGAGACATAGCAATCCATAGGTTTTAAGATACTTACTAGTCAGGTACATACTTAGGCGTTTAATATGGGCTGCTGAGTCCATTGCGTTGAACAAGGAGTAGTTCTTGTCTATTCCATATTTGGCTTAAGGAACTTTGTCTGTGCTCATTTCAATCTCTAGTTTTATGCAGCACCCCAACTCACCTTCCCCTTAAGCAAGCATAAGTTGGTTTTCTAAATTTGAGACCCTGTTCTGTTTTGTAATCCAGTTCCTGTGTAGCCAAGTTTACATTCCGTGTATTAGTGATATCTTATGATGTTTCTTTTTCTGTGTGACTTATTTCAGTTAGAATCATCATACCTGAATCCTCTCATTATGCTGCTACGGGCCTGATGACATAGATTTCATTGCTGAGTGATATTGCATTGAACGTAAGTACCACAACTTCTTTATCCATTTTTCACTTTCTGCGATATTGAACTAGTACCGTAAACGAGGTTCTTGTAAACAGAGCCGTCCCAAACTTTGGGGTGGCTGTGTCTTTTTGATTTTAATTTCCCTAAGCTATAGGACTATAAGTGGACTTGCCCTAGGCTCAGTTGCTTTGTTTTTTAGATGTTTCATAAACACCATACACTTTTCCCGAGTGGCTGTTGGCAATTTACATCCCGCCCATCAGCATAACAAGGCTCCCAGTTCTCCATGGCCTGTCCTGCCTTTCTGGATTTTACACTTTTTTCAGATGGCCCTTTTGACCGGGGGGAAGTGAGACTTCATTGTAGTGCAGATTTCCTTTGCAAGCTTGCTTGGTTGGCCAAAAAGGGCATATGCGTTTTTTCCTGAATATATTCAGGAAAAAACGCATACGCCCTTTTTGGCCAAGTGCATCATTGTGGACGTTCTGCCTCTTTTCCTATGCTTTAAATGCAATTCCAGTCTACCTCCTGAAATCGGTTTCCTGCAATTCTGCCCCGCTTTCAAGTCCTCTTGGCAGCCTTACTTCAGTATATTTTTGGACGATAGCTGTCATTTATAACTCTGCAGGTTTGTGAATTACAGTGCCCCTGAGCTCCTTTCTTCAACTCGCTTTCTTGTGAGCTGGCCGCAACACCGCAGGATTGCTTCAGGCCCTAATCTGGTTCCGGCACGGCTCGCTGAGCCTTTGGTTAATTCCTCTTCCTGGTGGGAAATGAGAGTTAAATTTGCCCGTCCAGACACCTCCAGCTAGTCTCTCATTGGTTCTCCCTATTCCTGTTCATCTTCCTCAGAATTTGCAAATGGGCCAAACAGGAGGTTAAAGGCACTGACTCTCCAAGTCGGGAGAGTGTTAGTAAAGCGTCTGGAATGTTGCACCCGAGTACCAGGGGACGAGAATTGAGACATATTGGAACACGTCTCCCGATCACACGGTTGATCATACTCTGGGTTCCACGTGCATGTTTTAGCTGAAGGAAGAATCCCTTAAACCTGGAGAGTTGAGACCCGTGGAATGGGTACCATGCAATATGACTTCAAAGGGTCTTCATTTGCTCACCGAACCTCTCCAATCCTATCACTGCTGCGTTTATGCCCCTGTACACACGCTTGATTTTCTTTCGGAGACATAGCAATCCATAGGTTTGAAAATTCTTACTAGTCAGGTACATTCTTAGGCGTTTAATATGGGGTGTTGAGTCCATTTCGTTGAGCAAGGAGTAGTTCTTGTCTATTCTATATTTGGCTTAAGGAACTTTATCTGTGCTCATTTCAATCTCTGGTTTTATGCAGCACCCCAACTCACCTTTCCCCTTAAGCAAGCATAAGTTGGTTTTCTAAATTTGAGACCCTGTTCTGTTTTGTAATCCAGTTCCTGTGTAGCCAAGTTTACATCCCGTGTATTAATGATATCTTATGATGTTTCTTTTTCTGTGTGACTTATTTCAGTTAGAATCATCATACCTGAATCCACTCATTATGCTGCTACGGGCCTGATGACATAGATTTCATTGCTGAGTGATATTGCATTGTACGTAAGTACCAAAACTTCTTTATCCATTTTTCACTTTCTGCGCTATTGAACTTGTACCGTAAACGAGGTTCTTGTAAACAGAGCCGTCCCAAACTTTGGGGTGGCTGTGTCTTTTTGATTTTAATTTCCCTAAGCTATAGGACCATAAGTGGAAGTGCCCTAGGTTTTGTTGCTTTGTTTTTTAGATGTTTCAGGAAACACCATACACTTCTCCCAAGTGGCTGTTGGCAATTTACATCCCGCCCATCAGCATAACAAGGCTCCCAGTTCTCCATGGCCTGTCCTGCCTTTCTGGATTTTACACTTTTTTCAGATGGCCCTTTTGACCAGGGGGAAGTGAGACTTCATTGTAGTGCAGATTTCCTTTGCAAGCTTGCTTGGTTGGCCAAAAAGGGCGTATGCGTTTTTTCCTGAATATATTCAGGAAAAAACGCATACGCCCTTTTTGGCCAAGTGCATCATTGTGGACGTTCTGCCTCTTTTCCTATACTTTAAATGCAATTCCAGTCTACCTCCTGAAATCGGATTCCTGCAATTCTGCCCGGCTTTCAAGTCTTCCTGGCAGCCTTACTTCAGTATATTTTTGGACGATAGCTGTCATTTATAACTCTGCAGGTTTGTGAATTACAGTGCCCCTGAGCTCCTTACTTCAACTCGCTTTCTTGTGAGCTGGCCGCAACACCGCAGGATTGCTTCAGGCCCTAATCTCGTTCCGGCCGGGACGCTGAGCTTTTGGTTAATTCCTATTCCTGGTGCAAAATGAGAGTTAAATTTTCTCGTCCAGACACGTCCAACTAGTCTCTCATTGTTTCTCCCTATTCCTGTACATCTTCCGGAGATATTCCAAACTGGGCCAAACAGGAGGTTAAAGGCACTGACTCTCCAAGTCAGGAGAGTGTTAGTAAAGCCTCTGGAATGTTGCACCCGAGTACCAGAGGACGAGAACTGAGACATATTGGAACACGTCTCCCGATCACACGGTTGATCATACTCTGGGCTCCACATGCATGTTTTAGCTGAAGGAAGAATCCCTTAAACCTGGAGATTTGAGACCCGTGAAATGGGTACCATGCAATATGATTTCAAAGGGTCTGCATTTGCTCAACGGACTGCTCCAATCCTATCACTGCTGCGTTTATGTCCCTGTACAGACGCTTGATTCTCTTTCAGAGACATAGCAATCCATAGGTTTTAAGATACTTACTAGTCAGGTACGTTCTTAGGCGTTTAATATGGGGTGTTGAGTACATTTCGTTGAACAAGGAGTAGTTCTTGTCTATTCCATATTTGGCTTAAGGAACTTTATCTGTGCTCATTTCAATCTCTGGTTTTATGCAGCACCCCAACTCACCTTTCCCCTTAAGCAAGCATAAGTTGGTTTTCTAAATTTGAGACCCTGTTCTGTTTTGTAATCCAGTTCCTGTGTAGCCAAGTTTACATCCCGTGTATTAGTGATATCTTATGATGTTTCTTTTTCTGTGTGACTTATTTCAGTTAGAATCATCATACCTGAATCCACTCATTATGCTGCTACGGGCCTGATGACATAGATTTCATTGCTGAGTGATATTGCATTGTACGTAAGTACCAAAACTTCTTTATCCATTTTTCACTTTCTGCGCTATTGAACTTGTACCGTAAACGAGGTTCTTGTAAACAGAGCCGTCCCAAACTTTGGGGTGGCTGTGTCTTTTTGATTTTAATTTCCCTAAGCTATAGGACCATAAGTGGAAGTGCCCTAGGTTTTGTTGCTTTGTTTTTTAGATGTTTCAGGAAACACCATACACTTCTCCCAAGTGGCTGTTGGCAATTTACATCCCGCCCATCAGCATAACAAGGCTCCCAGTTCTCCATGGCCTGTCCTGCCTTTCTGGATTTTACACTTTTTTCAGATGGCCCTTTTGACCAGGGGGAAGTGAGACTTCATTGTAGTGCAGATTTCCTTTGCAAGCTTGCTTGGTTGGCCAAAAAGGGCGTATGCGTTTTTTCCTGAATATATTCAGGAAAAAACGCATACGCCCTTTTTGGCCAAGTGCATCATTGTGGACGTTCTGCCTCTTTTCCTATACTTTAAATGCAATTCCAGTCTACCTCCTGAAATCGGATTCCTGCAATTCTGCCCGGCTTTCAAGTCTTCCTGGCAGCCTTACTTCAGTATATTTTTGGACGATAGCTGTCATTTATAACTCTGCAGGTTTGTGAATTACAGTGCCCCTGAGCTCCTTACTTCAACTCGCTTTCTTGTGAGCTGGCCGCAACACCGCAGGATTGCTTCAGGCCCTAATCTCGTTCCGGCCGGGACGCTGAGCTTTTGGTTAATTCCTATTCCTGGTGCAAAATGAGAGTTAAATTTTCTCGTCCAGACACGTCCAACTAGTCTCTCATTGTTTCTCCCTATTCCTGTACATCTTCCGGAGATATTCCAAACTGGGCCAAACAGGAGGTTAAAGGCACTGACTCTCCAAGTCAGGAGAGTGTTAGTAAAGCCTCTGGAATGTTGCACCCGAGTACCAGAGGACGAGAACTGAGACATATTGGAACACGTCTCCCGATCACACGGTTGATCATACTCTGGGCTCCACATGCATGTTTTAGCTGAAGGAAGAATCCCTTAAACCTGGAGATTTGAGACCCGTGAAATGGGTACCATGCAATATGATTTCAAAGGGTCTGCATTTGCTCAACGGACTGCTCCAATCCTATCACTGCTGCGTTTATGTCCCTGTACAGACGCTTGATTCTCTTTCAGAGACATAGCAATCCATAGGTTTTAAGATACTTACTAGTCAGGTACGTTCTTAGGCGTTTAATATGGGGTGTTGAGTACATTTCGTTGAACAAGGAGTAGTTCTTGTCTATTCCATATTTGGCTTAAGGAACTTTATCTGTGCTCATTTCAATCTCTGGTTTTATGCAGCACCCCAACTCACCTTTCCCCTTAAGCAAGCATAAGTTGGTTTTCTAAATTTGAGACCCTGTTCTGTTTTGTAATCCAGTTCCTGTGTAGCCAAGTTTACATCCCGTGTATTAGTGATATCTTATGATGTTTCTTTTTCTGTGTGACTTATTTCAGTTAGAATCATCATACCTGAATCCACTCATTATGCTGCTACGGGCCTGATGACATAGATTTCATTGCTGAGTGATATTGCATTGTACGTAAGTACCACAACTTCTTTATCCATTTTTCACTTTCTGCGCTATTGAACTTGTACCGTAAACGAGGTTCTTGTAAACAGAGCCGTCCCAAACTTTGGGGTGGCTGTGTCTTTTTGATTTTAATTTCCCTAAGCTATAGGACCATAAGTGGAAGTGCCCTAGGCTCTGTTGCTTTGTTTTTTAGATGTTTCAGGAAACACCATACACCTCTCACGAGTGGCTGTTGGCAATTTACATCCCGCCCATCAGCATAACAAGGCTCCCAGTTCTACATGGCCTGTCCTGCCTTTCTGGATTTTACACTTTTTTCAGATGGCCCTTTTGACCGGGGGGAAGTGAGACTTCATTGTAGTGCAGATTTCCTTTGCAAGCTTGCTTGGTTGGCCAAAAAGTGCGTATGCGTTTTTTCCTGAATATATTCAGGAAAAAACGCATACGCCCTTTTTGGCCAAGTGCATCATTGTCCACGTTCTGCCTCCTTTCCTATGCTTTAAATGCAATTTCAGTCTACCTCCTGAAATCGGTTTCCTGCAATTCTGCCCCGCTTTCAAGTCCTCTTGGCAGCCTTACTTCAGTATATTTTTGGACGATAGCTGTCATTTATAACTCTGCAGGTTTGTGAATTACAGTGCCCCTGAGCTCCTTTCTTCAACTCGCTTTCTTGGGAGCTGGCCGCAACACCGCAGGATTGCTTCAGGCCCTAATCTGGTTCCGGCACGGCACGCTGAGCCTTTGGTTAATTCCTCTTCCTGGTGGGAAATGAGAGTTAAATTTGCCCGTCCAGACACCTCCAGCTAGTCTCTCATTGGTTCTCCCTATTCCTGTTCATCTTCCTCAGAAATTGCAAATGGTCCAAACAGGAGGTTAAAGGCACTGACTCTCCAAGTCGGGAGAGTGTTAGTAAAGCGTCTGGAATGTTGCACCCGAGTACCAGGGGACGAGAACTGAGACATATTGGAACACGTCTCCCGATCACACGGTTGATCATACTCTGGGTTCCACGTGCATGTTTTAGCTGAAGGAAGAATCCCTTAAACCTGGAGAGTTGAGACCCGTGGAATGGGTACCATGCAATATGACTTCAAAGGGTCTTCATTTGCTCACCGAACCTCTCCAATCCTATCACTGCTGCGTTTATGCCCCTGTACACACGCTTGATTTTCTTTCAGAGACATAGCAATCCATAGGTTTTAAGATACTTACTAGTCAGGTACATACTTAGGCGTTTAATATGGGCTGCTGAGTCCATTGCGTTGAACAAGGAGTAGTTCTTGTCTATTCCATATTTGGCTTAAGGAACTTTGTCTGTGCTCATTTCAATCTCTAGTTTTATGCAGCACCCCAACTCACCTTCCCCTTAAGCAAGCATAAGTTGGTTTTCTAAATTTGAGACCCTTTTCTGTTTTGTAATCCAGTTCCTGTGTAGCCAAGTTTACATTCCGTGTATTAGTGATATCTTATGATGTTTCTTTTTCTGTGTGACTTATTTCAGTTAGAATCATCATACCTGAATCCACTCATTATGCTGCTACGGGCCTGATGACATAGATTTCATTGCTGAGTGATATTGCATTGAACGTAAGTACCACAACTTCTTTATCCATTTTTCACTTTCTGCGATATTGAACTTGTACCGTAAACGAGGTTCTTGTAAACAGAGCCGTCCCAAACTTTGGGGTGGCTGTGTCTTTTTGATTTTAATTTCCCTAAGCTATAGGACCATAAGTGGAAGTGCCCTAGGCTCTGTTGCTTTGTTTTTTAGATGTTTCAGGAAACACCATACACCTCTCCCGAGTGGCTGTTGGCAATTTACATCCCGCCCATCAGCATAACAAGGCTCCCAGTTCTCCATGGCCTGTCCTGCCTTTCTGGATTTTACACTTTTTTCAGATGGCCCTTTTGACCGGGGGGAAGTGAGACTTCATTGTAGTGCAGATTTCCTTTGCAAGCTTGCTTGGTTGGCCAAAAAGGGCGTATGCGTTTTTTCCTGAATATATTCAGGAAAAAACGCATACGCCCTTTTTGGCCAAGTGCATCATTGTGGACGTTCTGCCTCTTTTCCTATGCTTTAAATGCAATTCCAGTCTACCTCCTGAAATCGGTTTCCTGCAATTCTGCCCCGCTTTCAAGTCCTCTTGGCAGCCTTACTTCAGTATATTTTTGGACGATAGCTGTCATTTATAACTCTGCAGGTTTGTGAATTACAGTGCCCCTGAGCTCCTTTCTTCAACTCGGTTTCTTGTGAGCTGGCCGCAACACCGCAGGATTGCTTCAGGCCCTAATCTGGTTCCGGCACGGCACGCTGAGCCTTTGGTTAATTCCTCTTCCTGGTGGGAAATGAGAGTTAAATTTGCCCGTCCAGACACCTCCAGCTAGTCTCTCATTGGTTCTCCCTATTCCTGTTCATCTTCCTCAGAATTTGCAAATGGGCCAAACAGGAGGTTAAAGGCACTGACTCTCCAAGTCGGGAGAGTGTTAGTAAAGCGTCTGGAATGTTGCACCCGAGTACCAGGGGACGAGAATTGAGACATATTGGAACACGTCTCCCGATCACACGGTTGATCATACTCTGGGTTCCACGTGCATGTTTTAGCTGAAGGAAGAATCCCTTAAACCTGGAGAGTTGAGACCCGTGGAATGGGTACCATGCAATATGACTTCAAAGGGTCTTCATTTGCTCACCGAACCTCTCCAATCCTATCACTGCTGCGTTTATGCCCCTGTACACACGCTTGATTTTCTTTCGGAGACATAGCAATCCATAGGTTTGAAAATTCTTACTAGTCAGGTACATTCTTAGGCGTTTAATATGGGTTGTTGAGTCCATTTCGTTGAGCAAGGAGTAGTTCTTGTCTATTCTATATTTGGCTTAAGGAACTTTATCTGTGCTCATTTCAATCTCTGGTTTTATGCAGCACCCCAACTCACCTTTCCCCTTAAGCAAGCATAAGTTGGTTTTCTAAATTTGAGACCCTGTTCTGTTTTGTAATCCAGTTCCTGTGTAGCCAAGTTTACATCCCGTGTATTAATGATATCTTATGATGTTTCTTTTTCTGTGTGACTTATTTCAGTTAGAATCATCATACCTGAATCCACTCATTATGCTGCTACGGGCCTGATGACATAGATTTCATTGCTGAGTGATATTGCATTGTACGTAAGTACCACAACTTCTTTATCCATTTTTCACTTTCTGCGCTATTGAACTTGTACCGTAAACGAGGTTCTTGTAAACAGAGCCGTCCCAAACTTTGGGGTGGCTGTGTCTTTTTGATTTTAATTTCCCTAAGCTATAGGACCATAAGTGGAAGTGCCCTAGGCTCTGTTGCTTTGTTTTTTAGATGTTTCAGGAAACACCATACACCTCTCCCAAGTGGCTGTTGGCAATTTACATCCCGCCCATCAGCATAACAAGGCTCCCAGTTCTCCATGGCCTGTCCTGCCTTTCTGGATTTTACACTTTTTTCAGATGGCCCTTTTGACCGGGGGGAAGTGAGACTTCATTGTAGTGCAGATTTCCTTTACAAGCTTGCTTGGTTGGCCAAAAAGGGCGTATGCGTTTTTTCCTGAATATATTCAGGAAAAAACGCATACGCCCTTTTTGGCCAAGTGCATCATTGTGGACGTTCTGCCTCTTTTCCTATGCTTTAAATGCAATTCCAGTCTACCTCCTGAAATCGGTTTCCTGCAATTCTGCCCCGTTTTCAAGTCCTCTTGGCAGCCTTACTTCAGTATATTTTTGGATGATAGCTGTCATTTATAACTCTGCAGGTTTGTGAATTACAGTGCCCCTGAGCTCCTTTCTTCAACTCGCTTTCTTGTGAGCTGGCCGCAACACCGCAGGATTGCTTCAGGCCCTAATCTGGTTCCGGCACAGCACGCTGAGCCTTTGGTTAATTCCTCTTCCTGGTGGGAAATGAGAGTTAAATTTGCCCGTCCAGACACCTCCACCTAGTCTCTCATTGGTTCTTCCTATTCCTGTTCATCTTCCTCAGAAATTGCAAATGGGCCAAACAGGAGGTTAAAGGCACTGACTCTCCAAGTCGGGAGAGTGTTAGTTAAGCGTCTGGAATGTTACACCCGAGTACCAGGGGACGAGAATTGAGACATATTGGAACACGTCTCCCGATCACACGGTTGATCATACTCTGGGTTCCACGTGCATGTTTTAGCTGAAGGAAGAATCCCTTAAACCTGGAGAGTTGAGACCCGTGGAATGGGTACCATGCAATATGACTTCAAAGGGTCTTCATTTGCTCACTGAACCTCTCCAATCCTATCACTGCTGCGTTTATGCCCCTGTACACATGCTTGATTTTCTTTCAGAGAAATAGCAATCCATAGGTTTTAAGATACTTACTAGTCAGGTACATTCTTAGGCGTTTAATATGGGGTGTTGAGTCCATTTCGTTGAGCAAGGAGTAGTTCTTGTCTATTCCATATTTGGCTTAAGGAACTTTATCTGTGCTCATTTCAATCTCTGGTTTTATGCAGCACCCCAACTCACCTTTCCCCTTAAGCAAGCATAAGTTGGTTTTCTAAATTTGAGACCCTGTTCTGTTTTGTAATCCAGTTCCTGTGTAGCCAAGTTTACATTCGGTGTATTAGTGATATCTTATGATGTTTCTTTTTCTGTGTGACTTATTTCAGTTAGAATCATCATACCTGAATCCACTCATTATGCTGCTACGGGCCTGATGACATAGATTTCATTGCTGAGTGATATTGCATTGTACGTAAGTACCACAACTTCTTTATCCATTTTTCACTTTCTGTGATATTGAACTTGTACCGTAAACGATGTTCTTGTAAACAGAGCCGTCCCAAACTTTGGGGTGGCTGTGTCTTTTTGATTTTAATTTCCCTAAGCTATAGGACCATAAGTGGAAGTGCCCTAGGCTCTGTTGCTTTGTTTTTTAGATGTTTCAGGAAACACTATACACCTCTCCCGACTGGCTGTTGACGATTTACATCCCGCCCATCAGCATAACAAGGCTCCCAGTTCTCCATGGCCTGTCCTGCCTTTCTGGATTTTACACTTTTTTCAGATGGCCCTTTTGACCGGGGGGAAGTGAGACTTCATTGTAGTGCAGATTTCCTTTGCAAGCTTGCTTGGTTGGCCAAAAAGGGCGTATGCGTTTTTTCCTGAATACATTCAGGAAAAAACTCATATGCCCTTTTTGGCCAAGTGCATCATTGTGGACGTTCTGCCTCTTTTCCTATGCTTTAAATGCAATTCCAGTCTACCTCCTGAAATCGGTTTCCTGCAATTCTGCCCCGCTTTCAAGTCCTCTTGGCAGCCTTACTTCAGTATATTTTTGGACGATAGCTGTCATTTATAACTCTGCAGGTTTGTGAATTACAGTGCCTCTGAACTCCTTTCTTCAACTCACTTTCTTGGGAGCTGGCCGCAACACCGCAGCATTGCTTCAGGCCCTAATCTGGTTCCGGCACGGCACACTGAGCCTTTGGTTAATTCCTCTTCCTGGTGGGAAATGAGAGTTAAATTTGTCCGTCCAGACACCTCCAGCTAGTCTCTCTTTGGTTCTCCCTATTCCTGTTCATCTTCCGCAGAAATTGCAAACTGGGCCAAACAGGAGGTTAAAGGCACTGACTCTCCAAGTCGGGAGAGTGTTAGTAAAGCGTCTGGAATGTTGCACCCGAGTACCACTGGACGAGAACTGAGACATATTGGAACACGTCTCCCGATCACACGGTTGATCATACTCTGGGTTCCACATGCATGTTTTAGCTGAAGGAAGAATCCCTTAAACCTGGAGAGTTGAGACCCGTGGAATGGGTACCATGCAATATGACTTCAAAGGGTCTTCATTTGCTCACCGAACCTCTCCAATCCTATCACTGCTGCGTTTATGCCCCTGTACACACGCTTGATTTTCTTTCAGAGACATAGCAATCCATATGTTTTAAGATACTTACTAGTCAGGTACATTCTTAGGCATTTAATATGGGGTGTTGAGTCCATTTCGTTGAGCAAGGAGTAGTTCTTGTCTATTCCATATTTGGCTTAAGGAACTTTATCTGTGCTCATTTCAATCTCTGGTTTTAGGCAGCACCCCAACTCAGCTTTCCCCTTAAGCAAGCATAAGTTGGTTTTCTAAATTTGAGACCCTGTTCTGTTTTGTAAACCAGTTCCTGTGTAGCCAAGTTTACATTCCGTGTATTAGTGATATCTTATGATGTTTCTTTTTCTGTGATACTTATTTCAGTTAGAATCATCATACCTGAATCCACTCTTTATGCTGCTATGGGCCTGAAGACATAGATTTCATTGCTGAGTGATAATGCATTGTACGTAAGTACCACAACTTCTTTATCCATTTTTCGCTTTCTGCGATATTGAACTTGTAGCGTAAACCAGGTTCTTGTAAACAGAGCCGTCCCAAACTTTGGGTTGGCTGTGTCTTTTTGATTTTAATTTCCATAAGCTATAGGACCATAAGTGGAAGTGCCCTAGGTTTTGTTGCTTTGTTTTTTAGATGTTTCAGGAAACACCATACACTTCTCCCAAGTGGCTGTTGGCAATTTACATCCCGCCCATCAGCATAACAAGGCTCCCAGTTCTCCATGGCCTGTCCTGCCTTTCTGGATTTTACAATTTTTTCAGATGGCCCTTTTGACCAGGGGGAAGTGAGACTTCATTGTAGTGCAGATTTCCTTTGCAAGCTTGCTTGGTTGGCCAAAAAGGGCGTATGCGTTTTTTCCTGAATATATTCAGGAAAAAACGCATACGCCCTTTTTGGCCAAGTGCATCATTGTGGACGTTCTGCCTCTTTTCCTATACTTTAAATGCAATTCCAGTCTACCTCCTGAAATCGGATTCCTGCAATTCTGCCCGGCTTTCAAGTCTTCCTGGCAGCCTTACTTCAGTATATTTTTGGACGATAGCTGTCATTTATAACTCTGCAGGTTTGTGAATTACAGTGCCCCTGAGCTCCTTACTTCAACTCGCTTTCTTGTGAGCTGGCCGCAACACCGCAGGATTGCTTCAGGCCCTAATCTCGTTCCGGCCGGGACGCTGAGCTTTTGGTTAATTCCTATTCCTGGTGCAAAATGAGAGTTAAATTTTCTCGTCCAGACACGTCCAACTAGTCTCTCATTGTTTCTCCCTATTTCTGTACATCTTCCGGAGATATTCCAAACTGGGCCAAACAGGAGGTTAAAGGCACTGACTCTCCAAGTCAGGAGAGTGTTAGTAAAGCGTCTGGAATGTTGCACCCGAGTACCAGAGGACGAAAACTGAGACATATTGGAACACGTCTCCCGATCACACGGTTGATCATACTCTGGGCTCCACATGCATGTTTTAGCTGAAGGAAGAATCCCTTAAACCTGGAGAGTTGAGACCCGTGGAATGGGTACCATGCAATATGATTTCAAAGGGTCTGCATTTGCTCAACGGACTGCTCCAATCCTATCACTGCTGCGTTTATGTCCCTGTACAGACGCTTGATTCTCTTTCAGAGACATAGCAATCCATAGGTTTTAAGATACTTACTAGTCAGGTACGTTCTTAGGCGTTTAATATGGGGTGTTGAGTCCATTTCGTTGAAAAAGGAGTAGTTCTTGTCTATTCCATATTTGGCTTAAGGAACTTTATCTGTGCTCATTTCAATCTCTAGTTTTATGCAGCACCCCAACTCACCTTCCCCTTAAGCAAGCATAAGTTGGTTTTCTAAATTTGAGACCCTGTTCTGTTTTGTAATCCAGTTCCTGTGTAGCCAAGTTTACATTCCGTGTATTAGTGATATCTTATGATGTTTCTTTTTCTGTGTGACTTATTTCAGTTAGAATCATCATACCTGAATCCACTCATTATGCTGCTACGGGCCTGATGACATAGATTTCATTGCTGAGTGATATTGCATTGAACGTAAGTACCACAACTTCTTTATCCATTTTTCACTTTCTGCGATATTGAACTAGTACCGTAAACGAGGTTCTTGTAAACAGAGCCGTCCCAAACTTTGGGGTGGCTGTGTCTTTTGGATTTTAATTTCCCTAAGCTATAGGACTATAAGTGGACTTGCCCTAGGCTCAGTTGCTTTGTTTTTTAGATGTTTCATAAACACCATACACTTCTCCCGAGTGGCTGTTGGCAATTTACATCCCGCCCATCAGCATAACAAGGCTCCCAGTTCTCCATGGCCTGTCCTGCCTTTCTGGATTTTACACTTTTTTCAGATGGCCCTTTTGACCGGGGGGAAGTGAGACTTCATTGTAGTGCAGATTTCCTTTGCAAGCTTGCTTGGTTGGCCAAAAAGGGCGTATGCATTTTTTCCTGAATATATTCAGGAAAAAATGCATACGCCCTTTTTGGCCAAGTGCATCATTGTGGACGTTCTGCCTCTTTTCCTATGCTTTAAATGCAATTCCAGTCTACCTCCTGAAATCGGTTTCCTGCAATTCTGCCCCGCTTTCAAGTCCTCTTGGCAGCCTTACTTCAGTATATTTTTGGACGATAGCTGTCATTTATAACTCTGCAGGTTTGTGAATTACAGTGCCCCTGAGCTCCTTTCTTCAACTCGGTTTCTTGGGAGCTGGCCGCAACACCGCAGGATTGCTTCAGGCCCTAATCTGGTTCCGGCACGGCTCGCTGAGCCTTTGGTTAATTCCTCTTCCTGGTGGGAAATGAGAGTTAAATTTGCCCGTCCAGACACCTCCAGCTAGTCTCTCATTGGTTCTCCCTATTCCTGTTCATCTTCCTCAGAATTTGCAAATGGGCCAAACAGGAGGTTAAAGGCACTGACTCTCCAAGTCGGGAGAGTGTTAGTAAAGCGTCTGGAATGTTGCACCCGAGTACCAGGGGACGAGAATTGAGACATATTGGAACACGTCTCCCGATCACACGGTTGATCATACTCTGGGTTCCACGTGCATGTTTTAGCTGAAGGAAGAATCCCTTAAACCTGGAGAGTTGAGACCCGTGGAATGGGTACCATGCAATATGACTTCAAAGGGTCTTCATTTGCTCACCGAACCTCTCCAATCCTATCACTGCTGCGTTTATGCCCCTGTACACACGCTTGATTTTCTTTCGGAGACATAGCAATCCATAGGTTTGAAAATTCTTACTAGTCAGGTACATTCTTAGGCGTTTAATATGGGGTGTTGAGTCCATTTCGTTGAGCAAGGAGTAGTTCTTGTCTATTCTATATTTGGCTTAAGGAACTTTATCTGTGCTCATTTCAATCTCTGGTTTTATGCAGCACCCCAACTCACCTTTCCCCTTAAGCAAGCATAAGTTGGTTTTCTAAATTTGAGACCCTGTTCTGTTTTGTAATCCAGTTCCTGTGTAGCCAAGTTTACATCCCGTGTATTAATGATATCTTATGATGTTTCTTTTTCTGTGTGACTTATTTCAGTTAGAATCATCATACCTGAATCCACTCATTATGCTGCTACGGGTCTGATGACATAGATTTCATTGCTGAGTGATATTGCATTGTACGTAAGTACCACAACTTCTTTATCCATTTTTCACTTTCTGCGCTATTGAACTTGTACCGTAAACGAGGTTCTTGTAAACAGAGCCGTCCCAAACTTTGGGGTGTCTGTGTCTTTTTGATTTTAATTTCCCTAAGCTATAGGACCATAAGTGGAAGTGCCCTAGGTTTTGTTGCTTTGTTTTTTAGATGTTTCAGGAAACACCATACACTTCTCCCAAGTGGCTGTTGGCAATTTACATCCCGCCCATCAGCATAACAAGGCTCCCAGTTCTCCATGGCCTGTCCTGCCTTTCTGGATTTTACACTTTTTTCAGATGGCCCTTTTGACCGGGGGGAAGTGAGACTTCATTGTAGTGCAGATTTCCTTTGCAAGCTTGCTTGGTTGGCCAAAAAGGGCGTATGCGTTTTTTCCTGAATATATTCAGGAAAAAACGCATACGCCCTTTTTGGCCAAGTGCATCATTGTGGACGTTCTGCCTCTTTTCCTATGCTTTAAATGCAATTCCAGTCTACCTCCTGAAATCGGTTTCCTGCAATTCTGCCCCGCTTTCAAGTCCTCTTGGCAGCCTTACTTCAGTATATTTTTGGACGATAGCTGTCATTTATAACTCTGCAGGTTTGTGAATTACAGTGCCCCTGAGCTCCTTTCTTCAACTCGGTTTCTTGTGAGCTGGCCGCAACACCGCAGGATTGCTTCAGGCCCTAATCTCGTTCCGGCCGGGACGCTGAGCTTTTGGTTAATTCCTCTTCCTGGTGGGAAATGAGAGTTAAATTTGCCCGTCCAGACACCTCCAGCTAGTCTCTCATTGGTTCTCCCTATTCCTGTTCATCTTCCGCAGAAATTGCAAATGGGCCAAACAGGAGTTTAAAGGCACTGACTCTCCAAGTCGGGAGAGTGTTAGTAAAGCGTCTGGAATGTTACACCCGAGTACCAGGGGACGAGAATTGAGACATATTGGAACACGTCTCCCGATCACACGGTTGATCATACTCTGGGTTCCACGTGCATGTTTTAGCTGAAGGAAGCATCCCTTAAACCTGGAGAGTTGAGACCCGTGGAATGGGTACCATGCAATATGACTTCAAAGGGTCTTCATTTGCTCACCGAACCTCTCCAATCCTATCACTGCTGCGTTTATGCCCCTGTACACACGCTTGATTTTCTTTCAGAGACATAGCAATGCATAGGTTTTAAGATACTTACTAGTCAGGTACATTCTTAGGCGTTTAATATGGGGTGTTGAGTCCATTTCGTTGAGCAAGGAGTAGTTCTTGTCTATTCCATATTTGGCTTAAGGAACTTTATCTGTGCTCATTTCAATCTCTGGTTTTATGCAGCACCCCAACTCACCTTTCCCCTTAAGCAAGCATAAGTTGGTTTTCTAAATTTGAGACCCTGTTCTGTTTTGTAATCCAGTTCCTGTGTAGCCAAGTTTACATTCGGTGTATTAGTGATATCTTATGATGTTTCTTTTTCTGTGTGACTTATTTCAGTTAGAATCATCATACCTGAATCCACTCATTATGCTGCTACGGGCCTGATGACATAGATTTCATTGCTGAGTGATATTGCATTGTACGTAAGTACCACAACTTCTTTATCCATTTTTCACTTTCTGTGATATTGAACTTGTACCGAAAACGATGTTCTTGTAAACAGAGCCGTCCCAAACTTTGGGGTGGCTGTGTCTTTTTGATTTTAATTTCCCTAAGCTACAGGACCATAAGTGGAAGTGCCCTAGGCTCTGTTGCTTTGTTTTTTAGATGTTTCAGGAAACACCATACACCTCTCCCGAGTGGCTGTTGGCAATTTACATCCCGCCCATCAGCATAACAAGGCTCCCAGTTCTCCATGGCCTGTCCTGCCTTTCTGGATTTTACACTTTTTTCAGATGGCCCTTTTGACCGGGGGGGAAGTGAGACTTAATTGTAGTGCAGATTTCCTTTGCAAGCTTGCTTGGTTGGCCAAAAAGGGCGTATGCGTTTTTTCCTGAATATATTCACGAAAAAACGCATACGCCCTTTTTGACCAAGTGCATCATTGTGGACGTTCTGCCTCTTTTCCTATGCTTTAAATGCAATTCCAGTCTACCTCCTGAAATCAGTTTCCTGCAATTCTGCCCCGCTTTCAAGTCCTCTTGGCAGCCTTACTTCAGTATATTTTTGGATGATAGCTGTCATTTATAACTCTGCAGGTTTGTGAATTACAGTGCCCCTGAGCTCCTTTCTTCAACTCGCTTTCTTGTCAGCTGGCCGCAACACCACAAGATTGCTTCAGGCCCTAATCTGGTTCCGGCACGGCACGCTGAGCCTTTGGTTAATTCCTCTTCCTGGTGGGAAATGAGAGTTAAATTTGCCCGTCCAGACACCTCCAGCTAGTCTCTCTTTGGTTCTCCCTATTCCTGTTCACCTTCCGCAGAAATTGCAAACTGGGCCAAACAGGAGGTTAAAGGCACTGACTCTCCAAGTCGGGAGAGTGTTAGTAAAGCGTCTGGAATGTTGCACCCGAGTACCAGGGGACGAGAATTGAGACATATTGGAACACGTCTCCCGATCACACGGTTGATCATACTCTGGGTTCCACGTGCATGTTTTACCTGAAGGCAGAGTCCCTTAAACCTGGAGAGTTGAGACCCGTGGAATGGGTACCATGCAATATGACTTCAAAGGGTCTTCATTTGCTCACCGAACCTCTCCAATCCTATCACTGCTGCGTTTATGCCCCTGTACACACGCTTGATTTTCTTTCAGAGACATAGCAATCCATAGGTTTTAACATACTTACTAGTCAGGTACATTCTTAGGCGTTTAATATGGGGTGTTGAGTCCATTTCGTTGAGCAAGGAGTAGTTCTTGTCTATTCTATATTTGGCTAAAGGAAATTTATCTGTGCTCATTTCAATCTCTGGTTTGATGCAGTACCCCAACTCACCTTTCCCCTTAAGCAAGCATAAGTTGGTTTTCTAAATTTGAGACCCTGTTCTGTTTTGTAATCCAGTTCCTGTGTAGCCAAGTTTACATCCCGTGTATTAGTGATATCTTATGATGTTTCTTTTTCTGTGATACTTATTTCAGTTAGAATCATCATACCTGAATCCACTCATCATGCTGCTACGGGCCTGATGACATAGATTTCATTGCTGAGTGATATTGCATTGTACGTAAGTACCACAACTTCTTTATCCATTTTTCACTTTCTGCGCTATTGAACTTGTACCGTAAACGAGGTTCTTGTAAACAGAGCCGTCCCAAACTTTGGGGTGGCTGTGTCTTTTTGATTTTAATTTCCCTAAGCTATAGGACCATAAGTGGAAGTGCCCTAGGCTCTGTTGCTTTGTTTTTTAGATGTTTCAGGAAACACCATACACCTCTCCCGAGTGGCTGTTGGCAATTTACATCCCGCCCATCAGCATAACAAGGCTCCCAGTTCTCCATGGCCTGTCCTGCCTTTCTGGATTTTACACTTTTTTCAGATGGCCCTTTTGACCGGGGGGAAGTGAGACTTCATTGTAGTGCAGATTTCCTTTACAAGCTTGCTTGGTTGGCCAAAAAGTGCGTATGCGTTTTTTCCTGAATATATTCAGGAAAAAACGCATACGCCCTTTTTGGCCAAGTGCATCATTGTGGACGTTCTGCCTCTTTTCCTATGCTTTAAATGCAATTCCAGTCTACCTCCTGAAATCGGTTTCCTGCAATTCTGCCCCGCTTTCAAGTCCTCCTGACAGCCTTACTTCAGTATATTTTTGGATGATAGCTGTCATTTATAACTCTGCAGGTTTGTGAATTACAGTGCCCCTGAGCTCCTTTCTTCAACTCGCTTTCTTGTGAGCTGGCCGCAACACCGCAGGATTGCTTCAGGCCCTAATCTCGTTCCGGCCGGGACGCTGAGCTTTTGGTTAATTCCTATTCCTGGTGCAAAATGAGAGTTAAATTTTCTCGTCCAGACACGTCCAACTAGTCTCTCATTGTTTCTCCCTATTTCTGTACATCTTCCGGAGATATTCCAAACTGGGCCAAACAGGAGGTTAAAGGCACTGACTCTCCAAGTCAGGAGAGTGTTAGTAAAGCGTCTGGAATGTTGCACCCGAGTACCAGAGGACGAAAACTGAGACATATTGGAACACGTCTCCCGATCACACGGTTGATCATACTCTGGGCTCCACATGCATGTTTTAGCTGAAGGAAGAATCCCTTAAACCTGGAGAGTTGAGACCCGTGGAATGGGTACCATGCAATATGATTTCAAAGGGTCTGCATTTGCTCAACGGACTGCTCCAATCCTATCACTGCTGCGTTTATGTCCCTGTACAGACGCTTGATTCTCTTTCAGAGACATAGCAATCCATAGGTTTTAAGATACTTACTAGTCAGGTACGTTCTTAGGCGTTTAATATGGGGTGTTGAGTCCATTTCGTTGAACAAGGAGTAGTTCTTGTCTATTCCATATTTGGCTTAAGGAACTTTATCTGTGCTCATTTCAATCTCTGGTTTTATGCAGCACCCCAACTCACCTTTCCCCTTAAGCAAGCATAAGTTGGTTTTCTAAATTTGAGACCCTGTTTTGTTTTGTAATCCAGTTCCTGTGTAGCCAAGTTTACATCCCGTGTATTAGTGATATCTTATGATGTTTCTTTTTCTGTGTGACTTATTTCAGTTAGAATCATCATACCTGAATCCACTCATCATGCTGCTACGGGCCTGATGACATAGATTTCATTGCTGAGTGATATTGCATTGTACGTAAGTACCACAACTTCTTTATCCATTTTTCACTTTCTGCGCTATTGAACTTGTACCGTAAACGAGGTTCTTGTAAACAGAGCCGTCCCAAACTTTGGGGTGGCTGTGTCTTTTTGATTTTAATTTCCCTAAGCTATAGGACCATAAGTGGAAGTGCCCTAGGCTCTGTTGCTTTGTTTTTTAGATGTTTCAGGAAACACCATACACCTCTCACGAGTGGCTCTTGGCAATTTACATCCCGCCCATCAGCATAACAAGGCTCCCAGTTCTACATGGCCTGTCCTGCCTTTCTGGATTTTACACTTTTTTCAGATGGCCCTTTTGACCGGGGGGAAGTGAGACTTCATTGTAGTGCAGATTTCCTTTGCAAGCTTGCTTGGTTGGCCAAAAAGTGCGTATGCGTTTTTTCCGGAATATATTCAGGAAAAAACGCATACGCCCTTTTTGGCCAAGTGCATCATTGTCCACGTTCTGCCTCCTTTCCTATGCTTTAAATGCAATTTCAGTCTACCTCCTGAAATCGGTTTCCTGCAATTCTGCCCCGCTTTCAAGTCCTCTTGGCAGCCTTACTTCAGTATATTTTTGGACGATAGCTGTCATTTATAACTCTGCAGGTTTGTGAATTACAGTGCCCCTGAGCTCCTTTCTTCAACTCGCTTTCTTGAGAGCTGGCCGCAACACCGCAGGATTGCTTCAGGCCCTAATCTGGTTCCGGCACGGCACGCTGAGCCTTTGGTTAATTCCTCTTCCTGGTGGGAAATGAGAGTTAAATTTGCCCGTCCAGACACCTCCAGCTAGTCTCTCATTGGTTCTCCCTATTCCTGTTCATCTTCCTCAGAAATTGCAAATGGGCCAAACAGGAGGTTAAAGGCACTGACTCTCCAAGTCAGGAGAGTGTTAGTAAAGCGTCTGGAATGTTGCACCCGAGTACCAGGGGACGAGAACTGACACATATTGGAACACGTCTCCCGATCACACGGTTGATCATACTCTGGGTTCCACGTGCATGTTTTAGCTGAAGGAAGAATCCCTTAAACCTGGAGAGTTCAGACCCCTGGAATGGGTACCATGCAATATGACTTCAAAGGGTCTTCATTTGCTCACCGAACCTATCCAATCCTATCACTGCTGCGTTTATGCCCCTGTACACACGCTTGATTTTCTTTCAGAGACATAGCAATCCATAGGTTTTAAGATACTTACTAGTCAGGTACATACTTAGGCGTTTAATATGGGCTGCTGAGTCCATTGCGTTGAACAAGGAGTAGTTCTTGTCTATTCCATATTTGGCTTAAGGAACTTTGTCTGTGCTCATTTCAATCTCTAGTTTTATGCAGCACCCCAACTCACCTTCCCCTTAAGCAAGCATAAGTTGGTTTTCTAAATTTGAGACCCTGTTCTGTTTTGTAATCCAGTTCCTGTGTAGCCAAGTTTACATTCCGTGTATTAGTGATATCTTATGATGTTTCTTTTTCTGTGTGACTTATTTCAGTTAGAATCATCATACCTGAATCCACTCATTATGCTGCTACGGGCCTGATGACATAGATTTCATTGCTGAGTGATATTGCATTGAACGTAAGTACCACAACTTCTTTATCCATTTTTCACTTTCTGCGATATTGAACTAGTACCGTAAACGAGGTTCTTGTAAACAGAGCCGTCCCAAACTTTGGGGTGGCTGTGTCTTTTTGATTTTAATTTCCCTAAGCTATAGGACTATAAGTGGACTTGCCCTAGGCTCAGTTGCTTTGTTTTTTAGATGTTTCATAAACACCATACACTTCTCCCGAGTGGCTGTTGGCAATTTACATCCCGCCCATCAGCATAACAAGGCTCCCAGTTCTCCATGGCCTGTCCTGCCTTTCTGGATTTTACACTTTTTTCAGATGGCCCTTTTGACCGGGGGGAAGTGAGACTTCATTGTAGTGCAGATTTCCTTTGCAAGCTTGCTTGGTTGGCCAAAAAGGGCGTATGCGTTTTTTCCTGAATATATTCAGGAAAAAACGCATACGCCCTTTTTGGCCAAGTGCATCATTGTGGACGTTCTGCCTCTTTTCCTATGCTTTAAATGCAATTCCAGTCTACCTCCTGAAATCGGTTTCCTGCAATTCTGCCCCGCTTTCAAGTCCTCTTGGCAGCCTTACTTCAGTATATTTTTGGACGATAGCTGTCATTTATAACTCTGCAGGTTTGTGAATTACAGTGCCCCTGAGCTCCTTTCTTCAACTCGGTTTCTTGTGAGCTGGCCGCAACACCGCAGGATTGCTTCAGGCCCTAATCTGGTTCCGGCACGGCTCGCTGAGCCTTTGGTTAATTCCTCTTCCTGGTGGGAAATGAGAGTTAAATTTGCCCGTCCAGACACCTCCAGCTAGTCTCTCATTGGTTCTCCCTATTCCTGTTCATCTTCCTCAGAATTTGCAAATGGGCCAAACAGGAGGTTAAAGGCACTGACTCTCCAAGTCGGGAGAGTGTTAGTAAAGCGTCTGGAATGTTGCACCCGAGTACCAGGGGACGAGAATTGAGACATATTGGAACACGTCTCCCGATCACACGGTTGATCATACTCTGGGTTCCACGTGCATGTTTTAGCTGAAGGAAGCATCCCTTAAACCTGGAGAGTTGAGACCCGTGGAATGGGTACCATGCAATATGACTTCAAAGGGTCTTCATTTGCTCACCGAACCTCTCCAATCCTATCACTGCTGCGTTTATGCCCCTGTACACACGCTTGATTTTCTTTCGGAGACATAGCAATCCATAGGTTTGAAAATTCTTACTAGTCAGGTACATTCTTAGGCGTTTAATATGGGGTGTTGAGTCCATTTCGTTGAGCAAGGAGTAGTTCTTGTCTATTCTATATTTGGCTTAAGGAACTTTATCTGTGCTCATTTCAATCTCTGGTTTTATGCAGCACCCCAACTCACCTTTCCCCTTAAGCAAGCATAAGTTGGTTTTCTAAATTTGAGACCCTGTTCTGTTTTGTAATCCAGTTCCTGTGTAGCCAAGTTTACATCCCGTGTATTAATGATATCTTATGATGTTTCTTTTTCTGTGTGACTTATTTCAGTTAGAATCATCATACCTGAATCCACTCATTATGCTGCTACGGGCCTGATGACATAGATTTCATTGCTGAGTGATATTGCATTGTACGTAAGTACCAAAATTTCTTTATCCATTTTTCACTTTCTGCGCTATTGAACTTGTACCGTAAACGAGGTTCTTGTAAACAGAGCCGTCCCAAACTTTGGGGTGGCTGTGTCTTTTTGATTTTAATTTCCCTAAGCTATAGGACCATAAGTGGAAGTGCCCTAGGTTTTGTTGCTTTGTTTTTTAGATGTTTCAGGAAACACCATACACTTCTCCCAAGTGGCTGTTGGCAATTTACATCCCGCCCATCAGCATAACAAGGCTCCCAGTTCTCCATGGCCTGTCCTGCCTTTCTGGATTTTACACTTTTTTCAGATGGCCCTTTTGACCAGGGGGAAGTGAGACTTCATTGTAGTGCAGATTTCCTTTGCAAGCTTGCTTGGTTGGCCAAAAAGGGCGTATGCGTTTTTTCCTGAATATATTCAGGAAAAAACGCATACGCCCTTTTTGGCCAAGTGCATCATTGTGGACGTTCTGCCTCTTTTCCTATACTTTAAATGCAATTCCAGTCTACCTCCTGAAATCGGATTCCTGCAATTCTGCCCGGCTTTCAAGTCTTCCTGGCAGCCTTACTTCAGTATATTTTTGGACGATAGCTGTCATTTATAACTCTGCAGGTTTGTGAATTACAGTGCCCCTGAGCTCCTTACTTCAACTCGCTTTCTTGTGAGCTGGCCGCAACACCGCAGGATTGCTTCAGGCCCTAATCTCGTTCCGGCCGGGACGCTGAGCTTTTGGTTAATTCCTATTCCTGGTGCAAAATGAGAGTTAAATTTTCTCGTCCAGACACGTCCAACTAGTCTCTCATTGTTTCTCCCTATTCCTGTACATCTTCCGGAGATATTCCAAACTGGGCCAAACAGGAGGTTAAAGGCACTGACTCTCCAAGTCAGGAGAGTGTTAGTAAAGCGTCTGGAATGTTGCACCCGAGTACCAGAGGACGAGAACTGAGACATATTGGAACACGTCTCCCGATCACACGGTTGATCATACTCTGGGCTCCACATGCATGTTTTAGCTGAAGGAAGAATCCCTTAAACCTGGAGATTTGAGACCCGTGAAATGGGTACCATGCAATATGATTTCAAAGGGTCTGCATTTGCTCAACGGACTGCTCCAATCCTATCACTGCTGCGTTTATGTCCCTGTACAGACGCTTGATTCTCTTTCAGAGACATAGCAATCCATAGGTTTTAAGATACTTACTAGTCAGGTACGTTCTTAGGCGTTTAATATGGGGTGTTGAGTACATTTCGTTGAACAAGGAGTAGTTCTTGTCTATTCCATATTTGGCTTAAGGAACTTTATCTGTGCTCATTTCAATCTCTGGTTTTATGCAGCACCCCAACTCACCTTTCCCCTTAAGCAAGCATAAGTTGGTTTTCTAAATTTGAGACCCTGTTCTGTTTTGTAATCCAGTTCCTGTGTAGCCAAGTTTACATCCCGTGTATTAGTGATATCTTATGATGTTTCTTTTTCTGTGTGACTTATTTCAGTTAGAATCATCATACCTGAATCCACTCATTATGCTGCTACGGGCCTGATGACATAGATTTCATTGCTGAGTGATATTGCATTGTACGTAAGTACCACAACTTCTTTATCCATTTTTCACTTTCTGCGCTATTGAACTTGTACCGTAAACGAGGTTCTTGTAAACAGAGCCGTCCCAAACTTTGGGGTGGCTGTGTCTTTTTGATTTTAATTTCCCTAAGCTATAGGACCATAAGTGGAAGTGCCCTAGGCTCTGTTGCTTTGTTTTTTAGATGTTTCAGGAAACACCATACACCTCTCACGAGTGGCTGTTGGCAATTTACATCCCGCCCATCAGCATAACAAGGCTCCCAGTTCTACATGGCCTGTCCTGCCTTTCTGGATTTTACACTTTTTTCAGATGGCCCTTTTGACCGGGGGGAAGTGAGACTTCATTGTAGTGCAGATTTCCTTTGCAAGCTTGCTTGGTTGGCCAAAAAGTGCGTATGCGTTTTTTCCTGAATATATTCAGGAAAAAACGCATACGCCCTTTTTGGCCAAGTGCATCATTGTCCACGTTCTGCCTCCTTTCCTATGCTTTAAATGCAATTTCAGTCTACCTCCTGAAATCGGTTTCCTGCAATTCTGCCCCGCTTTCAAGTCCTCTTGGCAGCCTTACTTCAGTATATTTTTGGACGATAGCTGTCATTTATAACTCTGCAGGTTTGTGAATTACAGTGCCCCTGAGCTCCTTTCTTCAACTCGCTTTCTTGGGAGCTGGCCGCAACACCGCAGGATTGCTTCAGGCCCTAATCTGGTTCCGGCACGGCACGCTGAGCCTTTGGTTAATTCCTCTTCCTGGTGGGAAATGAGAGTTAAATTTGCCCGTCCAGACACCTCCAGCTAGTCTCTCATTGGTTCTCCCTATTCCTGTTCATCTTCCTCAGAAATTGCAAATGGGCCAAACAGGAGGTTAAAGGCACTGACTCTCCAAGTCGGGAGAGTGTTAGTAAAGCGTCTGGAATGTTGCACCCGAGTACCAGGGGACGAGAACTGAGACATATTGGAACACGTCTCCCGATCACACGGTTGATCATACTCTGGGTTCCACGTGCATGTTTTAGCTGAAGGAAGAATCCCTTAAACCTGGAGAGTTGAGACCCCTGGAATGGGTACCATGCAATATGACTTCAAAGGGTCTTCATTTGCTCACCGAACCTCTCCAATCCTATCACTGCTGCGTTTATGCCACTGTACACACGCTTGATTTTCTTTCAGAGACATAGCAATCCATAGGTTTTAAGATACTTACTAGTCAGGTACATACTTAGGCGTTTAATATGGGCTGCTGAGTCCATTGCGTTGAACAAGGAGTAGTTCTTGTCTATTCCATATTTGGCTTAAGGAACTTTGTCTGTGCTCATTTCAATCTCTAGTTTTATGCAGCACCCCAACTCACCTTCCCCTTAAGCAAGCATAAGTTGGTTTTCTAAATTTGAGACCCTGTTCTGTTTTGTAATCCAGTTCCTGTGTAGCCAAGTTTACATCCCGTGTATTAATGATATCTTATGATGTTTCTTTTTCTGTGTGACTTATTTCAGTTAGAATCATCATACCTGAATCCACTCATTATGCTGCTACGGGCCTGATGACATAGATTTCATTGCTGAGTGATATTGCATTGTACGTAAGTACCACAACTTCTTTATCCATTTTTCACTTTCTGCGCTATTGAACTTGTACCGTAAACGAGGTTCTTGTAAACAGAGCCGTCCCAAACTTTGGGGTGGCTGTGTCTTTTTGATTTTAATTTCCCTAAGCTATAGGACCATAAGTGGAAGTGCCCTAGGCTCTGTTGCTTTGTTTTTTAGATGTTTCAGGAAACACCATACACCTCTCCCGAGTGGCTGTTGGCAATTTACATCCCGCCCATCAGCATAACAAGGCTCCCAGTTCTCCATGGCCTGTCCTGCCTTTCTGGATTTTACACTTTTTTCAGATGGCCCTTTTGACCGGGGGGAAGTGAGACTTCATTGTAGTGCAGATTTCCTTTGCAAGCTTGCTTGGTTGGCCAAAAAGGGCGTATGCGTTTTTTCCTGAATATATTCAGGAAAAAACGCATACGCCCTTTTTGGCCAAGTGCATCATTGTGGACGTTCTGCCTCTTTTCCTATGCTTTAAATGCAATTCCAGTCTACCTCCTGAAATCAGTTTCCTGCAATTCTGCCCCGCTTTCAAGTCCTCTTGGCAGCCTTACTTCAGTATATTTTTGGATGATAGCTGTCATTTATAACTCTGCAGGTTTGTGAATTACAGTGCCCCTGAGCTCCTTTCTTCAACTCGCTTTCTTGTCAGCTGGCCGCAACACCACAGGATTGCTTCAGGCCCTAATCTGGTTCCGGCACGGCACGCTGAGCCTTTGGTTAATTCCTCTTCCTGGTGGGAAATGAGAGTTAAATTTGCCCGTCCAGACACCTCCAGCTAGTCTCTCTTTGGTTCTCCCTATTCCTGTTCACCTTCCGCAGAAATTGCAAACTGGGCCAAACAGGAGGTTAAAGGCACTGACTCTCCAAGTCGGGAGAGTGTTAGTAAAGCGTCTGGAATGTTGCACCCGAGTACCAGGGGACGAGAATTGAGACATATTGGAACACGTCTCCCGATCACACGGTTGATCATACTCTGGGTTCCACGTGCATGTTTTACCTGAAGGCAGAGTCCCTTAAACCTGGAGAGTTGAGACCCGTGGAATGGGTACCATGCAATATGACTTCAAAGGGTCTTCATTTGCTCACCGAACCTCTCCAGTCCTATCACTGCTGCGTTTATGCCCCTGTACACAAGCTTGATTTTCTTTCAGAGACATAGCAATCCATAGGTTTTAACATACTTACTAGTCAAGTACATTCTTAGGCGTTTAATATGGGGTGTTGAGTCCATTTCGTTGAGCAAGGAGTAGTTCTTGTCTATTCTATATTTGGCTAAAGGAAATTTATCTGTGCTCATTTCAATCTCTGGTTTGATGCAGTACCCCAACTCACCTTTCCCCTTAAGCAAGCATAAGTTGGTTTTCTAAATTTGAGACCCTGTTCTGTTTTGTAATCCAGTTCCTGTGTAGCCAAGTTTACATCCCGTGTATTAGTGATATCTTATGATGTTTCTTTTTCTGTGATACTTATTTCAGTTAGAATCATCATACCTGAATCCACTCATCATGCTGCTACGGGCCTGATGACATAGATTTCATTGCTGAGTGATATTGCATTGTACGTAAGTACCACAACTTCTTTATCTATTTTTCACTTTCTGCGCTATTGAACTTGTACCGTAAACGAGGTTCTTGTAAACAGAGCCGTCCCAAACTTTGGGGTGGCTGTGTCTTTTTGATTTTAATTTCCCTAAGCTATAGGACCATAAGTGGAAGTGCCCTAGGCTCTGTTGCTTTGTTTTTTAGATGTTTCAGGAAACACCATACACCTCTCCCGAGTGGCTGTTGGCAATTTACATCCCGCCCATCAGCATAACAAGGCTCCCAGTTCTCCATGGCCTGTCCTGCCTTTCTGGATTTTACACTCTTTTCAGATGGCCCTTTTGACCGGGGGGAAGTGAGACTTCATTGTAGTGCAGATTTCCTTTGCAAGCTTGCTTGGTTGGCCAAAAAGGGCGTATGCGTTTTTTCCTGTCAGGAAAAAACGCATACGCCCTTTTTGGCCAAGTGCATCATTGTGGACGTTCTGCCTCTTTTCCTATGCTTTAAATGCAATTCCAGTCTACCTCCTGAAATCGGTTTCCTGCAATTCTGCCCCGCTTTCAAGTCCTCTTGGCAGCCTTACTTCAGTATATTTTTGGACGATAGCTGTCATTTATAACTCTGCAGGTTTGTGAATTACAGTGCCCCTGAGCTCCTTTCTTCAACTCGCTTTCTTGGGAGCTGGCCGCAACACCGCAGGATTGCTTCAGGCCCTAATCTGGTTCCGGCACGGCACGCTGAGCCTTTGGTTAATTCCTCTTCCTGGTGGGAAATGAGAGTTAAATTTGCCCGTCCAGACACCTCCAGCTAGTCTCTCATTGGTTCTCCCTATTCCTGTTCATCTTCCTCAGAAATTGCAAATGGGCCAAACAGGAGGTTAAAGGCACTGACTCTCCAAGTCGGGAGAGTGTTAGTAAAGCGTCTGGAATGTTGCACCCGAGTACCAGGGGACGAGAACTGACACATATTGGAACACGTCTCCCGATCACACGGTTGATCATACTCTGGGTTCCACGTGCATGTTTTAGCTGAAGGAAGAATCCCTTAAACCTGGAGAGTTGAGACCCGTGGAATGGGTACCATGCAATATGACTTCAAAGGGTCTTCATTTGCTCACCGAACCTCTCCAATCCTATCACTGCTGCGTTTATGCCCCTGTACACACGCTTGATTTTCTTTCAGAGACATAGCAATCCATAGGTTTTAAGATACTTACTAGTCAGGTACATACTTAGGCGTTTAATATGGGCTGCTGAGTCCATTGCGTTGAACAAGGAGTAGTTCTTGTCTATTCCATATTTGGCTTAAGGAACTTTGTCTGTGCTCATTTCAATCTCTAGTTTTATGCAGCACCCCAACTCACCTTCCCCTTAAGCAAGCATAAGTTGGTTTTCTAAATTTGAGACCCTGTTCTGTTTTGTAATCCAGTTCCTGTGTAGCCAAGTTTACATTCCGTGTATTAGTGATATCTTATGATGTTTCTTTTTCTGTGTGACTTATTTCAGTTAGAATCATCATACCTGAATCCTCTCATTATGCTGCTACGGGCCTGATGACATAGATTTCATTGCTGAGTGATATTGCATTGAACGTAAGTACCACAACTTCTTTATCCATTTTTCACTTTCTGCGATATTGAACTAGTACCGTAAACGAGGTTCTTGTAAACAGAGCCGTCCCAAACTTTGGGGTGGCTGTGTCTTTTTGATTTTAATTTCCCTAAGCTATAGGACTATAAGTGGACTTGCCCTAGGCTCAGTTGCTTTGTTTTTTAGATGTTTCATAAACACCATACACTTTTCCCGAGTGGCTGTTGGCAATTTACATCCCGCCCATCAGCATAACAAGGCTCCCAGTTCTCCATGGCCTGTCCTGCCTTTCTGGATTTTACACTTTTTTCAGATGGCCCTTTTGACCGGGGGGAAGTGAGACTTCATTGTAGTGCAGATTTCCTTTGCAAGCTTGCTTGGTTGGCCAAAAAGGGCGTATGCGTTTTTTCCTGAATATATTCAGGAAAAAACGCATACGCCCTTTTTGGCCAAGTGCATCATTGTGGACGTTCTGCCTCTTTTCCTATGCTTTAAATGCAATTCCAGTCTACCTCCTGAAATCGGTTTCCTGCAATTCTGCCCCGCTTTCAAGTCCTCTTGGCAGCCTTACTTCAGTATATTTTTGGACGATAGCTGTCATTTATAACTCTGCAGGTTTGTGAATTACAGTGCCCCTGAGCTCCTTTCTTCAACTCGGTTTCTTGTGAGCTGGCCGCAACACCGCAGGATTGCTTCAGGCCCTAATCTGGTTCCGGCACGGCTCGCTGAGCCTTTGGTTAATTCCTCTTCCTGGTGGGAAATGAGAGTTAAATTTGCCCGTCCAGACACCTCCAGCTAGTCTCTCATTGGTTCTCCCTATTCCTGTTCATCTTCCTCAGAATTTGCAAATGGGCCAAACAGGAGGTTAAAGGCACTGACTCTCCAAGTCGGGAGAGTGTTAGTAAAGCGTCTGGAATGTTGCACCCGAGTACCAGGGGACGAGAATTGAGACATATTGGAACACGTCTCCCGATCACACGGTTGATCATACTCTGGGTTCCACGTGCATGTTTTAGCTGAAGGAAGAATCCCTTAAACCTGGAGAGTTGAGACCCGTGGAATGGGTACCATGCAATATGACTTCAAAGGGTCTTCATTTGCTCACCGAACCTCTCCAATCCTATCACTGCTGCGTTTATGCCCCTGTACACACGCTTGATTTTCTTTCGGAGACATAGCAATCCATAGGTTTGAAAATTCTTACTAGTCAGGTACATTCTTAGGCGTTTAATATGGGGTGTTGAGTCCATTTCGTTGAGCAAGGAGTAGTTCTTGTCTATTCTATATTTGGCTTAAGGAACTTTATCTGTGCTCATTTCAATCTCTGGTTTTATGCAGCACCCCAACTCACCTTTCCCCTTAAGCAAGCATAAGTTGGTTTTCTAAATTTGAGACCCTGTTCTGTTTTGTAATCCAGTTCCTGTGTAGCCAAGTTTACATCCCGTGTATTAATGATATCTTATGATGTTTCTTTTTCTGTGTGACTTATTTCAGTTAGAATCATCATACCTGAATCCACTCATTATGCTGCTACGGGCCTGATGACATAGATTTCATTGCTGAGTGATATTGCATTGTACGTAAGTACCAAAACTTCTTTATCCATTTTTCACTTTCTGCGCTATTGAACTTGTACCGTAAACGAGGTTCTTGTAAACAGAGCCGTCCCAAACTTTGGGGTGGCTGTGTCTTTTTGATTTTAATTTCCCTAAGCTATAGGACCATAAGTGGAAGTGCCCTAGGTTTTGTTGCTTTGTTTTTTAGATGTTTCAGGAAACACCATACACTTCTCCCAAGTGGCTGTTGGCAATTTACATCCCGCCCATCAGCATAACAAGGCTCCCAGTTCTCCATGGCCTGTCCTGCCTTTCTGGATTTTACACTTTTTTCAGATGGCCCTTTTGACCAGGGGGAAGTGAGACTTCATTGTAGTGCAGATTTCCTTTGCAAGCTTGCTTGGTTGGCCAAAAAGGGCGTATGCGTTTTTTCCTGAATATATTCAGGAAAAAACGCATACGCCCTTTTTGGCCAAGTGCATCATTGTGGACGTTCTGCCTCTTTTCCTATACTTTAAATGCAATTCCAGTCTACCTCCTGAAATCGGATTCCTGCAATTCTGCCCGGCTTTCAAGTCTTCCTGGCAGCCTTACTTCAGTATATTTTTGGACGATAGCTGTCATTTATAACTCTGCAGGTTTGTGAATTACAGTGCCCCTGAGCTCCTTACTTCAACTCGCTTTCTTGTGAGCTGGCCGCAACACCGCAGGATTGCTTCAGGCCCTAATCTCGTTCCGGCCGGGACGCTGAGCTTTTGGTTAATTCCTATTCCTGGTGCAAAATGAGAGTTAAATTTTCTCGTCCAGACACGTCCAACTAGTCTCTCATTGTTTCTCCCTATTCCTGTACATCTTCCGGAGATATTCCAAACTGGGCCAAACAGGAGGTTAAAGGCACTGACTCTCCAAGTCAGGAGAGTGTTAGTAAAGCCTCTGGAATGTTGCACCCGAGTACCAGAGGACGAGAACTGAGACATATTGGAACACGTCTCCCGATCACACGGTTGATCATACTCTGGGCTCCACATGCATGTTTTAGCTGAAGGAAGAATCCCTTAAACCTGGAGATTTGAGACCCGTGAAATGGGTACCATGCAATATGATTTCAAAGGGTCTGCATTTGCTCAACGGACTGCTCCAATCCTATCACTGCTGCGTTTATGTCCCTGTACAGACGCTTGATTCTCTTTCAGAGACATAGCAATCCATAGGTTTTAAGATACTTACTAGTCAGGTACGTTCTTAGGCGTTTAATATGGGGTGTTGAGTACATTTCGTTGAACAAGGAGTAGTTCTTGTCTATTCCATATTTGGCTTAAGGAACTTTATCTGTGCTCATTTCAATCTCTGGTTTTATGCAGCACCCCAACTCACCTTTCCCCTTAAGCAAGCATAAGTTGGTTTTCTAAATTTGAGACCCTGTTCTGTTTTGTAATCCAGTTCCTGTGTAGCCAAGTTTACATCCCGTGTATTAGTGATATCTTATGATGTTTCTTTTTCTGTGTGACTTATTTCAGTTAGAATCATCATACCTGAATCCACTCATTATGCTGCTACGGGCCTGATGACATAGATTTCATTGCTGAGTGATATTGCATTGAACGTAAGTACCACAACTTCTTTATCCATTTTTCACTTTCTGCGATATTGAACTTGTACCGTAAACGAGGTTCTTGTAAACAGAGCCGTCCCAAACTTTGGGGTGGCTGTGTCTTTTTGATTTTAATTTCCCTAAGCTATAGGACCATAAGTGGAAGTGCCCTAGGCTCTGTTGCTTTGTTTTTTAGATGTTTCAGGAAACACCATACACCTCTCCCGAGTGGCTGTTGGCAATTTACATCCCGCCCATCAGCATAACAAGGCTCCCAGTTCTCCATGGCCTGTCCTGCCTTTCTGGATTTTACACTTTTTTCAGATGGCCCTTTTGACCGGGGGGAAGTGAGACTTCATTGTAGTGCAGATTTCCTTTGCAAGCTTGCTTGGTTGGCCAAAAAGGGCGTATGCGTTTTTTCCTGAATATATTCAGGAAAAAACGCATACGCCCTTTTTGGCCAAGTGCATCATTGTGGACGTTCTGCCTCTTTTCCTATGCTTTAAATGCAATTCCAGTCTACCTCCTGAAATCGGTTTCCTGCAATTCTGCCCCGCTTTCAAGTCCTCTTGGCAGCCTTACTTCAGTATATTTTTGGACGATAGCTGTCATTTATAACTCTGCAGGTTTGTGAATTACAGTGCCCCTGAGCTCCTTTCTTCAACTCGGTTTCTTGTGAGCTGGCCGCAACACCGCAGGATTGCTTCAGGCCCTAATCTGGTTCCGGCACGGCACGCTGAGCCTTTGGTTAATTCCTCTTCCTGGTGGGAAATGAGAGTTAAATTTGCCCGTCCAGACACCTCCAGCTAGTCTCTCATTGGTTCTCCCTATTCCTGTTCATCTTCCTCAGAATTTGCAAATGGGCCAAACAGGAGGTTAAAGGCACTGACTCTCCAAGTCGGGAGAGTGTTAGTAAAGCGTCTGGAATGTTGCACCCGAGTACCAGGGGACGAGAATTGAGACATATTGGAACACGTCTCCCGATCACACGGTTGATCATACTCTGGGTTCCACGTGCATGTTTTAGCTGAAGGAAGAATCCCTTAAACCTGGAGAGTTGAGACCCGTGGAATGGGTACCATGCAATATGACTTCAAAGGGTCTTCATTTGCTCACCGAACCTCTCCAATCCTATCACTGCTGCATTTATGCCCCTGTACACACGCTTGATTTTCTTTCGGAGACATAGCAATCCATAGGTTTGAAAATTCTTACTAGTCAGGTACATTCTTAGGCGTTTAATATGGGGTGTTGAGTCCATTTCGTTGAGCAAGGAGTAGTTCTTGTCTATTCTATATTTGGCTTAAGGAACTTTATCTGTGCTCATTTCAATCTCTGGTTTTATGCAGCACCCCAACTCACCTTTCCCCTTAAGCAAGCATAAGTTGGTTTTCTAAATTTGAGACCCTGTTCTGTTTTGTAATCCAGTTCCTGTGTAGCCAAGTTTACATCCCGTGTATTAATGATATCTTATGATGTTTCTTTTTCTGTGTGACTTATTTCAGTTAGAATCATCATACCTGAATCCACTCATTATGCTGCTACGGGCCTGATGACATAGATTTCATTGCTGAGTGATATTGCATTGTACGTAAGTACCACAACTTCTTTATCCATTTTTCACTTTCTGCGCTATTGAACTTGTACCGTAAACGAGGTTCTTGTAAACAGAGCCGTCCCAAACTTTGGGGTGGCTGTGTCTTTTTGATTTTAATTTCCCTAAGCTATAGGACCATAAGTGGAAGTGCCCTAGGCTCTGTTGCTTTGTTTTTTAGATGTTTCAGGAAACACCATACACCTCTCACGAGTGGCTGTTGGCAATTTACATCCCGCCCATCAGCATAACAAGGCTCCCAGTTCTCCATGGCCTGTCCTGCCTTTCTGGATTTTACACTTTTTTCAGATGGCCCTTTTGACCGGGGGGAAGTGAGACTTCATTGTAGTGCAGATTTCCTTTACAAGCTTGCTTGGTTGGCCAAAAAGGGCGTATGCGTTTTTTCCTGAATATATTCAGGAAAAAACGCATACGCCCTTTTTGGCCAAGTGCATCATTGTGGACGTTCTGCCTCTTTTCCTATGCTTTAAATGCAATTCCAGTCTACCTCCTGAAATCGGTTTCCTGCAATTCTGCCCCGTTTTCAAGTCCTCTTGGCAGCCTTACTTCAGTATATTTTTGGATGATAGCTGTCATTTATAACTCTGCAGGTTTGTGAATTACAGTGCCCCTGAGCTCCTTTCTTCAACTCGCTTTCTTGTGAGCTGGCCGCAACACCGCAGGATTGCTTCAGGCCCTAATCTGGTTCCGGCACAGCACGCTGAGCCTTTGGTTAATTCCTCTTCCTGGTGGGAAATGAGAGTTAAATTTGCCCGTCCAGACACCTCCACCTAGTCTCTCATTGGTTCTTCCTATTCCTGTTCATCTTCCTCAGAAATTGCAAATGGGCCAAACAGGAGGTTAAAGGCACTGACTCTCCAAGTCGGGAGAGTGTTAGTTAAGCGTCTGGAATGTTACACCCGAGTACCAGGGGACGAGAATTGAGACATATTGGAACACGTCTCCCGATCACACGGTTGATCATACTCTGGGTTCCACGTGCATGTTTTAGCTGAAGGAAGAATCCCTTAAACCTGGAGAGTTGAGACCCGTGGAATGGGTACCATGCAATATGACTTCAAAGGGTCTTCATTTGCTCACTGAACCTCTCCAATCCTATCACTGCTGCGTTTATGCCCCTGTACACATGCTTGATTTTCTTTCAGAGACATAGCAATCCATAGGTTTTAAGATACTTACTAGTCAGGTACATTCTTAGGCGTTTAATATGGGGTGTTGAGTCCATTTCGTTGAGCAAGGAGTAGTTCTTGTCTATTCCATATTTGGCTTAAGGAACTTTATCTGTGCTCATTTCAATCTCTGGTTTTATGCAGCACCCCAACTCACCTTTCCCCTTAAGCAAGCATAAGTTGGTTTTCTAAATTTGAGACCCTGTTCTGTTTTGTAATCCAGTTCCTGTGTAGCCAAGTTTACATTCGGTGTATTAGTGATATCTTATGATGTTTCTTTTTCTGTGTGACTTATTTCAGTTAGAATCATCATACCTGAATCCACTCATTATGCTGCTACGGGCCTGATGACATAGATTTCATTGCTGAGTGATATTGCATTGTACGTAAGTACCACAACTTCTTTATCCATTTTTCACTTTCTGTGATATTGAACTTGTACCGTAAACGATGTTCTTGTAAACAGAGCCGTCCCAAACTTTGGGGTGGCTGTGTCTTTTTGATTTTAATTTCCCTAAGCTATAGGACCATAAGTGGAAGTGCCCTAGGCTCTGTTGCTTTGTTTTTTAGATGTTTCAGGAAACACTATACACCTCTCCCGACTGGCTGTTGACGATTTACATCCCGCCCATCAGCATAACAAGGCTCCCAGTTCTCCATGGCCTGTCCTGCCTTTCTGGATTTTACACTTTTTTCAGATGGCCCTTTTGACCGGGGGGAAGTGAGACTTCATTGTAGTGCAGATTTCCTTTGCAAGCTTGCTTGGTTGGCCAAAAAGGGCGTATGCGTTTTTTCCTGAATACATTCAGGAAAAAACTCATATGCCCTTTTTGGCCAAGTGCATCATTGTGGACGTTCTGCCTCTTTTCCTATGCTTTAAATGCAATTCCAGTCTACCTCCTGAAATCGGTTTCCTGCAATTCTGCCCCGCTTTCAAGTCCTCTTGGCAGCCTTACTTCAGTATATTTTTGGACGATAGCTGTCATTTATAACTCTGCAGGTTTGTGAATTACAGTGCCTCTGAACTCCTTTCTTCAACTCACTTTCTTGGGAGCTGGCCGCAACACCGCAGCATTGCTTCAGGCCCTAATCTGGTTCCGGCACGGCACACTGAGCCTTTGGTTAATTCCTCTTCCTGGTGGGAAATGAGAGTTAAATTTGTCCGTCCAGACACCTCCAGCTAGTCTCTCTTTGGTTCTCCCTATTCCTGTTCATCTTCCGCAGAAATTGCAAACTGGGCCAAACAGGAGGTTAAAGGCACTGACTCTCCAAGTCGGGAGAGTGTTAGTAAAGCGTCTGGAATGTTGCACCCGAGTACCACTGGACGAGAACTGAGACATATTGGAACACGTCTCCCGATCACACGGTTGATCATACTCTGGGTTCCACATGCATGTTTTAGCTGAAGGAAGAATCCCTTAAACCTGGAGAGTTGAGACCCGTGGAATGGGTACCATGCAATATGACTTCAAAGGGTCTTCATTTGCTCACCGAACCTCTCCAATCCTATCACTGCTGCGTTTATGCCCCTGTACACACGCTTGATTTTCTTTCAGAGACATAGCAATCCATAGGTTTTAAGATACTTACTAGTCAGGTACATTCTTAAGCATTTAATATGGGGTGTTGAGTCCATTTCGTTGAGCAAGGAGTAGTTCTTGTCTATTCCATATTTGGCTTAAGGAACTTTATCTGTGCTCATTTCAATCTCTGGTTTTAGGCAGCACCCCAACTCAGCTTTCCCCTTAAGCAAGCATAAGTTGGTTTTCTAAATTTGAGACCCTGTTCTGTTTTGTAAACCAGTTCCTGTGTAGCCAAGTTTACATTCCGTGTATTAGTGATATCTTATGATGTTTCTTTTTCTGTGATACTTATTTCAGTTAGAATCATCATACCTGAATCCACTCTTTATGCTGCTATGGGCCTGAAGACATAGATTTCATTGCTGAGTGATAATGCATTGTACGTAAGTACCACAACTTCTTTATCCATTTTTCGCTTTCTGCGATATTGAACTTGTAGCGTAAACCAGGTTCTTGTAAACAGAGCCGTCCCAAACTTTGGGGTGGCTGTGTCTTTTTGATTTTAATTTCCCTAAGCTATAGGACCATAAGTGGAAGTGCCCTAGGCTCTGTTGCTTTGTTTTTTAGATGTTTCAGGAAACACCATACACCTCTCCCGAGTGGCTGTTGGCAATTTACATCCCGCCCATCAGCATAACAAGGCTCCCAGTTCTCCATGGCCTGTCCTGCCTTTCTGGATTTTACAATTTTTTCAGATGGCCCTTTTGACCAGGGGGAAGTGAGACTTCATTGTAGTGCAGATTTCCTTTGCAAGCTTGCTTGGTTGGCCAAAAAGGGCGTATGCGTTTTTTCCTGAATATATTCAGGAAAAAACGCATACGCCCTTTTTGGCCAAGTGCATCATTGTGGACGTTCTGCCTCTTTTCCTATACTTTAAATGCAATTCCAGTCTACCTCCTGAAATCGGATTCCTGCAATTCTGCCCGGCTTTCAAGTCTTCCTGGCAGCCTTACTTCAGTATATTTTTGGACGATAGCTGTCATTTATAACTCTGCAGGTTTGTGAATTACAGTGCCCCTGAGCTCCTTACTTCAACTCGCTTTCTTGTGAGCTGGCCGCAACACCGCAGGATTGCTTCAGGCCCTAATCTCGTTCCGGCCGGGACGCTGAGCTTTTGGTTAATTCCTATTCCTGGTGCAAAATGAGAGTTAAATTTTCTCGTCCAGACACGTCCAACTAGTCTCTCATTGTTTCTCCCTATTTCTGTACATCTTCCGGAGATATTCCAAACTGGGCCAAACAGGAGGTTAAAGGCACTGACTCTCCAAGTCAGGAGAGTGTTAGTAAAGCGTCTGGAATGTTGCACCCGAGTACCAGAGGACGAAAACTGAGACATATTGGAACACGTCTCCCGATCACACGGTTGATCATACTCTGGGCTCCACATGCATGTTTTAGCTGAAGGGAGAATCCCTTAAACCTGGAGAGTTGAGACCCGTGGAATGGGTACCATGCAATATGATTTCAAAGGGTCTGCATTTGCTCAACGGACTGCTCCAATCCTATCACTGCTGCGTTTATGTCCCTGTACAGACGCTTGATTCTCTTTCAGAGACATAGCAATCCATAGGTTTTAAGATACTTACTAGTCAGGTACGTTCTTAGGCGTTTAATATGGGGTGTTGAGTCCATTTCGTTGAACAAGGAGTAGTTCTTGTCTATTCCATATTTGGCTTAAGGAACTTTATCTGTGCTCATTTCAATCTCTGGTTTTATGCAGCACCCCAACTCACCTTTCCCCTTAAGCAAGCATAAGTTGGTTTTCTAAATTTGAGACCCTGTTCTGTTTTGTAATCCAGTTCCTGTGTAGCCAAGTTTACATCCCGTGTATTAGTGATATCTTATGATGTTTCTTTTTCTGTGTGACTTATTTCAGTTAGAATCATCATACCTGAATCCACTCATCATGCTGCTACGGGCCTGATGACATAGATTTCATTGCTGAGTGATATTGCATTGTACGTAAGTACCACAACTTCTTTATCCATTTTTCACTTTCTGCGCTATTGAACTTGTACCGTAAACGAGGTTCTTGTAAACAGAGCCGTCCCAAACTTTGGGGTGGCTGTGTCTTTTTGATTTTAATTTCCCTAAGCTATAGGACCATAAGTGGAAGTGCCCTAGGCTCTGTTGCTTTGTTTTTTAGATGTTTCAGGAAACACCATACACCTCTCACGAGTGGCTCTTGGCAATTTACATCCCGCCCATCAGCATAACAAGGCTCCCAGTTCTACATGGCCTGTCCTGCCTTTCTGGATTTTACACTTTTTTCAGATGGCCCTTTTGACCGGGGGGAAGTGAGACTTCATTGTAGTGCAGATTTCCTTTGCAAGCTTGCTTGGTTGGCCAAAAAGTGCGTATGCGTTTTTTCCGGAATATATTCAGGAAAAAACGCATACGCCCTTTTTGGCCAAGTGCATCATTGTCCACGTTCTGCCTCCTTTCCTATGCTTTAAATGCAATTTCAGTCTACCTCCTGAAATCGGTTTCCTGCAATTCTGCCCCGCTTTCAAGTCCTCTTGGCAGCCTTACTTCAGTATATTTTTGGACGATAGCTGTCATTTATAACTCTGCAGGTTTGTGAATTACAGTGCCCCTGAGCTCCTTTCTTCAACTCGCTTTCTTGAGAGCTGGCCGCAACACCGCAGGATTGCTTCAGGCCCTAATCTGGTTCCGGCACGGCACGCTGAGCCTTTGGTTAATTCCTCTTCCTGGTGGGAAATGAGAGTTAAATTTGCCCGTCCAGACACCTCCAGCTAGTCTCTCATTGGTTCTCCCTATTCCTGTTCATCTTCCTCAGAAATTGCAAATGGGCCAAACAGGAGGTTAAAGGCACTGACTCTCCAAGTCAGGAGAGTGTTAGTAAAGCGTCTGGAATGTTGCACCCGAGTACCAGGGGACGAGAACTGACACATATTGGAACACGTCTCCCGATCACACGGTTGATCATACTCTGGGTTCCACGTGCATGTTTTAGCTGAAGGAAGAATCCCTTAAACCTGGAGAGTTCAGACCCCTGGAATGGGTACCATGCAATATGACTTCAAAGGGTCTTCATTTGCTCACCGAACCTCTCCAATCCTATCACTGCTGCGTTTATGCCCCTGTACACACGCTTGATTTTCTTTCAGAGACATAGCAATCCATAGGTTTTAAGATACTTACTAGTCAGGTACATACTTAGGCGTTTAATATGGGCTGCTGAGTCCATTGCGTTGAACAAGGAGTAGTTCTTGTCTATTCCATATTTGGCTTAAGGAACTTTGTCTGTGCTCATTTCAATCTCTAGTTTTATGCAGCACCCCAACTCACCTTCCCCTTAAGCAAGCATAAGTTGGTTTTCTAAATTTGAGACCCTGTTCTGTTTTGTAATCCAGTTCCTGTGTAGCCAAGTTTACATTCCGTGTATTAGTGATATCTTATGATGTTTCTTTTTCTGTGTGACTTATTTCAGTTAGAATCATCATACCTGAATCCACTCATTATGCTGCTACGGGCCTGATGACATAGATTTCATTGCTGAGTGATATTGCATTGAACGTAAGTACCACAACTTCTTTATCCATTTTTCACTTTCTGCGATATTGAACTAGTACCGTAAACGAGGTTCTTGTAAACAGAGCCGTCCCAAACTTTGGGGTGGCTGTGTCTTTTTGATTTTAATTTCCCTAAGCTATAGGACTATAAGTGGACTTGCCCTAGGCTCAGTTGCTTTGTTTTTTAGATGTTTCATAAACACCATACACTTCTCCCGAGTGGCTGTTGGCAATTTACATCCCGCCCATCAGCATAACAAGGCTCCCAGTTCTCCATGGCCTGTCCTGCCTTTCTGGATTTTACACTTTTTTCAGATGGCCCTTTTGACCGGGGGGAAGTGAGACTTCATTGTAGTGCAGATTTCCTTTGCAAGCTTGCTTGGTTGGCCAAAAAGGGCGTATGCGTTTTTTCCTGAATATATTCAGGAAAAAACGCATACGCCCTTTTTGGCCAAGTGCATCATTGTGGACGTTCTGCCTCTTTTCCTATGCTTTAAATGCAATTCCAGTCTACCTCCTGAAATCGGTTTCCTGCAATTCTGCCCCGCTTTCAAGTCCTCTTGGCAGCCTTACTTCAGTATATTTTTGGACGATAGCTGTCATTTATAACTCTGCAGGTTTGTGAATTACAGTGCCCCTGAGCTCCTTTCTTCAACTCGGTTTCTTGTGAGCTGGCCGCAACACCGCAGGATTGCTTCAGGCCCTAATCTGGTTCCGGCACGGCTCGCTGAGCCTTTGGTTAATTCCTCTTCCTGGTGGGAAATGAGAGTTAAATTTGCCCGTCCAGACACCTCCAGCTGGTCTCTCATTGGTTCTCCCTATTCCTGTTCATCTTCCTCAGAATTTGCAAATGGGCCAAACAGGAGGTTAAAGGCACTGACTCTCCAAGTCGGGAGAGTGTTAGTAAAGCGTCTGGAATGTTGCACCCGAGTACCAGGGGACGAGAATTGAGACATATTGGAACACGTCTCCCGATCACACGGTTGATCATACTCTGGGTTCCACGTGCATGTTTTAGCTGAAGGAAGAATCCCTTAAACCTGGAGAGTTGAGACCCGTGGAATGGGTACCATGCAATATGACTTCAAAGGGTCTTCATTTGCTCACCGAACCTCTCCAATCCTATCACTGCTGCGTTTATGCCCCTGTACACACGCTTGATTTTCTTTCGGAGACATAGCAATCCATAGGTTTGAAAATTCTTACTAGTCAGGTACATTCTTAGGCGTTTAATATGGGGTGTTGAGTCCATTTCGTTGAGCAAGGAGTAGTTCTTGTCTATTCTATATTTGGCTTAAGGAACTTTATCTGTGCTCATTTCAATCTCTGGTTTTATGCAGCACCCCAACTCACCTTTCCCCTTAAGCAAGCATAAGTTGGTTTTCTAAATTTGAGACCCTGTTCTGTTTTGTAATCCAGTTCCTGTGTAGCCAAGTTTACATCCCGTGTATTAATGATATCTTATGATGTTTCTTTTTCTGTGTGCCTTATTTCAGTTAGAATCATCATACCTGAATCCACTCATTATGCTGCTACGGGTCTGATGACATAGATTTCATTGCTGAGTGATATTGCATTGTACGTAAGTACCACAACTTCTTTATCCATTTTTCACTTTCTGCGCTATTGAACTTGTACCGTAAACGAGGTTCTTGTAAACAGAGCCGTCCCAAACTTTGGGGTGGCTGTGTCTTTTTGATTTTAATTTCCCTAAGCTATAGGACCATAAGTGGAAGTGCCCTAGGCTCTGTTGCTTTGTTTTTTAGATGTTTCAGGAAACACCATACACCTCTCCCGAGTGGCTGTTGGCAATTTACATCCCGCCCATCAGCATAACAAGGCTCCCAGTTCTCCATGGCCTGTCCTGCCTTTCTGGATTTTACACTTTTTTCAGATGGCCCTTTTGACCGGGGGGAAGTGAGACTTCATTGTAGTGCAGATTTCCTTTGCAAGCTTGCTTGGTTGGCCAAAAAGGGCGTATGCGTTTTTTCCTGAATATATTCAGGAAAAAACGCATACGCCCTTTTTGGCCAAGTGCATCATTGTGGACGTTCTGCCTCTTTTCCTATGCTTTAAATGCAATTCCAGTCTACCTCCTGAAATCGGTTTCCTGCAATTCTGCCCCGCTTTCAAGTCCTCTTGGCAGCCTTACTTCAGTATATTTTTGGACGATAGCTGTCATTTATAACTCTGCAGGTTTGTGAATTACAGTGCCCCTGAGCTCCTTTCTTCAACTCGGTTTCTTGTGAGCTGGCCGCAACACCGCAGGATTGCTTCAGGCCCTAATCTGGTTCCGGCACGGCACGCTGAGCCTTTGGTTAATTCCTCTTCCTGGTGGGAAATGAGAGTTAAATTTGCCCGTCCAGACACCTCCAGCTAGTCTCTCATTGGTTCTCCCTATTCCTGTTCATCTTCCTCAGAATTTGCAAATGGGCCAAACAGGAGGTTAAAGGCACTGACTCTCCAAGTCGGGAGAGTGTTAGTAAAGCGTCTGGAATGTTGCACCCGAGTACCAGGGGACGAGAATTGAGACATATTGGAACACGTCTCCCGATCACACGGTTGATCATACTCTGGGTTCCACGTGCATGTTTTAGCTGAAGGAAGAATCCCTTAAACCTGGAGAGTTGAGACCCGTGGAATGGGTACCATGCAATATGACTTCAAAGGGTCTTCATTTGCTCACCGAACCTCTCCAATCCTATCACTGCTGCGTTTATGCCCCTGTACACACGCTTGATTTTCTTTCGGAGACATAGCAATCCATAGGTTTGAAAATTCTTACTAGTCAGGTACATTCTTAGGCGTTTAATATGGGGTGTTGAGTCCATTTCGTTGAGCAAGGAGTAGTTCTTGTCTATTCTATATTTGGCTTAAGGAACTTTATCTGTGCTCATTTCAATCTCTGGTTTTATGCAGCACCCCAACTCACCTTTCCCCTTAAGCAAGCATAAGTTGGTTTTCTAAATTTGAGACCCTGTTCTGTTTTCTAATCCAGTTCCTGTGTAGCCAAGTTTACATCCCGTGTATTAATGATATCTTATGATGTTTCTTTTTCTGTGTGACTTATTTCAGTTAGAATCATCATACCTGAATCCACTCATTATGCTGCTACGGGCCTGATGACATAGATTTCATTGCTGAGTGATATTGCATTGTACGTAAGTACCACAACTTCTTTATCCATTTTTCACTTTCTGCGCTATTGAACTTGTACCGTAAACGAGGTTCTTGTAAACAGAGCCGTCCCAAACTTTGGGGTGGCTGTGTCTTTTTGATTTTAATTTCCCTAAGCTATAGGACCATAAGTGGAAGTGCCCTAGGCTCTGTTGCTTTGTTTTTTAGATGTTTCAGGAAACACCATACACCTCTCCCGAGTGGCTGTTGGCAATTTACATCCCGCCCATCAGCATAACAAGGCTCCCAGTTCTCCATGGCCTGTCCTGCCTTTCTGGATTTTACACTTTTTTCAGATGGCCCTTTTGACCGGGGGGAAGTGAGACTTCATTGTAGTGCAGATTTCCTTTACAAGCTTGCTTGGTTGGCCAAAAAGGGCGTATGCGTTTTTTCCTGAATATATTCAGGAAAAAACGCATACGCCCTTTTTGGCCAAGTGCATCATTGTGGACGTTCTGCCTCTTTTCCTATGCTTTAAATGCAATTCCAGTCTACCTCCTGAAATCGGTTTCCTGCAATTCTGCCCCGTTTTCAAGTCCTCTTGGCAGCCTTACTTCAGTATATTTTTGGATGATAGCTGTCATTTATAACTCTGCAGGTTTGTGAATTACAGTGCCCCTGAGCTCCTTTCTTCAACTCGCTTTCTTGTGAGCTGGCCGCAACACCGCAGGATTGCTTCAGGCCCTAATCTGGTTCCGGCACAGCACGCTGAGCCTTTGGTTAATTCCTCTTCCTGGTGGGAAATGAGAGTTAAATTTGCCCGTCCAGACACCTCCACCTAGTCTCTCATTGGTTCTTCCTATTCCTGTTCATCTTCCTCAGAAATTGCAAATGGGCCAAACAGGAGGTTAAAGGCACTGACTCTCCAAGTCGGGAGAGTGTTAGTTAAGCGTCTGGAATGTTACACCCGAGTACCAGGGAACGAGAATTGAGACATATTGGAACACGTCTCCCGATCACACGGTTGATCATACTCTGGGTTCCACGTGCATGTTTTAGCTGAAGGAAGAATCCCTTAAACCTGGAGAGTTGAGACCCGTGGAATGGGTACCATGCAATATGACTTCAAAGGGTCTTCATTTGCTCACTGAACCTCTCCAATCCTATCACTGCTGCGTTTATGCCCCTGTACACATGCTTGATTTTCTTTCAGAGACATAGCAATCCATAGGTTTTAAGATACTTACTAGTCAGGTACATTCTTAGGCGTTTAATATGGGGTGTTGAGTCCATTTCGTTGAGCAAGGAGTAGTTCTTGTCTATTCCATATTTGGCTTAAGGAACTTTATCTGTGCTCATTTCAATCTCTGGTTTTATGCAGCACCCCAACTCACCTTTCCCCTTAAGCAAGCATAAGTTGGTTTTCTAAATTTGAGACCCTGTTCTGTTTTGTAATCCAGTTCCTGTGTAGCCAAGTTTACATTCGGTGTATTAGTGATATCTTATGATGTTTCTTTTTCTGTGTGACTTATTTCAGTTAGAATCATCATACCTGAATCCACTCATTATGCTGCTACGGGCCTGATGACATAGATTTCATTGCTGAGTGATATTGCATTGTACGTAAGTACCACAACTTCTTTATCCATTTTTCACTTTCTGTGATATTGAACTTGTACCGTAAACGATGTTCTTGTAAACAGAGCCGTCCCAAACTTTGGGGTGGCTGTGTCTTTTTGATTTTAATTTCCCTAAGCTATAGGACCATAAGTGGAAGTGCCCTAGGCTCTGTTGCTTTGTTTTTTAGATGTTTCAGGAAACACTATACACCTCTCCCGACTGGCTGTTGACGATTTACATCCCGCCCATCAGCATAACAAGGCTCCCAGTTCTCCATGGCCTGTCCTGCCTTTCTGGATTTTACACTTTTTTCAGATGGCCCTTTTGACCGGGGGGAAGTGAGACTTCATTGTAGTGCAGATTTCCTTTGCAAGCTTGCTTGGTTGGCCAAAAAGGGCGTATGCGTTTTTTCCTGAATACATTCAGGAAAAAACTCATATGCCCTTTTTGGCCAAGTGCATCATTGTGGACGTTCTGCCTCTTTTCCTATGCTTTAAATGCAATTCCAGTCTACCTCCTGAAATCGGTTTCCTGCAATTCTGCCCCGCTTTCAAGTCCTCTTGGCAGCCTTACTTCAGTATATTTTTGGACGATAGCTGTCATTTATAACTCTGCAGGTTTGTGAATTACAGTGCCTCTGAACTCCTTTCTTCAACTCACTTTCTTGGGAGCTGGCCGCAACACCGCAGCATTGCTTCAGGCCCTAATCTGGTTCCGGCACGGCACACTGAGCCTTTGGTTAATTCCTCTTCCTGGTGGGAAATGAGAGTTAAATTTGTCCGTCCAGACACCTCCAGCTAGTCTCTCTTTGGTTCTCCCTATTCCTGTTCATCTTCCGCAGAAATTGCAAACTGGGCCAAACAGGAGGTTAAAGGCACTGACTCTCCAAGTCGGGAGAGTGTTAGTAAAGCGTCTGGAATGTTGCACCCGAGTACCACTGGACGAGAACTGAGACATATTGGAACACGTCTCCCGATCACACGGTTGATCATACTCTGGGTTCCACATGCATGTTTTAGCTGAAGGAAGAATCCCTTAAACCTGGAGAGTTGAGACCCGTGGAATGGGTACCATGCAATATGACTTCAAAGGGTCTTCATTTGCTCACCGAACCTCTCCAATCCTATCACTGCTGCGTTTATGCCCCTGTACACACGCTTGATTTTCTTTCAGAGACATAGCAATCCATAGGTTTTAAGATACTTACTAGTCAGGTACATTCTTAGGCATTTAATATGGGGTGTTGAGTCCATTTCGTTGAGCAAGGAGTAGTTCTTGTCTATTCCATATTTGGCTTAAGGAACTTTATCTGTGCTCATTTCAATCTCTGGTTTTAGGCAGCACCCCAACTCAGCTTTCCCCTTAAGCAAGCATAAGTTGGTTTTCTAAATTTGAGACCCTGTTCTGTTTTGTAAACCAGTTCCTGTGTAGCCAAGTTTACATTCCGTGTATTAGTGATATCTTATGATGTTTCTTTTTCTGTGATACTTATTTCAGTTAGAATCATCATACCTGAATCCACTCTTTATGCTGCTATGGGCCTGAAGACATAGATTTCATTGCTGAGTGATAATGCATTGTACGTAAGTACCACAACTTCTTTATCCATTTTTCGCTTTCTGCGATATTGAACTTGTAGCGTAAACCAGGTTCTTGTAAACAGAGCCGTCCCAAACTTTGGGGTGGCTGTGTCTTTTTGATTTTAATTTCCCTAAGCTATAGGACCATAAGTGGAAGTGCCCTAGGCTCTGTTGCTTTGTTTTTTAGATGTTTCAGGAAACACCATACACCTCTCCCGAGTGGCTGTTGGCAATTTACATCCCGCCCATCAGCATAACAAGGCTCCCAGTTCTCCATGGCCTGTCCTGCCTTTCTGGATTTTACAATTTTTTCAGATGGCCCTTTTGACCAGGGGGAAGTGAGACTTCATTGTAGTGCAGATTTCCTTTGCAAGCTTGCTTGGTTGGCCAAAAAGGGCGTATGCGTTTTTTCCTGAATATATTCAGGAAAAAACGCATACGCCCTTTTTGGCCAAGTGCATCATTGTGGACGTTCTGCCTCTTTTCCTATACTTTAAATGCAATTCCAGTCTACCTCCTGAAATCGGATTCCTGCAATTCTGCCCGGCTTTCAAGTCTTCCTGGCAGCCTTACTTCAGTATATTTTTGGACGATAGCTGTCATTTATAACTCTGCAGGTTTGTGAATTACAGTGCCCCTGAGCTCCTTACTTCAACTCGCTTTCTTGTGAGCTGGCCGCAACACCGCAGGATTGCTTCAGGCCCTAATCTCGTTCCGGCCGGGACGCTGAGCTTTTGGTTAATTCCTATTCCTGGTGCAAAATGAGAGTTAAATTTTCTCGTCCAGACACGTCCAACTAGTCTCTCATTGTTTCTCCCTATTTCTGTACATCTTCCGGAGATATTCCAAACTGGGCCAAACAGGAGGTTAAAGGCACTGACTCTCCAAGTCAGGAGAGTGTTAGTAAAGCGTCTGGAATGTTGCACCCGAGTACCAGAGGACGAAAACTGAGACATATTGGAACACGTCTCCCGATCACACGGTTGATCATACTCTGGGCTCCACATGCATGTTTTAGCTGAAGGAAGAATCCCTTAAACCTGGAGAGTTGAGACCCGTGGAATGGGTACCATGCAATATGATTTCAAAGGGTCTGCATTAGCTCAACGGACTGCTCCAATCCTATCACTGCTGCGTTTATGTCCCTGTACAGACGTTTGATTCTCTTTCAGAGACATAGCAATCCATAGGTTTTAAGATACTTACTAGTCAGGTACGTTCTTAGGCGTTTAATATGGGGTGTTGAGTCCATTTCGTTGAACAAGGAGTAGTTCTTGTCTATTCCATATTTGGCTTAAGGAACTTTATCTGTGCTCATTTCAATCTCTGGTTTTATGCAGCACCCCAACTCACCTTTCCCCTTAAGCAAGCATAAGTTGGTTTTCTAAATTTGAGACCCTGTTCTGTTTTGTAATCCAGTTCCTGTGTAGCCAAGTTTACATCCCGTGTATTAGTGATATCTTATGATGTTTCTTTTTCTGTGTGACTTATTTCAGTTAGAATCATCATACCTGAATCCACTCATCATGCTGCTACGGGCCTGATGACATAGATTTCATTGCTGAGTGATATTGCATTGTACGTAAGTACCACAACTTCTTTATCCATTTTTCACTTTCTGCGCTATTGAACTTGTACCGTAAACGAGGTTCTTGTAAACAGAGCCGTCCCAAACTTTGGGGTGGCTGTGTCTTTTTGATTTTAATTTCCCTAAGCTATAGGACCATAAGTGGAAGTGCCCTAGGCTCTGTTGCTTTGTTTTTTAGATGTTTCAGGAAACACCATACACCTCTCACGAGTGGCTCTTGGCAATTTACATCCCGCCCATCAGCATAACAAGGCTCCCAGTTCTACATGGCCTGTCCTGCCTTTCTGGATTTTACACTTTTTTCAGATGGCCCTTTTGACCGGGGGGAAGTGAGACTTCATTGTAGTGCAGATTTCCTTTGCAAGCTTGCTTGGTTGGCCAAAAAGTGCGTATGCGTTTTTTCCGGAATATATTCAGGAAAAAACGCATACGCCCTTTTTGGCCAAGTGCATCATTGTCCACGTTCTGCCTCCTTTCCTATGCTTTAAATGCAATTTCAGTCTACCTCCTGAAATCGGTTTCCTGCAATTCTGCCCCGCTTTCAAGTCCTCTTGGCAGCCTTACTTCAGTATATTTTTGGACGATAGCTGTCATTTATAACTCTGCAGGTTTGTGAATTACAGTGCCCCTGAGCTCCTTTCTTCAACTCGCTTTCTTGAGAGCTGGCCGCAACACCGCAGGATTGCTTCAGGCCCTAATCTGGTTCCGGCACGGCACGCTGAGCCTTTGGTTAATTCCTCTTCCTGGTGGGAAATGAGAGTTAAATTTGCCCGTCCAGACACCTCCAGCTAGTCTCTCATTGGTTCTCCCTATTCCTGTTCATCTTCCTCAGAAATTGCAAATGGGCCAAACAGGAGGTTAAAGGCACTGACTCTCCAAGTCAGGAGAGTGTTAGTAAAGCGTCTGGAATGTTGCACCCGAGTACCAGGGGACGAGAACTGACACATATTGGAACACGTCTCCCGATCACACGGTTGATCATACTCTGGGTTCCACGTGCATGTTTTAGCTGAAGGAAGAATCCCTTAAACCTGGAGAGTTCAGACCCGTGGAATGGGTACCATGCAATATGACTTCAAAGGGTCTTCATTTGCTCACCGAACCTCTCCAATCCTATCACTGCTGCGTTTATGCCCCTGTACACACGCTTGATTTTCTTTCAGAGACATAGCAATCCATAGGTTTTAAGATACTTACTAGTCAGGTACATACTTAGGCGTTTAATATGGGCTGCTGAGTCCATTGCGTTGAACAAGGAGTAGTTCTTGTCTATTCCATATTTGGCTTAAGGAACTTTGTCTGTGCTCATTTCAATCTCTAGTTTTATGCAGCACCCCAACTCACCTTCCCCTTAAGCAAGCATAAGTTGGTTTTCTAAATTTGAGACCCTGTTCTGTTTTGTAATCCAGTTCCTGTGTAGCCAAGTTTACATTCCGTGTATTAGTGATATCTTATGATGTTTCTTTTTCTGTGTGACTTATTTCAGTTAGAATCATCATACCTGAATCCACTCATTATGCTGCTACGGGCCTGATGACATAGATTTCATTGCTGAGTGATATTGCATTGAACGTAAGTACCACAACTTCTTTATCCATTTTTCACTTTCTGCGATATTGAACTTGTACCGTAAACGAGGTTCTTGTAAACAGAGCCGTCCCAAACTTTGGGGTGGCTGTGTCTTTTTGATTTTAATTTCCCTAAGCTATAGGACTATAAGTGGACTTGCCCTAGGCTCAGTTGCTTTGTTTTTTAGATGTTTCATAAACACCATACACTTCTCCCGAGTGGCTGTTGGCAATTTACATCCCGCCCATCAGCATAACAAGGCTCCCAGTTCTCCATGGCCTGTCCTGCCTTTCTGGATTTTACACTTTTTTCAGATGGCCCTTTTGACCGGGGGGAAGTGAGACTTCATTGTAGTGCAGATTTCCTTTGCAAGCTTGCTTGGTTGGCCAAAAAGGGCGTATGCGTTTTTTCCTGAATATATTCAGGAAAAAACGCATACGCCCTTTTTGGCCAAGTGCATCATTGTGGACGTTCTGCCTCTTTTCCTATGCTTTAAATGCAATTCCAGTCTACCTCCTGAAATCGGTTTCCTGCAATTCTGCCCCGCTTTCAAGTCCTCTTGGCAGCCTTACTTCAGTATATTTTTGGACGATAGCTGTCATTTATAACTCTGCAGGTTTGTGAATTACAGTGCCCCTGAGCTCCTTTCTTCAACTCGGTTTCTTGTGAGCTGGCCGCAACACCGCAGGATTGCTTCAGGCCCTAATCTGGTTCCGGCACGGCTCGCTGAGCCTTTGGTTAATTCCTCTTCCTGGTGGGAAATGAGAGTTAAATTTGCCCGTCCAGACACCTCCAGCTAGTCTCTCATTGGTTCTCCCTATTCCTGTTCATCTTCCTCAGAATTTGCAAATGGGCCAAACAGGAGGTTAAAGGCACTGACTCTCCAAGTCGGGAGAGTGTTAGTAAAGCGTCTGGAATGTTGCACCCGAGTACCAGGGGACGAGAATTGAGACATATTGGAACACGTCTCCCGATCACACGGTTGATCATACTCTGGGTTCCACGTGCATGTTTTAGCTGAAGGAAGAATCCCTTAAACCTGGAGAGTTGAGACCCGTGGAATGGGTACCATGCAATATGACTTCAAAGGGTCTTCATTTGCTCACCGAACCTCTCCAATCCTATCACTGCTGCGTTTATGCCCCTGTACACACGCTTGATTTTCTTTCGGAGACATAGCAATCCATAGGTTTGAAAATTCTTACTAGTCAGGTACATTCTTAGGCGTTTAATATGGGGTGTTGAGTCCATTTCGTTGAGCAAGGAGTAGTTCTTGTCTATTCTATATTTGGCTTAAGGAACTTTATCTGTGCTCATTTCAATCTCTGGTTTTATGCAGCACCCCAACTCACCTTTCCCCTTAAGCAAGCATAAGTTGGTTTTCTAAATTTGAGACCCTGTTCTGTTTTGTAATCCAGTTCCTGTGTAGCCAAGTTTACATCCCGTGTATTAATGATATCTTATGATGTTTCTTTTTCTGTGTGACTTATTTCAGTTAGAATCATCATACCTGAATCCACTCATTATGCTGCTACGGGTCTGATGACATAGATTTCATTGCTGAGTGATATTGCATTGTACGTAAGTACCACAACTTCTTTATCCATTTTTCACTTTCTGCGCTATTGAACTTGTACCGTAAACGAGGTTCTTGTAAACAGAGCCGTCCCAAACTTTGGGGTGGCTGTGTCTTTTTGATTTTAATTTCCCTAAGCTATAGGACCATAAGTGGAAGTGCCCTAGGTTTTGTTGCTTTGTTTTTTAGATGTTTCAGGAAACACCATACACTTCTCCCAAGTGGCTGTTGGCAATTTACATCCCGCCCATCAGCATAACAAGGCTCCCAGTTCTCCATGGCCTGTCCTGCCTTTCTGGATTTTACACTTTTTTCAGATGGCCCTTTTGACCAGGGGGAAGTGAGACTTCATTGTAGTGCAGATTTCCTTTGCAAGCTTGCTTGGTTGGCCAAAAAGGGCGTATGCGTTTTTTCCTGAATATATTCAGGAAAAAACGCATACGCCCTTTTTGGCCAAGTGCATCATTGTGGACGTTCTGCCTCTTTTCCTATACTTTAAATGCAATTCCAGTCTACCTCCTGAAATCGGATTCCTGCAATTCTGCCCGGCTTTCAAGTCTTCCTGGCAGCCTTACTTCAGTATATTTTTGGACGATAGCTGTCATTTATAACTCTGCAGGTTTGTGAATTACAGTGCCCCTGAGCTCCTTACTTCAACTCGCTTTCTTGTGAGCTGGCCGCAACACCGCAGGATTGCTTCAGGCCCTAATCTCGTTCCGGCCGGGACGCTGAGCTTTTGGTTAATTCCTATTCCTGGTGCAAAATGAGAGTTAAATTTTCTCGTCCAGACACCTCCAGCTAGTCTCTCATTGGTTCTCCCTATTCCTGTTCATCTTCCGCAGAAATTGCAAATGGGCCAAACAGGAGTTTAAAGGCACTGACTCTCCAAGTCGGGAGAGTGTTAGTAAAGCGTCTGGAATGTTACACCCGAGTACCAGGGGACGAGAATTGAGACATATTGGAACACGTCTCCCGATCACACGGTTGATCATACTCTGGGTTCCACGTGCATGTTTTAGCTGAAGGAAGCATCCCTTAAACCTGGAGAGTTGAGACCCGTGGAATGGGTACCATGCAATATGACTTCAAAGGGTCTTCATTTGCTCACCGAACCTCTCCAATCCTATCACTGCTGCGTTTATGCCCCTGTACACACGCTTGATTTTCTTTCAGAGACATAGCAATGCATAGGTTTTAAGATACTTACTAGTCAGGTACATTCTTAGGCGTTTAATATGGGGTGTTGAGTCCATTTCGTTGAGCAAGGAGTAGTTCTTGTCTATTCCATATTTGGCTTAAGGAACTTTATCTGTGCTCATTTCAATCTCTGGTTTTATGCAGCACCCCAACTCACCTTTCCCCTTAAGCAAGCATAAGTTGGTTTTCTAAATTTGAGACCCTGTTCTGTTTTGTAATCCAGTTCCTGTGTAGCCAAGTTTACATTCGGTGTATTAGTGATATCTTATGATGTTTCTTTTTCTGTGTGACTTATTTCAGTTAGAATCATCATACCTGAATCCACTCATTATGCTGCTACGGGCCTGATGACATAGATTTCATTGCTGAGTGATATTGCATTGTACGTAAGTACCACAACTTCTTTATCCATTTTTCACTTTCTGTGATATTGAACTTGTACCGTAAACGATGTTCTTGTAAACAGAGCCGTCCCAAACTTTGGGGTGGCTGTGTCTTTTTGATTTTAATTTCCCTAAGCTACAGGACCATAAGTGGAAGTGCCCTAGGCTCTGTTGCTTTGTTTTTTAGATGTTTCAGGAAACACCATACACCTCTCCCGAGTGGCTGTTGGCAATTTACATCCCGCCCATCAGCATAACAAGGCTCCCAGTTCTCCATGGCCTGTCCTGCCTTTCTGGATTTTACACTTTTTTCAGATGGCCCTTTTGACCGGGGGGGAAGTGAGACTTAATTGTAGTGCAGATTTCCTTTGCAAGCTTGCTTGGTTGGCCAAAAAGGGCGTATGCGTTTTTTCCTGAATATATTCACGAAAAAACGCATACGCCCTTTTTGGCCAAGTGCATCATTGTGGACGTTCTGCCTCTTTTCCTATGCTTTAAATGCAATTCCAGTCTACCTCCTGAAATCAGTTTCCTGCAATTCTGCCCCGCTTTCAAGTCCTCTTGGCAGCCTTACTTCAGTATATTTTTGGATGATAGCTGTCATTTATAACTCTGCAGGTTTGTGAATTACAGTGCCCCTGAGCTCCTTTCTTCAACTCGCTTTCTTGTCAGCTGGCCGCAACACCACAGGATTGCTTCAGGCCCTAATCTGGTTCCGGCACGGCACGCTGAGCCTTTGGTTAATTCCTCTTCCTGGTGGGAAATGAGAGTTAAATTTGCCCGTCCAGACACCTCCAGCTAGTCTCTCTTTGGTTCTCCCTATTCCTGTTCACCTTCCGCAGAAATTGCAAACTGGGCCAAACAGGAGGTTAAAGGCACTGACTCTCCAAGTCGGGAGAGTGTTAGTAAAGCGTCTGGAATGTTGCACCCGAGTACCAGGGGACGAGAATTGAGACATATTGGAACACGTCTCCCGATCACACGGTTGATCATACTCTGGGTTCCACGTGCATGTTTTACCTGAAGGCAGAGTCCCTTAAACCTGGAGAGTTGAGACCCGTGGAATGGGTACCATGCAATATGACTTCAAAGGGTCTTCATTTGCTCACCGAACCTCTCCAATCCTATCACTGCTGCGTTTATGCCCCTGTACACACGCTTGATTTTCTTTCAGAGACATAGCAATCCATAGGTTTTAACATACTTACTAGTCAGGTACATTCTTAGGCGTTTAATATGGGGTGTTGAGTCCATTTCGTTGAGCAAGGAGTAGTTCTTGTCTATTCTATATTTGGCTAAAGGAAATTTATCTGTGCTCATTTCAATCTCTGGTTTGATGCAGTACCCCAACTCACCTTTCCCCTTAAGCAAGCATAAGTTGGTTTTCTAAATTTGAGACCCTGTTCTGTTTTGTAATCCAGTTCCTGTGTAGCCAAGTTTACATCCCGTGTATTAGTGATATCTTATGATGTTTCTTTTTCTGTGATACTTATTTCAGTTAGAATCATCATACCTGAATCCACTCATCATGCTGCTACGGGCCTGATGACATAGATTTCATTGCTGAGTGATATTGCATTGTACGTAAGTACCACAACTTCTTTATCCATTTTTCACTTTCTGCGCTATTGAACTTGTACCGTAAACGAGGTTCTTGTAAACAGAGCCGTCCCAAACTTTGGGGTGGCTGTGTCTTTTTGATTTTAATTTCCCTAAGCTATAGGACCATAAGTGGAAGTGCCCTAGGCTCTGTTGCTTTGTTTTTTAGATGTTTCAGGAAACACCATACACCTCTCCCGAGTGGCTGTTGGCAATTTACATCCCGCCCATCAGCATAACAAGGCTCCCAGTTCTCCATGGCCTGTCCTGCCTTTCTGGATTTTACACTTTTTTCAGATGGCCCTTTTGACCGGGGGGAAGTGAGACTTCATTGTAGTGCAGATTTCCTTTACAAGCTTGCTTGGGTGGCCAAAAAGTGCGTATGCGTTTTTTCCTGAATATATTCAGGAAAAAACGCATACGCCCTTTTTGGCCAAGTGCATCATTGTGGACGTTCTGCCTCTTTTCCTATGCTTTAAATGCAATTCCAGTCTACCTCCTGAAATCGGTTTCCTGCAATTCTGCCCCGCTTTCAAGTCCTCCTGACAGCCTTACTTCAGTATATTTTTGGATGATAGCTGTCATTTATAACTCTGCAGGTTTGTGAATTACAGTGCCCCTGAGCTCCTTTCTTCAACTCGCTTTCTTGTGAGCTGGCCGCAACACAGCAGGATTGCTTCAGGCCCTAATCTCGTTCCGGCCGGGACGCTGAGCTTTTGGTTAATTCCTATTCCTGGTGCAAAATGAGAGTTAAATTTTCTCGTCCAGACACGTCCAACTAGTCTCTCATTGTTTCTCCCTATTTCTGTACATCTTCCGGAGATATTCCAAACTGGGCCAAACAGGAGGTTAAAGGCACTGACTCTCCAAGTCAGGAGAGTGTTAGTAAAGCGTCTGGAATGTTGCACCCGAGTACCAGAGGACGAAAACTGAGACATATTGGAACACGTCTCCCGATCACACGGTTGATCATACTCTGGGCTCCACATGCATGTTTTAGCTGAAGGAAGAATCCCTTAAACCTGGAGAGTTGAGACCCGTGGAATGGGTACCATGCAATATGATTTCAAAGGGTCTGCATTTGCTCAACGGACTGCTCCAATCCTATCACTGCTGCGTTTATGTCCCTGTACAGACGCTTGATTCTCTTTCAGAGACATAGCAATCCATAGGTTTTAAGATACTTACTAGTCAGGTACGTTCTTAGGCGTTTAATATGGGGTGTTGAGTCCATTTCGTTGAACAAGGAGTAGTTCTTGTCTATTCCATATTTGGCTTAAGGAACTTTATCTGTGCTCATTTCAATCTCTGGTTTTATGCAGCACCCCAACTCACCTTTCCCCTTAAGCAAGCATAAGTTGGTTTTCTAAATTTGAGACCCTGTTTTGTTTTGTAATCCAGTTCCTGTGTAGCCAAGTTTACATCCCGTGTATTAGTGATATCTTATGATGTTTCTTTTTCTGTGTGACTTATTTCAGTTAGAATCATCATACCTGAATCCACTCATCATGCTGCTACGGGCCTGATGACATAGATTTCATTGCTGAGTGATATTGCATTGTACGTAAGTACCACAACTTCTTTATCCATTTTTCACTTTCTGCGCTATTGAACTTGTACCGTAAACGAGGTTCTTGTAAACAGAGCCGTCCCAAACTTTGGGGTGGCTGTGTCTTTTTGATTTTAATTTCCCTAAGCTATAGGACCATAAGTGGAAGTGCCCTAGGCTCTGTTGCTTTGTTTTTTAGATGTTTCAGGAAACACCATACACCTCTCACGAGTGGCTCTTGGCAATTTACATCCCGCCCATCAGCATAACAAGGCTCCCAGTTCTACATGGCCTGTCCTGCCTTTCTGGATTTTACACTTTTTTCAGATGGCCCTTTTGACCGGGGGGAAGTGAGACTTCATTGTAGTGCAGATTTCCTTTGCAAGCTTGCTTGGTTGGCCAAAAAGTGCGTATGCGTTTTTTCCGGAATATATTCAGGAAAAAACGCATACGCCCTTTTTGGCCAAGTGCATCATTGTCCACGTTCTGCCTCCTTTCCTATGCTTTAAATGCAATTTCAGTCTACCTCCTGAAATCGGTTTCCTGCAATTCTGCCCCGCTTTCAAGTCCTCTTGGCAGCCTTACTTCAGTATATTTTTGGACGATAGCTGTCATTTATAACTCCGCAGGTTTGTGAATTACAGTGCCCCTGAGCTCCTTTCTTCAACTCGCTTTCTTGAGAGCTGGCCGCAACACCGCAGGATTGCTTCAGGCCCTAATCTGGTTCCGGCACGGCACGCTGAGCCTTTGGTTAATTCCTCTTCCTGGTGGGAAATGAGAGTTAAATTTGCCCGTCCAGACACCTCCAGCTAGTCTCTCATTGGTTCTCCCTATTCCTGTTCATCTTCCTCAGAAATTGCAAATGGGCCAAACAGGAGGTTAAAGGCACTGACTCTCCAAGTCAGGAGAGTGTTAGTAAAGCGTCTGGAATGTTGCACCCGAGTACCAGGGGACGAGAACTGACACATATTGGAACACGTCTCCCGATCACACGGTTGATCATACTCTGGGTTCCACGTGCATGTTTTAGCTGAAGGAAGAATCCCTTAAACCTGGAGAGTTCAGACCCCTGGAATGGGTACCATGCAATATGACTTCAAAGGGTCTTCATTTGCTCACCGAACCTCTCCAATCCTATCACTGCTGCGTTTATGCCCCTGTACACACGCTTGATTTTCTTTCAGAGACATAGCAATCCATAGGTTTTAAGATACTTACTAGTCAGGTACATACTTAGGCGTTTAATATGGGCTGCTGAGTCCATTGCGTTGAACAAGGAGTAGTTCTTGTCTATTCCATATTTGGCTTAAGGAACTTTGTCTGTGCTCATTTCAATCTCTAGTTTTATGCAGCACCCCAACTCACCTTCCCCTTAAGCAAGCATAAGTTGGTTTTCTAAATTTGAGACCCTGTTCTGTTTTGTAATCCAGTTCCTGTGTAGCCAAGTTTACATTCCGTGTATTAGTGATATCTTATGATGTTTCTTTTTCTGTGTGACTTATTTCAGTTAGAATCATCATACCTGAATCCACTCATTATGCTGCTACGGGCCTGATGACATAGATTTCATTGCTGAGTGATATTGCATTGAACGTAAGTACCACAACTTCTTTATCCATTTTTCACTTTCTGCGATATTGAACTAGTACCGTAAACGAGGTTCTTGTAAACAGAGCCGTCCCAAACTTTGGGGTGGCTGTGTCTTTTTGATTTTAATTTCCCTAAGCTATAGGACTATAAGTGGACTTGCCCTAGGCTCAGTTGCTTTGTTTTTTAGATGTTTCATAAACACCATACACTTCTCCCGAGTGGCTGTTGGCAATTTACATCCCGCCCATCAGCATAACAAGGCTCCCAGTTCTCCATGGCCTGTCCTGCCTTTCTGGATTTTACACTTTTTTCAGATGGCCCTTTTGACCGGGGGGAAGTGAGACTTCATTGTAGTGCAGATTTCCTTTGCAAGCTTGCTTGGTTGGCCAAAAAGGGCGTATGCGTTTTTTCCTGAATATATTCAGGAAAAAACGCATACGCCCTTTTTGGCCAAGTGCATCATTGTGGACGTTCTGCCTCTTTTCCTATGCTTTAAATGCAATTCCAGTCTACCTCCTGAAATCGGATTCCTGCAATTCTGCCCCGCTTTCAAGTCCTCTTGGCAGCCTTACTTCAGTATATTTTTGGACGATAGCTGTCATTTATAACTCTGCAGGTTTGTGAATTACAGTGCCCCTGAGCTCCTTACTTCAACTCGCTTTCTTGTGAGCTGGCCGCAACACCGCAGGATTGCTTCAGGCCCTAATCTCGTTCCGGCCGGGACGCTGAGCTTTTGGTTAATTCCTATTCCTGGTGCAAAATGAGAGTTAAATTTTCTCGTCCAGACACCTCCAGCTAGTCTCTCATTGGTTCTCCCTATTCCTGTTCATCTTCCGCAGAAATTGCAAATGGGCCAAACAGGAGTTTAAAGGCACTGACTCTCCAAGTCGGGAGAGTGTTAGTAAAGCGTCTGGAATGTTACACCCGAGTACCAGGGGACGAGAATTGAGACATATTGGAACACGTCTCCCGATCACACGGTTGATCATACTCTGGGTTCCACGTGCATGTTTTAGCTGAAGGAAGCATCCCTTAAACCTGGAGAGTTGAGACCCGTGGAATGGGTACCATGCAATATGACTTCAAAGGGTCTTCATTTGCTCACCGAACCTCTCCAATCCTATCACTGCTGCGTTTATGCCCCTGTACACACGCTTGATTTTCTTTCGGAGACATAGCAATGCATAGGTTTTAAGATACTTACTAGTCAGGTACATTCTTAGGCGTTTAATATGGGGTGTTGAGTCCATTTCGTTGAGCAAGGAGTAGTTCTTGTCTATTCCATATTTGGCTTAAGGAACTTTATCTGTGCTCATTTCAATCTCTGGTTTTATGCAGCACCCCAACTCACCTTTCCCCTTAAGCAAGCATAAGTTGGTTTTCTAAATTTGAGACCCTGTTCTGTTTTGTAATCCAGTTCCTGTGTAGCCAAGTTTACATTCGGTGTATTAGTGATATCTTATGATGTTTCTTTTTCTGTGTGACTTATTTCAGTTAGAATCATCATACCTGAATCCACTCATTATGCTGCTACGGGCCTGATGACATAGATTTCATTGCTGAGTGATATTGCATTGTACGTAAGTACCACAACTTCTTTATCCATTTTTCACTTTCTGTGATATTGAACTTGTACCGTAAACGATGTTCTTGTAAACAGAGCCGTCCCAAACTTTGGGGTGGCTGTGTCTTTTTGATTTTAATTTCCCTAAGCTACAGGACCATAAGTGGAAGTGCCCTAGGCTCTGTTGCTTTGTTTTTTAGATGTTTCAGGAAACACCATACACCTCTCCCGAGTGGCTGTTGGCAATTTACATCCCGCCCATCAGCATAACAAGGCTCCCAGTTCTCCATGGCCTGTCCTGCCTTTCTGGATTTTACACTTTTTTCAGATGGCCCTTTTGACCGGGGGGGAAGTGAGACTTAATTGTAGTGCAGATTTCCTTTGCAAGCTTGCTTGGTTGGCCAAAAAGGGCGTATGCGTTTTTTCCTGAATATATTCACGAAAAAACGCATACGCCCTTTTTGGCCAAGTGCATCATTGTGGACGTTCTGCCTCTTTTCCTATGCTTTAAATGCAATTCCAGTCTACCTCCTGAAATCAGTTTCCTGCAATTCTGCCCCGCTTTCAAGTCCTCTTGGCAGCCTTACTTCAGTATATTTTTGGATGATAGCTGTCATTTATAACTCTGCAGGTTTGTGAATTACAGTGCCCCTGAGCTCCTTTCTTCAACTCGCTTTCTTGTCAGCTGGCCGCAACACCACAGGATTGCTTCAGGCCCTAATCTGGTTCCGGCACGGCACGCTGAGCCTTTGGTTAATTCCTCTTCCTGGTGGGAAATGAGAGTTAAATTTGCCCGTCCAGACACCTCCAGCTAGTCTCTCTTTGGTTCTCCCTATTCCTGTTCACCTTCCGCAGAAATTGCAAACTGGGCCAAACAGGAGGTTAAAGGCACTGACTCTCCAAGTCGGGAGAGTGTTAGTAAAGCGTCTGGAATGTTGCACCCGAGTACCAGGGGACGAGAATTGAGACATATTGGAACACGTCTCCCGATCACACGGTTGATCATACTCTGGGTTCCACGTGCATGTTTTACCTGAAGGCAGAGTCCCTTAAACCTGGAGAGTTGAGACCCGTGGAATGGGTACCATGCAATATGACTTCAAAGGGTCTTCATTTGCTCACCGAACCTCTCCAATCCTATCACTGCTGCGTTTATGCCCCTGTACACACGCTTGATTTTCTTTCAGAGACATAGCAATCCATAGGTTTTAACATACTTACTAGTCAGGTACATTCTTAGGCGTTTAATATGGGGTGTTGAGTCCATTTCGTTGAGCAAGGAGTAGTTCTTGTCTATTCTATATTTGGCTAAAGGAAATTTATCTGTGCTCATTTCAATCTCTGGTTTGATGCAGTACCCCAACTCACCTTTCCCCTTAAGCAAGCATAAGTTGGTTTTCTAAATTTGAGACCCTGTTCTGTTTTGTAATCCAGTTCCTGTGTAGCCAAGTTTACATCCCGTGTATTAGTGATATCTTATGATGTTTCTTTTTCTGTGATACTTATTTCAGTTAGAATCATCATACCTGAATCCACTCATCATGCTGCTACGGGCCTGATGACATAGATTTCATTGCTGAGTGATATTGCATTGTACGTAAGTACCACAACTTCTTTATCCATTTTTCACTTTCTGCGCTATTGAACTTGTACCGTAAACGAGGTTCTTGTAAACAGAGCCGTCCCAAACTTTGGGGTGGCTGTGTCTTTTAGATTTTAATTTCCCTAAGCTATAGGACCATAAGTGGAAGTGCCCTAGGCTCTGTTGCTTTGTTTTTTAGATGTTTCAGGAAACACCATACACCTCTCCCGAGTGGCTGTTGGCAATTTACATCCCGCCCATCAGCATAACAAGGCTCCCAGTTCTCCATGGCCTGTCCTGCCTTTCTGGATTTTACACTTTTTTCAGATGGCCCTTTTGACCGGGGGGAAGTGAGACTTCATTGTAGTGCAGATTTCCTTTACAAGCTTGCTTGGTTGGCCAAAAAGTGCGTATGCGTTTTTTCCTGAATATATTCAGGAAAAAACGCATACGCCCTTTTTGGCCAAGTGCATCATTGTGGACGTTCTGCCTCTTTTCCTATGCTTTAAATGCAATTCCAGTCTACCTCCTGAAATCGGTTTCCTGCAATTCTGCCCCGCTTTCAAGTCCTCCTGACAGCCTTACTTCAGTATATTTTTGGATGATAGCTGTCATTTATAACTCTGCAGGTTTGTGAATTACAGTGCCCCTGAGCTCCTTTCTTCAACTCGCTTTCTTGTGAGCTGGCCGCAACACCGCAGGATTGCTTCACGCCCTAATCTGGTTCCGGCACAGCATGCTGAGCCTTTGGTTAATTCCTCTTCCTGGTGGGAAATGAGAGTTAAATTTGCCCGTCCAGACACCTCCACCTAGTCTCTCATTGGTTCTCCCTATTCCTGTTCATCTTCCGCAGAAATTGCAAATGGGCCAAACAGGAGTTTAAAGGCACTGACTCTCCAAGTCGGGAGAGTGTTAGTAAAGCGTCTGGAATGTTACACCCGAGTACCAGGGGACGAGAATTGAGACATATTGGAACACGTCTCCCGATCACACGGTTGATCATACTCTGGGTTCCACGTGCATGTTTTAGCTGAAGGAAGCATCCCTTAATCCTGGAGAGTTGAGACCCGTGGAATGGGTACCATGCAATATGACTTCAAAGGGTCTTCATTTGCTCACCGAACCTCTCCAATCCTATCACTGCTGCGTTTATGCCCCTGTACACACGCTTGATTTTCTTTCAGAGACATAGCAATGCATAGGTTTTAAGATACTTACTAGTCAGGTACATTCTTAGGCGTTTAATATGGGGTGTTGAGTCCATTTCGTTGAGCAAGGAGTAGTTCTTGTCTATTCCATATTTGGCTTAAGGAACTTTATCTGTGCTCATTTCAATCTCTGGTTTTATGCAGCACCCCAACTCACCTTTCCCCTTAAGCAAGCATAAGTTGGTTTTCTAAATTTGAGACCCTGTTCTGTTTTGTAATCCAGTTCCTGTGTAGCCAAGTTTACATTCGGTGTATTAGTGATATCTTATGATGTTTCTTTTTCTGTGTGACTTATTTCAGTTAGAATCATCATACCTGAATCCACTCATTATGCTGCTACGGGCCTGATGACATAGATTTCATTGCTGAGTGATATTGCATTGTACGTAAGTACCACAACTTCTTTATCCATTTTTCACTTTCTGTGATATTGAACTTGTACCGTAAACGATGTTCTTGTAAACAGAGCCGTCCCAAACTTTGGGGTGGCTGTGTCTTTTTGATTTTAATTTCCCTAAGCTACAGGACCATAAGTGGAAGTGCCCTAGGCTCTGTTGCTTTGTTTTTTAGATGTTTCAGGAAACACCATACACCTCTCCCGAGTGGCTGTTGGCAATTTACATCCCGCCCATCAGCATAACAAGGCTCCCAGTTCTCCATGGCCTGTCCTGCCTTTCTGGATTTTACACTTTTTTCAGATGGCCCTTTTGACCGGGGGGGAAGTGAGACTTCATTGTAGTGCAGATTTCCTTTGCAAGCTTGCTTGGTTGGCCAAAAAGGGCGTATGCGTTTTTTCCTGAATATATTCAGAAAAAAACGCATACGCCCTTTTTGGCCAAGTGCATCATTGTGGACGTTCTGCCTCTTTTCCTATGCTTTAAATGCAATTCCAGTCTACCTCCTGAAATCGGTTTCCTGCAATTCTGCCCCGCTTTCAAGTCCTCTTGGCAGCCTTACTTCAGTATATTTTTGGATGATAGCTGTCATTTATAACTCTGCAGGTTTGTGAATTACAGTGCCCCTGAGCTCCTTTCTTCAACTCGCTTTCTTGTGAGCTGGCCGCAACACCACAGGATTGCTTCAGGCCCTAATCTGGTTCCGGCACGGCACGCTGAGCCTTTGGTTAATTCCTCTTCCTGGTGGGAAATGAGAGTTAAATTTGCCCGTCCAGACACCTCCAGCTAGTCTCTCTTTGGTTCTCCCTATTCCTGTTCATCTTCCGCAGAAATTGCAAATGGGCCAAACAGGAGGTTAAAGGCACTGACTCTCCAAGACGGGAGAGTGTTAGTAAAGCGTCTGGAATGTTGCACCCGAGTACCAGGGGACGAGAACTGAGACATATTGGAACACGTCTCCCGATCACACGGTTGATCATACTCTGGGTTCCACGTGCATGTTTTACCTGAAGGCAGAGTCCCTTAAACCTGGAGAGTTGAGACCCGTGGAATGGGTACCATGCAATATGACTTCAAAGGGTCTTCATTTGCTCACCGAACCTCTCCAATCCTATCACTGCTGCGTTTATGCCCCTGTACACACGCTTGATTTTCTTTCAGAGACATAGCAATCCATAGGTTTTAAGATACTTATTGTCAGGTACATTCTTAGGCATTTAATATGCGGTGTTGAGTCCATTTCGTTGAGCAAGGAGTAGTTCTTGTCTATTCTATATTTGGCTTAAGGAACTTTAACTGTGCTCATTTCAATCTCTGGTTTGATGCAGCACCCCAACTCACCTTTCCCCTTAAGCAAGCATAAGTTGGTTTTCTAAATTTGAGACCCTGTTCTGTTTTGTAATCCAGTTCCTGTGTAGCCAAGTTTACATCCCGTGTATTAGTGATATCTTATGATGTTTCTTTTTCTGTGTGACTTATTTCAGTTAGAATCATCATACCTGAATCCACTCATTATGCTGCTACGGGCCTGATGACATAGATTTCATTGCTGAGTGATATTGCATTGTACGTAAGTACCACAACTTCTTTATCCATTTTTCACTTTCTGCGCTATTGAACTTGTACCGTAAACGAGGTTCTTGTAAACAGAGCCGTCCCAAACTTTGGGGTGGCTGTGTCTTTTTGATTTTAATTTCCCTAAGCTATAGGACCATAAGTGGAAGTGCCCTAGGCTCTGTTGCTTTGTTTTTTAGATGTTTCAGGAAACACCATACACCTCTCCCGAGTGGCTGTTGGCAATTTTCATCCCGCCCATCAGCATAACAAGGCTCCCAGTTCTCCATGGCCTGTCCTGCCTTTCTGGATTTTACACTTTTTTCAGATGGCCCTTTTGACCGGGGGGAAGTGAGACTTCATTGTAGTGCAGATTTCCTTTACAAGCTTGCTTGGTTGGCCAAAAAGGGCGTATGCGTTTTTTCCTGAATATATTCAGGAAAAAACGCATACGCCCTTTTTGGCCAAGTGCATCATTGTGGACGTTCTGCCTCTTTTCCTATGCTTTAAATGCAATTCCAGTCTACCTCCTGAAATCGGTTTCCTGCAATTCTGCCCCGCTTTCAAGTCCTCTTGACAGCCTTACTTCAGTATATTTTTGGATGATAGCTGTCATTTATAACTCTGCAGGTTTGTGAATTACAGTGCCCCTGAGCTCCTTTCTTCAACTCGCTTTCTTGTGAGCTGGCCGCAACACCGCAGGATTGCTTCAGGCCCTAATCTGGTTCCGGCACGGCACGCTGAGCCTTTGGTTAATTCCTCTTCCTGGTGGGAAATGAGAGTTAAATTTGCCCGTCCAGACACCTCCAGCTAGTCTCTCATTGGTTCTCCCTATTCCTGTTCATCTTCCTCAGAAATTGCAAATGGGCCAAACAGGAGGTTAAAGGCACTGACTCTCCAAGTCGGGAGAGTGTTAGTAAAGCGTCTGGAATGTTGCACCCGAGTACCTTGGGACGAGAACTGAGACATATTGGAACACGTCTCCCGATCACACGGTTGATCATACTCTGGGTTCCACGTGCATGTTTTAGCTGAAGGAAGAATCCCTTAAACCTGGAGAGTTGAGACCCGTGGAATGGGTACCAAGCAATATGACTTCAAAGGGTCTTCATTTGCTCACCGAACCTCTCCAATCCTATCACTGCTGCGTTTATGCCCCTGTACACACGCTTGATTTTCTTTCAGAGACATAGCAATCCATAGGTTTTAAGATACTTACTAGTCAGGTACATTCTTAGGCGTTTAATATGGGGTGTTGAGTCCATTTCGTTGAGCAAGGAGTAGTTCTTGTCTATTCCATATTTGGCTTAAGGAACTTTATCTGTGCTCATTTCAATCTCTGGTTTTATGCAGCACCCCAACTCACCTTTCCCCTTAAGCAAGCATAAGTTGGTTTTCTAAATTTGAGACCCTGTTCTGTTTTGTAATCCAGTTCCTGTGTAGCCAAGTTTACATTCGGTGTATTAGTGATATCTTATGATGTTTCTTTTTCTGTGTGACTTATTTCAGTTAGAATCATCATACCTGAATCCACTCATTATGCTGCTACGGGCCTGATGACATAGATTTCATTGCTGAGTGATATTGCATTGTACGTAAGTACCACAACTTCTTTATCCATTTTTCACTTTCTGTGATATTGAACTTGTACCGTAAACGATGTTCTTGTAAACAGAGCCGTCCCAAACTTTGGGGTGGCTGTGTCTTTTTGATTTTAATTTCCCTAAGCTATAGGACCATAAGTGGAAGTGCCCTAGGCTCTGTTGCTTTGTTTTTTAGATGTTTCAGGAAACACCATACACCTCTCCCGACTGGCTGTTGGCAATTTACATCCCGCCCATCAGCATAACAAGGCTCCCAGTTCTCCATGGCCTGTCCTGCCTTTCTGGATTTTACACTTTTTTCAGATGGCCCTTTTGACCGGGGGGAAGTGAGACTTCATTGTAGTGCAGATTTCCTTTGCAAGCTTGCTTGGTTTTCCAAAAAGGGCGTATGCGTTTTTTCCTGAATATATTCAGGAAAAAACGCATACGCCCTTTTTGGCCAAGTGCATCATTGTGGACGTTCTGCCTCTTTTCCTATGTTTAAATGCAATTCCAGTCCACCTACTGAAATCGGTTTCCTGCAATTCTGTCCCGCTTTCAAGTCCTCTTGGCAGCCTTACTTCAGTATATTTTGGACGATAGCTGTCATTTATAACTCTGCAGGTTTGTGAATTACAGTGCCCCTGAGCTCCTTTCTTCAACTCGCTTTCTTGTGAGCTGGCCGCAACACCGCTGGATTGCTTCAGGCCCTAATCTGTTTCCGGCTTGGCACGCTGTGCCTTTGGTTAATTCCTCTTCCTGGTGGGAAATGAGAGTTAAATTTGCCCGTCCAGACACCTCCAGCTAGTCTCTCATTGGTTCTCCCTATTCCTGTTCATCTTCCGCAGAAATTGCAAACTGGGCCAAACAGGAGGTTAAAGGCACTGACTCCCCAAGTCGGGAGAGTGTTAGTAAAGCGTCTGGAATGTTGCACCCGAGTAACAGGGGACGAGAACTGAGACATATTGGAACACGTTTCCTGATCACAAGGTTGATCATACTCTGGGTTCCACATGCATGTTTTAGCTGAAGGAAGAATCCCTTAAACCTGGAGAGTTGAGACCCGTGGAATGGGTACCATGCAATATGACTTCAAAGGGTCTTCATTTGCTCACCGAACCTCTCCAATCCTATCACTGCTGTGTATATGCCCCTGTACACACGCTTGATTCTCTTTTGGAGACATAGCAATCCATAGGTTTTAAGATACTTAGTAGTCAGGTACATTATTAGGCATTTAGTATGGGGTGATGAGTCCATTTCGTTGAGCAAGGAGTAGCTTTTGTCTATTCCATATTTGGCTTAAGGAACTTTATCTGTGCTCATTTCAATCTCTGGTTTGATGCAGCACCCCAGCTCACCTTACCCCTTAAGCAAGCATAAGTTGGTTTTCTAAATTTGAGACCCTGTTCTGTTTTGTAATCCAGTTCCTGTGTAGCCAAGTTTACATTCCGTGTATTAGTGATATCTTATGATGTTTCTTTTTCTGTGTGACTTATTTCAGTTAGAATCATCATACCTGAATCCACTCATTATGCTGCTACGGGCCTGATGACATAGATTTCATTGCTGAGTGATATTGCATTGTACGTAAGTACCACAACATCTTTATCCATTTTTCACTTTCTGCGATATTGAACTTGTCCCGTAAACGAGGTTCTTGTAAACAGAGCCGTCCCAAACTGTGGGGTGGCTGTGTCTTTTTGATTTTAATTTCCCTAAGCTATAGGACCATAAGTGGAAGTGCCCTAGGCTCTGTTGCTTTGTTTTTCGATGTTTCAGGAAACACCATACACTTCTCCCAAGTGGCTGTTGGCAATTTACATCCCGCCCATCAGCATAACAAGCCTCCCAGTTCTCCATGGCCTGTCCTGCCTTTCTGGATTTTACACTTTTTACAGATGGCCCTTCTGACCAGGGAGAAGTGAGACTTCATTGTAGTGCAGATTTCCTTTGCAAGCTTGCTTGGTTTTCCAAAAAGGGCGTATGCGTTTTTTCCTGAATATATTCAGGAAAAAACGCATACGCCCTTTTTGGCCAAGTGCATCATTGTGGACGTTCTGCCTCTTTTCCTATGTTTTAAATGCAATTCCAGTGTACCTACTGAAATCGGTTTCCTGCAATTCTGTCCCGCTTTCAAGTCCTCTTGGCAGCCTTACTTCAGTATATTTTTAGACAATAGCTGTCATTTATAACTCTGCAGGTTTGTGAATTACAGTGTCCCTGAGCTCCTTTCTTCAACTCGCTTTCTTGTGAGCTGGCCGCAACACCGCAGGATTGCTTCAGGCCCTAATCTGGTTCCGGCACGGCACGCTGAGCCTTTGGTTAATTCCTCTTCCTGGTGGGAAATGAGAGTTAAATTTGCCCGTCCACACACCTCCAGCTAGTCTCTCATTGGTCCTCCCTATTCCTGTTCATCTTCCGCAGAAATGGCAAACTGGGCCAAAGAGAAGGTTAAAGGCACTGACTCTCCAAGTCGGGAGAGTGTTAGTAAAGCGTCTGGAATGTTGCACCCGAGTACCAGGGGACGAGAACTGAGACATATTGGAACACGTATCCCGATCATACGGTTGATCATACTCTGGGTTCCACATGCATGTTTTAGCTGAAGGAAGAATGCCTTAAACCTGGAGAGTTGAGACCCGTGGAATGGGTACCATGCAATATGACTTCAAAGGGTCTTCATTTGCTCACCGAACCTCTCCAATCCTATCACTGCTGCGTTTATCGCCCTGTACACACGCTTCATTCTCTTTCGGAGACATAGCACTCCATAGGTTTTAAGATATTTACTAATCAGGTACATTCTTAGGCATTTAATATGGGGTGTTGAGTCCATCTCGTTGAGCAAGGAGTAGCTCTTGTCTATTCCATATTTGGCTTAAGGAACTTTATCTGTGCTCATTTCAATCTCTGGTTTTATGCAGCACCCCAACTCACCTTTCCCCTTAAGCAAGCATAAGTTGGTTTTCTAAATTTGAGACCCTGTTCTGTTTTGTAATTCAGTTCCTGTGTAGCCAAGTTTACATTCCGTGTATTAGTGATATCTTATGATGTTTCTTTTTCTGTGTGACTTATTTCAGTTAGAATCATCATACCTGAATCCACTCATTATGCTGCTACGGGTCTGATGACATAGATTTCATTGCTGAGTGATATTGCATTGTACGTAAGTACCACAACTTCTTTATCCATTTTTCACTTTCTGCGCTATTGAACTTGTACCGTAAACGAGGTTCTTGTAAACAGAGCCGTCCCAAACTTTGGGGTGGCTGTGTCTTTTTGATTTTAATTTCCCTAAGCTATAGGACCATAAGTGGAAGTGCCCTAGGTTTTGTTGCTTTGTTTTTTAGATGTTTCAGGAAACACCATACACTTCTCCCAAGTGGCTGTTGGCAATTTACATCCCGCCCATCAGCATAACAAGGCTCCCAGTTCTCCATGGCCTGTCCTGCCTTTCTGGATTTTACACTTTTTTCAGATGGCCCTTTTGACCAGGGGGAAGTGAGACTTCATTGTAGTGCAGATTTCCTTTGTAAGCTTGCTTGGTTGGCCAAAAAGTGCGTATGCGTTTTTTCCTGAATATATTCAGGAAAAAACGCATACGCCCTTTTTGGCCAAGTGCATCATTGTGGACGTTCTGCCTCTTTTCCTATACTTTAAATGCAATTCCAGTCTACCTCCTGAAATCGGATTCCTGCAATTCTGCCCGGCTTTCAAGTCTTCCTGGCAGCCTTACTTCAGTATATTTTTGGACGATAGCTGTCATTTATAACTCTGCAGGTTTGTGAATTACAGTGCCCCTGAGCTCCTTACTTCAACTCGCTTTCTTGTGAGCTGGCCGCAACACCGCAGGATTGCTTCAGGCCCTAATCTCGTTCCGGCCGGGACGCTGAGCTTTTGGTTAATTCCTATTCCTGGTGCAAAATGAGAGTTAAATTTTCTCGTCCAGACACCTCCAGCTAGTCTCTCATTGGTTCTCCCTATTCCTGTTCATCTTCCGCAGAAATTGCAAATGGGCCAAACAGGAGTTTAAAGGCACTGACTCTCCAAGTCGGGAGAGTGTTAGTAAAGCGTCTGGAATGTTACACCCGAGTACCAGGGGACGAGAATTGAGACATATTGGAACACGTCTCCCGATCACACGGTTGATCATACTCTGGGTTCCACGTGCATGTTTTAGCTGAAGGAAGCATCCCTTAAACCTGGAGAGTTGAGACCCGTGGAATGGGTACCATGCAATATGACTTCAAAGGGTCTTCATTTGCTCACCGAACCTCTCCAATCCTATCACTGCTGCGTTTATGCCCCTGTACACACGCTTGATTTTCTTTCAGAGACATAGCAATGCATAGGTTTTAAGATACTTACTAGTCAGGTACATTCTTAGGCGTTTAATATGGGGTGTTGAGTCCATTTCGTTGAGCAAGGAGTAGTTCTTGTCTATTCCATATTTGGCTTAAGGAACTTTATCTGTGCTCATTTCAATCTCTGGTTTTATGCAGCACCCCAACTCACCTTTCCCCTTAAGCAAGCATAAGTTGGTTTTCTAAATTTGAGACCCTGTTCTGTTTTGTAATCCAGTTCCTGTGTAGCCAAGTTTACATTCGGTGTATTAGTGATATCTTATGATGTTTCTTTTTCTGTGTGACTTATTTCAGTTAGAATCATCATACCTGAATCCACTCATTATGCTGCTACGGGCCTGATGACATAGATTTCATTGCTGAGTGATATTGCATTGTACGTAAGTACCACAACTTCTTTATCCATTTTTCACTTTCTGTGATATTGAACTTGTACCGTAAACGATGTTCTTGTAAACAGAGCCGTCCCAAACTTTGGGGTGGCTGTGTCTTTTTGATTTTAATTTCCCTAAGCTACAGGACCATAAGTGGAAGTGCCCTAGGCTCTGTTGCTTTGTTTTTTAGATGTTTCAGGAAACACCATACACCTCTCCCGAGTGGCTGTTGGCAATTTACATCCCGCCCATCAGCATAACAAGGCTCCCAGTTCTCCATGGCCTGTCCTGCCTTTCTGGATTTTACACTTTTTTCAGATGGCCCTTTTGACCGGGGGGGAAGTGAGACTTAATTGTAGTGCAGATTTCCTTTGCAAGCTTGCTTGGTTGGCCAAAAAGGGCGTATGCGTTTTTTCCTGAATATATTCACGAAAAAACGCATACGCCCTTTTTGGCCAAGTGCATCATTGTGGACGTTCTGCCTCTTTTCCTATGCTTTAAATGCAATTCCAGTCTACCTCCTGAAATCAGTTTCCTGCAATTCTGCCCCGCTTTCAAGTCCTCTTGGCAGCCTTACTTCAGTATATTTTTGGATGATAGCTGTCATTTATAACTCTGCAGGTTTGTGAATTACAGTGCCCCTGAGCTCCTTTCTTCAACTCGCTTTCTTGTGAGCTGGCCGCAACACCGCAGGATTGCTTCAGGCCCTAATCTGGTTCCGGCACAGCATGCTGAGCCTTTGGTTAATTCCTCTTCCTGGTGGGAAATGAGAGTTAAATTTGCCCGTCCAGACACCTCCAGCTAGTCTCTCATTGGTTCTCCCTATTCCTGTTCATCTTCCGCAGAAATTGCAAATGGGCCAAACAGGAGTTTAAAGGCACTGACTCTCCAAGTCGGGAGAGTGTTAGTAAAGCGTCTGGAATGTTACACCCGAGTACCAGGGGACGAGAATTGAGACATATTGGAACACGTCTCCCGATCACACGGTTGATCATACTCTGGGTTCCACGTGCATGTTTTAGCTGAAGGAAGCATCCCTTAAACCTGGAGAGTTGAGACCCGTGGAATGGGTACCATGCAATATGACTTCAAAGGGTCTTCATTTGCTCACCGAACCTCTCCAATCCTATCACTGCTGCGTTTATGCCCCTGTACACACGCTTGATTTTCTTTCAGAGACATAGCAATGCATAGGTTTTAAGATACTTACTAGTCAGGTACATTCTTAGGCGTTTAATATGGGGTGTTGAGTCCATTTCGTTGAGCAAGGAGTAGTTCTTGTCTATTCCATATTTGGCTTAAGGAACTTTATCTGTGCTCATTTCAATCTCTGGTTTTATGCAGCACCCCAACTCACCTTTCCCCTTAAGCAAGCATAAGTTGGTTTTCTAAATTTGAGACCCTGTTCTGTTTTGTAATCCAGTTCCTGTGTAGCCAAGTTTACATTCGGTGTATTAGTGATATCTTATGATGTTTCTTTTTCTGTGTGACTTATTTCAGTTAGAATCATCATACCTGAATCCACTCATTATGCTGCTACGGGCCTGATGACATAGATTTCATTGCTGAGTGATATTGCATTGTACGTAAGTACCACAACTTCTTTATCCATTTTTCACTTTCTGTGATATTGAACTTGTACCGTAAACGATGTTCTTGTAAACAGAGCCGTCCCAAACATTGGGGTGGCTGTGTCTTTTTGATTTTAATTTCCCTAAGCTACAGGACCATAAGTGGAAGTGCCCTAGGCTCTGTTGCTTTGTTTTTTAGATGTTTCAGGAAACACCATACACCTCTCCCGAGTGGCTGTTGGCAATTTACATCCCGCCCATCAGCATAACAAGGTTCCCAGTTCTCCATGGCCTGTCCTGCCTTTCTGGATTTTACACTTTTTTCAGATGGCCCTTTTGACCGGGGGGGAAGTGAGACTTCATTGTAGTGCAGATTTCCTTTGCAAGCTTGCTTGGTTGGCCAAAAAGGGCGTATGCGTTTTTTCCTGAATATATTCAGAAAAAAACGCATACGCCCTTTTTGGCCAAGTGCATCATTGTGGACGTTCTGCCTCTTTTCCTATGCTTTAAATGCAATTCCAGTCTACCTCCTGAAATCGGTTTCCTGCAATTCTGCCCCGCTTTCAAGTCCTCTTGGCAGCCTTACTTCAGTATATTTTTGGATGATAGCTGTCATTTATAACTCTGCAGGTTTGTGAATTACAGTGCCCCTGAGCTCCTTTCTTCAACTCGCTTTCTTGTGAGCTGGCCGCAACACCACAGGATTGCTTCAGGCCCTAATCTGGTTCCGGCACGGCACGCTGAGCCTTTGGTTAATTCCTCTTCCTGGTGGGAAATGAGAGTTAAATTTGCCCGTCCAGACACCTCCAGCTAGTCTCTCTTTGGTTCTCCCTATTCCTGTTCATCTTCCGCAGAAATTGCAAATGGGCCAAACAGGAGGTTAAAGGCACTGACTCTCCAAGTCGGGAGAGTGTTAGTAAAGCGTCTGGAATGTTGCACCCGAGTACCAGGGGACGAGAACTGAGACATATTGGAACACGTCTCCCGATCACACGGTTGATCATACTCTGGGTTCCACGTGCATGTTTTACCTGAAGGCAGAGTCCCTTAAACCAGGAGAGTTGAGACCCGTGGAATGGGTACCATGCAATATGACTTCAAAGGGTCTTCATTTGCTCACCGAACCTCTCCAATCCTATCACTGCTGCGTTTATGCCCCTGTACACACGCTTGATTTTCTTTCAGAGACATAGCAATCCATAGGTTTTAAGATACTTATTGTCAGGTACATTCTTAGGCATTTAATATGCGGTGTTGAGTCCATTTCGTTGAGCAAGGAGTAGTTCTTGTCTATTCTATATTTGGCTTAAGGAACTTTATCTGTGCTCATTTCAATCTCTGGTTTGATGCAGCACCCCAACTCACCTTTCCCCTTAAGCAAGCATAAGTTGGTTTTCTAAATTTGAGACCCTGTTCTGTTTTGTAATCCAGTTCCTGTGTAGCCAAGTTTACATCCCGTGTATTAGTGATATCTTATGATGTTTCTTTTTCTGTGTGACTTATTTCAGTTAGAATCATCATACCTGAATCCACTCATTATGCTGCTACGGGCCTGATGACATAGATTTCATTGCTGAGTGATATTGCATTGTACGTAAGTACCACAACTTCTTTATCCATTTTTCACTTTCTGCGCTATTGAACTTGTACCGTAAACGAGGTTCTTGTAAACAGAGCCGTCCCAAACTTTGGGGTGGCTGTGTCTTTTTGATTTTAATTTCCCTAAGCTATAGGACCATAAGTGGAAGTGCCCTAGGCTCTGTTGCTTTGTTTTTTAGATGTTTCAGGAAACACCATACACCTCTCCCGAGTGGCTGTTGGCAATTTTCATCCCGCCCATCAGCATAACAAGGCTCCCAGTTCTCCATGGCCTGTCCTGCCTTTCTGGATTTTACACTTTTTTCAGATGGCCCTTTTGACCGGGGGGAAGTGAGACTTCATTGTAGTGCAGATTTCCTTTACAAGCTTGCTTGGTTGGCCAAAAAGGGCGTATGCGTTTTTTCCTGAATATATTCAGGAAAAAACGCATACGCCCTTTTTGGCCAAGTGCATCATTGTGGACGTTCTGCCTCTTTTCCTATGCTTTAAATGCAATTCCAGTCTACCTCCTGAAATCGGTTTCCTGCAATTCTGCCCCGCTTTCAAGTCCTCTTGGCAGCCTTACTTCAGTATATTTTTGGATGATAGCTGTCATTTATAACTCTGCAGGTTTGTGAATTACAGTGCCCCTGAGCTCCTTTCTTCAACTCGCTTTCTTGTGAGCTGGCCGCAACACCGCAGGATTGCTTCAGGCCCTAATCTGGTTCCGGCACGGCACGCTGAGCCTTTGGTTAATTCCTCTTCCTGGTGGGAAATGAGAGTTAAATTTGCCCGTCCAGACACCTCCAGCTAGTCTCTCATTGGTTCTCCCTATTCCTGTTCATCTTCCTCAGAAATTGCAAATGGGCCAAACAGGAGGTTAAAGGCACTGACTCTCCAAGTCGGGAGAGTGTTAGTAAAGCGTCTGGAATGTTGCACCCGAGTACCTTGGGACGAGAACTGAGACATATTGGAACACGTCTCCCGATCACACGGTTGATCATACTCTGGGTTCCACGTGCATGTTTTAGCTGAAGGAAGAATCCCTTAAACCTGGAGAGTTGAGACCCGTGGAATGGGTACCAAGCAATATGACTTCAAAGGGTCTTCATTTGCTCACCGAACCTCTCCAATCCTATCACTGCTGCGTTTATGCCCCTGTACACACGCTTGATTCTCTTTCAGAGACATAGCAATCCATAGGTTTTAAGATACTTACTAGTCAGGTACATTCTTAGGCGTTTAATATGGGGTGTTGAGTCCATTTCGTTGAGCAAGGAGTAGTTCTTGTCTATTCCATATTTGGCTTAAGGAACTTTATCTGTGCTCATTTCAATCTCTGGTTTTATGCAGCACCCCAACTCACCTTTCCCCTTAAGCAAGCATAAGTTGGTTTTCTAAATTTGAGACCCTGTTCTGTTTTGTAATCCAGTTCCTGTGTAGCCAAGTTTACATTCGGTGTATTAGTGATATCTTATGATGTTTCTTTTTCTGTGTGACTTATTTCAGTTAGAATCATCATACCTGAATCCACTCATTATGCTGCTACGGGCCTGATGACATAGATTTCATTGCTGAGTGATATTGCATTGTACGTAAGTACCACAACTTCTTTATCCATTTTTCACTTTCTGTGATATTGAACTTGTACCGTAAACGATGTTCTTGTAAACAGAGCCGTCCCAAACTTTGGGGTGGCTGTGTCTTTTTGATTTTAATTTCCCTAAGCTATAGGACCATAAGTGGAAGTGCCCTAGGCTCTGTTGCTTTGTTTTTTAGATGTTTCAGGAAACACCATACACCTCTCCCGACTGGCTGTTGGCAATTTACATCCCGCCCATCAGCATAACAAGGCTCCCAGTTCTCCATGGCCTGTCCTGCCTTTCTGGATTTTACACTTTTTTCAGATGGCCCTTTTGACCGGGGGGAAGTGAGACTTCATTGTAGTGCAGATTTCCTTTGCAAGCTTGCTTGGTTGGCCAAAAAGGGCGTATGCGTTTTTTCCTGAATATATTCAGGAAAAAACGCATACGCCCTTTTTGGCCAAGTGCATCATTGTGGACGTTCTGCCTCTTTTCCTATGCTTTAAATGCAATTCCAGTCTACCTCCTGAAATCGGTTTCCTGCAATTCTGCCCCGCTTTCAAGTCCTCTTGGCAGCCTTACTTCAGTATATTTTTGGATGATAGCTGTCATTTATAACTCTGCAGGTTTGTGAATTACAGTGCCCCTGAGCTCCTTTCTTCAACTCGCTTTCTTGTGAGCTGGCCGCAACACCACAGGATTGCTTCAGGCCCTAATCTGGTTCCGGCACGGCATGCTGAGCCTTTGGTTAATTCCTCTTCCTGGTGGGAAATGAGAGTTAAATTTGCCCGTCCAGACACCTCCAGCTAGTCTCTCTTTGGTTCTCCCTATTCCTGTTCATCTTCCGCAGAAATTGCAAACTGGGCCAAACAGGAGGTTAAAGGCACTGACTCTCCAAGTCGGGAGAGTGTTAGTAAAGCATCTGGAATGTTGCACCCGAGTACCAGGGGACGAGAACTGAGACATATTGGAACACGTCTCCCGATCACACGGTTGATCATACTCTGGGTTCCACGTGCATGTTTTACCTGAAGGCAGAGTCCCTTAAACCTGGAGAGTTGAGACCCGTGGAATGGGTACCATGCAATATGACTTCAAAGGGTCTTCATTTGCTCACCGAACCTCTCCAATCCTATCACTGCTGCGTTTATGCCCCTGTACACACGCTTGATTTTCTTTCAGAGACATAGCAATCCATAGGTTTTAAGATACTTATTGTCAGGTACATTCTTAGGCGTTTAATATGGGGTGTTGAGTCCATTTCGTTGAGCAAGGAGTAGTTCTTGTCTATTCTATATTTGGCTTAAGGAACTTTATCTGTGCTCATTTCAATCTCTGGTTTTATGCAGCACCCCAACTCACCTTTCCCCTTAAGCAAGCATAAGTTGGTTTTCTAAATTTGAGACCCTGTTCTGTTTTGTAATCCAGTTCCTGTGTAGCCAAGATTACATCCCATGTATTAATGATATCTTATGATGTTTCTTTTTCTGTGTGACTTATTTCAGTTAGAATCATCATACCTGAATCCACTCATTATGCTGCTACGGGCCTGATGACATAGATTTCATTGCTGAGTGATATTGCATTGTACGTAAGTACCACAACTTCTTTATCCATTTTTCACTTTCTGTGATATTGAACTTGTACCGTAAAGGATGTTCTTGTAAACAGAGCCGTCCCAAACTTTGGGGTGGCTGTGTCTTTTTGATTTTAATTTCCCTAAGCTATAGGACCATAAGTGGAAGTGCCCTAGGCTCTGTTGCTTTGTTTTTTAGATGTTTCAGGAAACACCATACACCTCTCCCGAGTGGCTGTTGGCAATTTACATCCCGCCCATCAGCATAACAAGGCTCCCAGTTCTCCATGGCCTGTCCTGCCTTTCTGGATTTTACACTTTTTTCAGATGGCCCTTTTGACCGGGGGGAAGTGAGACTTCATTGTAGTGCAGATTTCCTTTGCAAGCTTGCTTGGTTGGCCAAAAAGGGCGTATGCGTTTTTTCCTGAATATATTCAGGAAAAAACGCATACGCCCTTTTTGGCCAAGTGCATCATTGTGGACGTTCTGCCTCTTTTCCTATGCTTTAAATGCAATTCCAGTCTACCTCCTGAAATCGGTTTCCTGCAATTCTGCCCCGCTTTCAAGTCCTCTTGGCAGCCTTACTTCAGTATATTTTTGGATGATAGCTGTCATTTATAACTCTGCAGGTTTGTGAATTACAGTGCCCCTGAGCTCCTTTCTTCAACTCGCTTTCTTGTGAGCTGGCCGCAACACCACAGGATTGCTTCAGGCCCTAATCTGGTTCCGGCACGGCACGCTGAGCCTTTGGTTAATTCCTCTTCCTGGTGGGAAATGAGAGTTAAATTTGCCCGTCCAGACACCTCCAGCTAGTCTCTCTTTGGTTCTCCCTATTCCTGTTCATCTTCCGCAGAAATTGCAAACTGGGCCAAACAGGAGGTTAAAGGCACTGACTCTCCAAGTCGGGAGAGTGTTAGTAAAGCATCTGGAATGTTGCACCCGAGTACCAGGGGACGAGAACTGAGACATATTGGAACACGTCTCCCGATCACACGGTTGATCATACTCTGGGTTCCACGTGCATGTTTTACCTGAAGGCAGAGTCCCTTAAACCTGGAGAGTTGAGACCCGTGGAATGGGTACCATGCAATATGACTTCAAAGGGTCTTCATTTGCTCACCGAACCTCTCCAATCCTATCACTGCTGCGTTTATGCCCCTGTACACACGCTTGATTTTCTTTCAGAGACATAGCAATCCATAGGTTTTAAGATACTTATTGTCAGGTACATTCTTAGGCGTTTAATATGGGGTGTTGAGTCCATTTCGTTGAGCAAGGAGTAGTTCTTGTCTATTCTATATTTGGCTTAAGGAACTTTATCTGTGCTCATTTCAATCTCTGGTTTGATGCAGCACCCCAACTCACCTTTCCCCTTAAGCAAGCATAAGTTGGTTTTCTAAATTTGAGACCCTGTTCTGTTTTGTAATCCAGTTCCTGTGTAGCCAAGTTTACATCCCGTGTATTAGTGATATCTTATGATGTTTCTTTTTCTGTGTGACTTATTTCAGTTAGAATCATCATACCTGAATCCACTCATTATGCTGCTACGGGCCTGATGACATAGATTTCATTGCTGAGTGATATTGCATTGTACGTAAGTACCACAACTTCTTTATCCATTTTTCACTTTCTGCGCTATTTAACTTGTACCGTAAATGAGGTTCTTGTAAACAGAGCCGTCCCAAACTTTGGGGTGGCTGTGTCTTTTTGATTTTAATTTCCCTAAGCTATAGGACCATAAGTGGAAGTGCCCTAGGCTCTGTTGCTTTGTTTTTTAGATGTTTCAGGAAACACCATACACCTCTCCCGAGTGGCTGTTGGCAATTTTCATCCCGCCCATCAGCATAACAAGGCTCCCAGTTCTCCATGGCCTGTCCTGCCTTTCTGGATTTTACACTTTTTTCAGATGGCCCTTTTGACCGGGGGGAAGTGAGACTTCATTGTAGTGCAGATTTCCTTTACAAGCTTGCTTGGTTGGCCAAAAAGGGCGTATGCGTTTTTTCCTGAATATATTCAGGAAAAAACGCATACGCCCTTTTTGGCCAAGTGCATCATTGTGGACGTTCTGCCTCTTTTCCTATGCTTTAAATGCAATTCCAGTCTACCTCCTGAAATCGGTTTCCTGCAATTCTGCCCCGCTTTCAAGTCCTCTTGACAGCCTTACTTCAGTATATTTTTGGATGATAGCTGTCATTTATAACTCTGCAGGTTTGTGAATTACAGTGCCCCTGAGCTCCTTTCTTCAACTCGCTTTCTTGTGAGCTGGCCGCAACACCGCAGGATTGCTTCAGGCCCTAATCTGGTTCCGGCACAGCACGCTGAGCCTTTGGTTAATTCCTCTTCCTGGTGGGAAATGAGAGTTAAATTTGCCCGTCCAGACACCTCCACCTAGTCTCTCATTGGTTCTTCCTATTCCTGTTCATCTTCCTCAGAAATTGCAAATGGGCCAAACAGGAGGTTAAAGGCACTGACTCTCCAAGTCGGGAGAGTGTTAGTAAAGCGTCTGGAATGTTGCACCCGAGTACCAGGGGACGAGAACTGAGACATATTGGAACACGTCTCCCGATCACACGGTTGATCATACTCTGGGTTCCACGTGCATGTTTTACCTGAAGGCAGAGTCCCTTAAACCTGGAGAGTTGAGACCCGTGGAATGGGTACCATGCAATATGACTTCAAAGGGTCTTCATTTGCTCACCGAACCTCTCCAATCCTATCACTGCTGCGTTTATGCCCCTGTACACACGCTTGATTTTCTTTCAGAGACATAGCAATCCATAGGTTTTAAGATACTTATTGTCAGGTACATTCTTAGGCGTTTAATATGGGGTGTTGAGTCCATTTCGTTGAGCAAGGAGTAGTTCTTGTCTATTCCATATTTGGCTTAAGGAAATTTATCTGTGCTCATTTCAATCTCTGGTTTGATGCAGCACCCCAACTCACCTTTCCCCTTAAGCAAGCATAAGTTTGTTTTCTAAATTTGAGACCCTGTTCTGTTTTGTAATCCAGTTCCTGTGTAGCCAAGTTTACATCCCGTGTATTAGTGATATCTTATGATGTTTCTTTTTCTGTGTGACTTATTTCAGTTAGAATCATCATACCTGAATCCACTCATTATGCTGCTACGGGCCTGATGACATAGATTTCATTGCTGAGTGATATTGCATTGTACGTAAGTACCACAACTTCTTTATCCATTTTTCACTTTCTGCGCTATTGAACTTGTACCGTAAACGAGGTTCTTGTAAACAGAGCCGTCCCAAACTTTGGGGTGGCTGTGTCTTTTTGATTTTAATTTCCCTAAGCTATAGGACCATAAGTGGAAGTGCCCTAGGCTCTGTTGCTTTGTTTTTTAGATGTTTCAGGAAACACCATACACCTCTCCCGAGTGGCTGTTGGCAATTTACATCCCGCCCATCAGCATAACAAGGCTCCCAGTTCTCCATGGCCTGTCCTGCCTTTCTGGATTTTACACTTTTTTCAGATGGCCCTTTTGAACGGGGGGAAGTGAGACTTCATTGTAGTGCAGATTTCCTTTGCAAGCTTGCTTGGTTGGCCAAAAAGGGCGTATGCGTTTTTTCCTGAATATATTCAGGAAAAAACGCATATGCCCTTTTTGGCCAAGTGCATCATTGTGGACGTTCTGCCTCTTTTCCTATGCTTTAAATGCAATTCCAGTCTACCTCCTGAAATCGGTTTCCTGCAATTCTGCCCCGCTTTCAAGTCCTCTTGGCAGCCTTACTTCAGTATATTTTTGGATGATAGCTGTCATTTATAACTCTGCAGGTTTGTGAATTACAGTGCCCCTGAGCTCCTTTCTTCAACTCGCTTTCTTGTGAGCTGGCCGCAACACCACAGGATTGCTTCAGGCCCTAATCTGGTTCCGGCACGGCACGCTGAGCCTTTGGTTAATTCCTCTTCCTGGTGGGAAATGAGAGTTAAATTTGCCCGTCCAGACACCTCCAGCTAGTCTCTCTTTGGTTCTCCCTATTCCTGTTCATCTTCCGCAGAAATTGCAAACTGGGCCAAACAGGAGGTTAAAGGCACTGACTCTCCAAGTCGGGAGAGTGTTAGTAAAGCGTCTGGAATGTTGCACCCGAGTACCAGGGGACGAGAACTGAGACATATTGGAACACGTCTCCCGATCACACGGTTGATCATACTCTGGGTTCCACGTGCATGTTTTACCTGAAGGCAGAGTCCCTTAAACCTGGAGAGTTGAGACCCGTGGAATGGGTACCATGCAATATGACTTCAAAGGGTCTTCATTTGCTCACCGAACCTCTCCAATCCTATCACTGCTGCGTTTATGCCCCTGTACACACGCTTGATTTTCTTTCGGAGACATAGCAATCCATAGGTTTTAAGATACTTATTGTCAGGTACATTCTTAGGCGTTTAATATGGGGTGTTGAGTCCATTTCGTTGAGCAAGGAGTAGTTCTTGTCTATTCCATATTTGGCTTAAGGAACTTTATCTGTGCTCATTTCAGTCTCTGGTTTGATGCAGCACCCCAACTCACCTTTCCCCTTAAGCAAGCATAAGTTGGTTTTCTAAATTTGAGACCCTGTTCTGTTTTGTAATCCAGTTCCTGTGTAGCCAAGTTTACATCCCGTGTATTAGTGATATCTTATGATGTTTCTTTTTCTGTGTGACTTATTTCAGTTAGAATCATCATACCTGAATCCACTCATTATGCTGCTACGGGCCTGATGACATAGATTTCATTGCTGAGTGATATTGCATTGTACGTAAGTACCACAACTTCTTTATCCATTTTTCACTTTCTGTGATATTGAACTTGTACCGTAAACGAGGTTCTTGTAAACAGAGCCGTCCCAAACTTTGGGGTGGCTGTGTCTTTTTGATTTTAATTTCCCTAAGCTATAGGACCATAAGTGGAAGTGCCCTAGGCTCTGTTGCTTTGTTTTTTAGATGTTTCAGGAAACACTATACACCTCTCCCAACTGGCTGTTGACAATTTACATCCCGCCCATCAGCATAACAAGGCTCCCAGTTCTCCATGGCCTGTCCTGCCTTTCTGGATTTTACACTTTTTTCAGATGGCCCTTTTGACCGGGGGGAAGTGAGACTTCATTGTAGTGCAGATTTCCTTTGCAAGCTTGCTTGGTTGGCCAAAAAGGTCGTATGCGTTTTATCCTGAATATATTCAGGAAAAAACGCATACGCCCTTTTTGGCCAAGTGCATCATTGTGGACGTTCTGCCTCTTTTCCTATGCTTTAAATGCAATTCCAGTCTACCTCCTGAAATCGGTTTCCTGCAATTCTGCTCCGCTTTCAAGTCCTCTTGGCAGCCTTACTTCAGTATATTTTTGGACGATAGCTGTCATTTATAACTCTGCAGGATTGTGAATTACAGTGCCCCTGAGCTCCTTTCTTCAACTCGCTTTCTTGTGAGCTGGCCGCAACACCGCAGGATTGCTTCAGGCCCTAATCTGGTTCCGGCACGGCACGCTGAGCCTTTGGTTAATTCCTCTTCCTGGTGGGAAATGAGAGTTAAATTTGCCCGTCCAGACACCTCCACCTAGTCTCTCATTGGTTCTTCCTATTCCTGTTCATCTTCCTCAGAAATTGCAAATGGGCCAAACAGGAGGTTAAAGGCACTGACTCTCCAAGTCGGGAGAGTGTTAGTTAAGCGTCTGGAATGTTACACCCGAGTACCAGGGGACGAGAATTGAGACATATTGGAACACGTCTCCCGATCACACGGTTGATCATACTCTGGGTTCCACGTGCATGTTTTAGCTGAAGGAAGAATCCCTTAAACCTGGAGAGTTGAGACCCGTGGAATGGGTACCATGCAATATGACTTCAAAGGGTCTTCATTTGCTCACCGAACCTCTCCAATCCTATCACTGCTGCGTTTATGCCCCTGTACACACGCTTGATTTTCTTTCAGAGACATAGCAATCCATAGGTTTTAAGATACTTACTAGTCAGGTACATTCTTAGGCGTTTAATATGGGGTGTTGAGTCCATTTCGTTGAGCAAGGAGTAGTTCTTGTCTATTCTATATTTGGCTTAAGGAACTTTATCTGTGCTCATTTCAATCTCTGGTTTTATGCAGCACCCCAACTCACCTTTCCCCTTAAGCAAGCATAAGTTGGTTTTCTAAATTTGAGACCCTGTTCTGTTTTGTAATCCAGTTCCTGTGTAGCCAAGTTTACATCCCGTGTATTAATGATATCTTATGATGTTTCTTTTTCTGTGTGACTTATTTCAGTTAGAATCATCATACCTGAATCCACTCATTATGCTGCTACGGGCCTGATGACATAGATTTCATTGCTGAGTGATATTGCATTGTACGTAAGTACCACAACTTCTTTATCCATTTTTCACTTTCTGCGATATTGAACTTGTACCGTAAACGAGGTTCTTGTAAACAGAGCCGTCCCAAACTTTGGGGTGGCTGTGTCTTTTTTATTTTAATTTCCCTAAGCTATAGGACCATAAGTGGAAGTGCCCTAGGCTCTGTTGCTTTGTTTTTTAGATGTTTCAGGAAACACCATACACCTCTCCCGAGTGGCTGTTGGCAATTTACATCCCGCCCATCAGCATAACAAGGCTCCCAGTTCTCCATGGCCTGTCCTGCCTTTCTGGATTTTACACTTTTTTCAGATGGCCCTTTTGACCGGGGGGAAGTGAGACTTCATTGTAGTGCAGATTTCCTTTACAAGCTTGCTTGGTTGGCCAAAAAGGGCGTATGCGTTTTTTCCTGAATATATTCAGGAAAAAACGCATACGCCCTTTTTGGCCAAGTGCATCATTGTGGACGTTCTGCCTCTTTTCCTATGCTTTAAATGCAATTCCAGTCTACCTCCTGAAATCGGTTTCCTGCAATTCTGCCCCGTTTTCAAGTCCTCTTGGCAGCCTTACTTCAGTATATTTTTGGATGATAGCTGTCATTTATAACTCTGCAGGTTTGTGAATTACAGTGCCCCTGAGCTCCTTTCTTCAACTCGCTTTCTTGTGAGCTGGCCGCAACACCGCAGGATTGCTTCAGGCCCTAATCTGGTTCCGGCACAGCACGCTGAGCCTTTGGTTAATTCCTCTTCCTGGTGGGAAATGAGAGTTAAATTTGCCCGTCCAGACACCTCCACCTAGTCTCTCATTGGTTCTTCCTATTCCTGTTCATCTTCCTCAGAAATTGCAAATGGGCCAAACAGGAGGTTAAAGGCACTGACTCTCCAAGTCGGGAGAGTGTTAGTTAAGCGTCTGGAATGTTACACCCGAGTACCAGGGGACGAGAATTGAGACATATTGGAACACGTCTCCCGATCACACGGTTGATCATACTCTGGGTTCCACGTGCATGTTTTAGCTGAAGGAAGAATCCCTTAAACCTGGAGAGTTGAGACCCGTGGAATGGGTACCATGCAATATGACTTCAAAGGGTCTTCATTTGCTCACCGAACCTCTCCAATCCTATCACTGCTGCGTTTATGCCCCTGTACACACGCTTGATTTTCTTTCAGAGACATAGCAATGCATAGGTTTTAAGATACTTACTAGTCAGGTACATTCTTAGGCGTTTAATATGGGGTGTTGAGTCCATTTCGTTGAGCAAGGAGTAGTTCTTGTCTATTCCATATTTGGCTTAAGGAACTTTATCTGTGCTCATTTCAATCTCTGGTTTTATGCAGCACCCCAACTCACCTTTCCCCTTAAGCAAGCATAAGTTGGTTTTCTAAATTTGAGACCCTGTTCTGTTTTGTAATCCAGTTCCTGTGTAGCCAAGTTTACATTCGGTGTATTAGTGATATCTTATGATGTTTCTTTTTCTGTGTGACTTATTTCAGTTAGAATCATCATACCTGAATCCACTCATTATGCTGCTACGGGCCTGATGACATAGATTTCATTGCTGAGTGATATTGCATTGTACGTAAGTACCACAACTTCTTTATCCATTTTTCACTTTCTGTGATATTGAACTTGTACCGTAAACGATGTTCTTGTAAACAGAGCCGTCCCAAACTTTGGGGTGGCTGTGTCTTTTTGATTTTAATTTCCCTAAGCTATAGGACCATAAGTGGAAGTGCCCTAGGCTCTGTTGCTTTGTTTTTTAGATGTTTCAGGAAACACTATACACCTCTCCCAACTGGCTGTTGACAATTTACATCCCGCCCATCAGCATAACAAGGCTCCCAGTTCTCCATGGCCTGTCCTGCCTTTCTGGATTTTACACTTTTTTCAGATGGCCCTTTTGACCGGGGGGAAGTGAGACTTCATTGTAGTGCAGATTTCCTTTGCAAGCTTGCTTGGTTGGCCAAAAAGTGCGTATGCGTTTTATCCTGAATATATTCAGGAAAAAACGCATACGCCCTTTTTGGCCAAGTGCATCATTGTGGACGTTCTGCCTCTTTTCCTATGCTTTAAATGCAATTCCAGTCTACCTCCTGAAATCGGTTTCCTGCAATTCTGCCCCGCTTTCAAGTCCTCTTGGCAGCCTTACTTCAGTATATTTTTGGATGATAGCTGTCATTTATAACTCTGCAGGTTTGTGAATTACAGTGTCCCTGAGCTCCTTTCTTCAACTCGCTTTCTTGTGAGCTGGCCGCAACACCGCAGGATTGCTTCAGGCCCTAATCTGGTTCCGGCACGGCACGCTGAGCCTTTGGTTAATTCCTCTTCCTGGTGGGAAATGAGAGTTAAATTTGCCCGTCCAGACACCTCCAGCTAGTCTCTCTTTGGTTCTCCCTATTCCTGTTCACCTTCCGCAGAAATTGCAAACTGGGCCAAACAGGAGGTTAAAGGCACTGACTCTCCAAGTCGGGAGAGTGTTAGTAAAGCGTCTGGAATGTTGCACCCGAGTACCAGGGGACGAGAATTGAGACATATTGGAACACGTCTCCCGATCACACGGTTGATCATACTCTGGGTTCCACGTGCATGTTTTACCTGAAGGCAGAGTCCCTTAAACCTGGAGAGTTGAGACCCGTGGAATGGGTACCATGCAATATGACTTCAAAGGGTCTTCATTTGCTCATCGAACCTCTCCAATCCTATCACTGCTGCGTTTATGCCCCTGTACACACGCTTGATTTTCTTTCAGAGACATAGCAATCCATAGGTTTTAACATACTTACTAGTCAGGTACATTCTTAGGCGTTTAATATGGGGTGTTGAGTCCATTTCGTTGAGCAAGGAGTAGTTCTTGTCTATTCTATATTTGGCTAAAGGAAATTTATCTGTGCTCATTTCAATCTCTGGTTTAATGCAGTACCCCAACTCACCTTTCCCCTTAAGCAAGCATAAGTTGGTTTTCTAAATTTGAGACCCTGTTCTGTTTTGTAATCCAGTTCCTGTGTAGCCAAGTTTACATCCCGTGTATTAGTGATATCTTATGATGTTTCTTTTTCTGTGATACTTATTTCAGTTAGAATCATCATACCTGAATCCACTCATCATGCTGCTACGGGCCTGATGACATAGATTTCATTGCTGAGTGATATTGCATTGTACGTAAGTACCACAACTTCTTTATCCATTTTTCACTTTCTGCGCTATTGAACTTGTACCGTAAACGAGGTTCTTGTAAACAGAGCCGTCCCAAACTTTGGGGTGGCTGTGTCTTTTTGATTTTAATTTCCCTAAGCTATAGGACCATAAGTGGAAGTGCCCTAGGCTCTGTTGCTTTGTTTTTTAGATGTTTCAGGAAACACCATACACCTCTCCCGAGTGGCTGTTGGCAATTTACATCCCGCCCATCAGCATAACAAGGCTCCCAGTTCTCCATGGCCTGTCCTGCCTTTCTGGATTTTACACTTTTTTCAGATGGCCCTTTTGACCGGGGGGAAGTGAGACTTCATTGTAGTGCAGATTTCCTTTACAAGCTTGCTTGGTTGGCCAAAAAGTGCGTATGCGTTTTTTCCTGAATATATTCAGGAAAAAACGCATACGCCCTTTTTGGCCAAGTGCATCATTGTGGACGTTCTGCCTCTTTTCCTATGCTTTAAATGCAATTCCAGTCTACCTCCTGAAATCGGTTTCCTGCAATTCTGCCCCGCTTTCAAGTCCTCCTGACAGCCTTACTTCAGTATATTTTTGGATGATAGCTGTCATTTATAACTCTGCAGGTTTGTGAATTACAGTGCCCCTGAGCTCCTTTCTTCAACTCGCTTTCTTGTGAGCTGGCCGCAACACCGCAGGATTGCTTCAGGCCCTAATCTGGTTCCGGCACAGCATGCTGAACCTTTGGTTAATTCCTCTTCCTGGTGGGAAATGAGAGTTAAATTTGCCCGTCCAGACACCTCCAGCTAGTCTCTCATTGGTTCTCCCTATTCCTGTTCATCTTCCGCAGAAATTGCAAACTGGGCCAAACAGGAGGTTAAAGGCACTGACTCTCCAAGTCGGGAGAGTGTTAGTAAAGCGTCTGGAATGTTACACCCGAGTACCAGGGGACGAGAATTGAGACATATTGGAACACGTCTCCCGATCACACGGTTGATCATACTCTGGGTTCCACGTGCATGTTTTAGCTGAAGGAAGCATCCCTTAAACCTGGAGAGTTGAGACCCGTGGAATGGGTACCATGCAATATGACTTCAAAGGGTCTTCATTTGCTCACCGAACCTCTCCAATCCTATCACTGCTGCGTTTATGCCCCTGTACACACGCTTGATTTTCTTTCAGAGACATAGCAATGCATAGGTTTTAAGATACTTACTAGTCAGGTACATTCTTAGGCGTTTAATATGGGGTGTTGAGTCCATTTCGTTGAGCAAGGAGTAGTTCTTGTCTATTCCATATTTGGCTTAAGGAACTTTATCTGTGCTCATTTCAATCTCTGGTTTTATGCAGCACCCCAACTCACCTTTCCCCTTAAGCAAGCATAAGTTGGTTTTCTAAATTTGAGACCCTGTTCTGTTTTGTAATCCAGTTCCTGTGTAGCCAAGTTTACATTCGGTGTATTAGTGATATCTTATGATGTTTCTTTTTCTGTGTGACTTATTTCAGTTAGAATCATCATACCTGAATCCACTCATTATGCTGCTACGGGCCTGATGACATAGATTTCATTGCTGAGTGATATTGCATTGTACGTAAGTACCACAACTTCTTTATCCATTTTTCACTTTCTGTGATATTGAACTTGTACCGTAAACGATGTTCTTGTAAACAGAGCCGTCCCAAACTTTGGGGTGGCTGTGTCTTTTTGATTTTAATTTCCCTAAGCTACAGGACCATAAGTGGAAGTGCCCTAGGCTCTGTTGCTTTGTTTTTTAGATGTTTCAGGAAACACCATACACCTCTCCCGAGTGGCTGTTGGCAATTTACATCCCGCCCATCAGCATAACAAGGCTCCCAGTTCTCCATGGCCTGTCCTGCCTTTCTGGATTTTACACTTTTTTCAGATGGCCCTTTTGACCGGGGGGAAGTGAGACTTCATTGTAGTGCAGATTTCCTTTGCAAGCTTGCTTGGTTGGCCAAAAAGGGCGTATGCGTTTTTTCCTGAATATATTCAGGAAAAAACGCATACGCCCTTTTTGGCCAAGTGCATCATTGTGGACGTTCTGCCTCTTTTCCTATGCTTTAAATGCAATTCCAGTCTACCTCCTGAAATCGGTTTCCTGCAATTCTGCCCCGCTTTCAAGTCCTCTTGGCAGCCTTACTTCAGTATATTTTTGGATGATAGCTGTCATTTATAACTCTGCAGGTTTGTGAATTACAGTGCCCCTGAGCTCCTTTCTTCAACTCGCTTTCTTGTGAGCTGGCCGCAACACCACAGGATTGCTTCAGGCCCTAATCTGGTTCCGGCACGGCACGCTGAGCCTTTGGTTAATTCCTCTTCCTGGTGGGAAATGAGAGTTAAATTTGCCCGTCCAGACACCTCCAGCTAGTCTCTCTTTGGTTCTCCCTATTCCTGTTCATCTTCCGCAGAAATTGCAAACTGGGCGAAACAGGAGGTTAAAGGCACTGACTCTCCAAGTCGGGAGAGTGTTAGTAAAGCATCTGGAATGTTGCACCCGAGTACCAGGGGACGAGAACTGAGACATATTGGAACACGTCTCCCGATCACACGGTTGATCATACTCTGGGTTCCACGTGCATGTTTTACCTGAAGGCAGAGTCCCTTAAACCTGGAGAGTTGAGACCCGTGGAATGGGTACCATGCAATATGACTTCAAAGGGTCTTCATTTGCTCACCGAACCTCTCCAATCCTATCACTGCTGCGTTTATGCCCCTGTACACACGCTTGATTTTCTTTCAGAGACATAGCAATCCATAGGTTTTAAGATACTTATTGTCAGGTACATTCTTAGGCGTTTAATATGGGGTGTTGAGTCCATTTCGTTGAGCAAGGAGTAGTTCTTGTCTATTCTATATTTGGCTTAAGGAACTTTATCTGTGCTCATTTCAATCTCTGGTTTGATGCAGCACCCCAACTCACCTTTCCCCTTAAGCAAGCATAAGTTGGTTTTCTAAATTTGAGACCCTGTTCTGTTTTGTAATCCAGTTCCTGTGTAGCCAAGTTTACATCCCGTGTATTAGTGATATCTTATGATGTTTCTTTTTCTGTGTGACTTATTTCAGTTAGAATCATCATACCTGAATCCACTCATTATGCTGCTACGGGCCTGATGACATAGATTTCATTGCTGAGTGATATTGCATTGTACGTAAGTACCACAACTTCTTTATCCATTTTTCACTTTCTGCGCTATTGAACTTGTACCGTAAATGAGGTTCTTGTAAACAGAGCCGTCCCAAACTTTGGGGTGGCTGTGTCTTTTTGATTTTAATTTCCCTAAGCTATAGGACCATAAGTGGAAGTGCCCTAGGCTCTGTTGCTTTGTTTTTTAGATGTTTCAGGAAACACCATACACCTCTCCCGAGTGGCTGTTGGCAATTTTCATCCCGCCCATCAGCATAACAAGGCTCCCAGTTCTCCATGGCCTGTCCTGCCTTTCTGGATTTTACACTTTTTTCAGATGGCCCTTTTGACCGGGGGGAAGTGAGACTTCATTGTAGTGCAGATTTCCTTTACAAGCTTGCTTGGTTGGCCAAAAAGGGCGTATGCGTTTTTTCCTGAATATATTCAGGAAAAAACGCATACGCCCTTTTTGGCCAAGTGCATCATTGTGGACGTTCTGCCTCTTTTCCTATGCTTTAAATGCAATTCCAGTCTACCTCCTGAAATCGGTTTCCTGCAATTCTGCCCCGCTTTCAAGTCCTCTTGACAGCCTTACTTCAGTATATTTTTGGATGATAGCTGTCATTTATAACTCTGCAGGTTTGTGAATTACAGTGCCCCTGAGCTCCTTTCTTCAACTCGCTTTCTTGTGAGCTGGCCGCAACACCGCAGGATTGCTTCAGGCCCTAATCTGGTTCCGGCACAGCACGCTGAGCCTTTGGTTAATTCCTCTTCCTGGTGGGAAATGAGAGTTAAATTTGCCCGTCCAGACACCTCCACCTAGTCTCTCATTGGTTCTTCCTATTCCTGTTCATCTTCCTCAGAAATTGCAAATGGGCCAAACAGGAGGTTAAAGGCACTGACTCTCCAAGTCGGGAGAGTGTTAGTTAAGCGTCTGGAATGTTACACCCGAGTACCAGGGGACGAGAATTGAGACATATTGGAATACGTCTCCCGATCACACGGTTGATCATACTCTGGGTTCCACGTGCATGTTTTAGCTGAAGGAAGAATCCCTTAAACCTGGAGAGTTGAGACCCGTGGAATGGGTACCATGCAATATGACTTCAAAGGGTCTTCATTTGCTCACCGAACCTCTCCAATCCTATCACTGCTGCGTTTATGCCCCTGTACACACGCTTGATTTTCTTTCAGAGACATAGCAATCCATAGGTTTTAAGATACTTACTAGTCAGGTACATTCTTAGGCGTTTAATATGGGGTGTTGAGTCCATTTCATTGAGCAAGGAGTAGTTCTTGTCTATTCTATATTTGGCTTAAGGAACTTTATCTGTGCTCATTTCAATCTCTGGTTTTATGCAGCACCCCAACTCACCTTTCCCCTTAAGCAAGCATAAGTTGGTTTTCTAAATTTGAGACCCTGTTCTGTTTTGTAATCCAGTTCCTGTGTAGCCAAGATTACATCCCATGTATTAATGATATCTTATGATGTTTCTTTTTCTGTGTGACTTATTTCAGTTAGAATCATCATACCTGAATCCACTCATTATGCTGCTACGGGCCTGATGACATAGATTTCATTGCTGAGTGATATTGCATTGTACGTAAGTACCACAACTTCTTTATCCATTTTTCACTTTCTGTGATATTGAACTTGTACCGTAAAGGATGTTCTTGTAAACAGAGCCGTCCCAAACTTTGGGGTGGCTGTGTCTTTTTGATTTTAATTTCCCTAAGCTATAGGACCATAAGTGGAAGTGCCCTAGGCTCTGTTGCTTTGTTTTTTAGATGTTTCAGGAAACACCATACACCTCTCCCGAGTGGCTGTTGGCAATTTACATCCCGCCCATCAGCATAACAAGGCTCCCAGTTCTCCATGGCCTGTCCTGCCTTTCTGGATTTTACACTTTTTTCAGATGGCCCTTTTGACCGGGGGGAAGTGAGACTTCATTGTAGTGCAGATTTCCTTTGCAAGCTTGCTTGGTTGGCCAAAAAGGGCGTATGCGTTTTTTCCTGAATATATTCAGGAAAAAACGCATACGCCCTTTTTGGCCAAGTGCATCATTGTGGACGTTCTGCCTCTTTTCCTATGCTTTAAATGCAATTCCAGTCTACCTCCTGAAATCGGTTTCCTGCAATTCTGCCCCGCTTTCAAGTCCTCTTGGCAGCCTTACTTCAGTATATTTTTGGATGATAGCTGTCATTTATAACTCTGCAGGTTTGTGAATTACAGTGCCCCTGAGCTCCTTTCTTCAACTCGCTTTCTTGTGAGCTGGCCGCAACACCACAGGATTGCTTCAGGCCCTAATCTGGTTCCGGCACGGCACACTGAGCCTTTGGTTAATTCCTCTTCCTGGTGGGAAATGAGAGTTAAATTTGCCCGTCCAGACACCTCCAGCTAGTCTCTCTTTGGTTCTCCCTATTCCTGTTCATCTTCCGCAGAAATTGCAAACTGGGCCAAACAGGAGGTTAAAGGCACTGACTCTCCAAGTCGGGAGAGTGTTAGTAAAGCGTCTGGAATGTTGCACCCGAGTACCAGGGGACGAGAACTGAGACATATTGGAACACGTCTCCCGATCACACGGTTGATCATACTCTGGGTTCCACGTGCATGTTTTACCTGAAGGCAGAGTCCCTTAAACCTGGAGAGTTGAGACCCGTGGAATGGGTACCATGCAATATGACTTCAAAGGGTCTTCATTTGCTCACCGAACCTCTCCAATCCTATCACTGCTGCGTTTATGCCCCTGTACACACGCTTGATTTTCTTTCGGAGACATAGCAATCCATAGGTTTTAAGATACTTATTGTCAGGTACATTCTTAGGCGTTTAATATGGGGTGTTGAGTCCATTTCGTTGAGCAAGGAGTAGTTCTTGTCTATTCCATATTTGGCTTAAGGAACTTTATCTGTGCTCATTTCAGTCTCTGGTTTGATGCAGCACCCCAACTCACCTTTCCCCTTAAGCAAGCATAAGTTGGTTTTCTAAATTTGAGACCCTGTTCTGTTTTGTAATCCAGTTCCTGTGTAGCCAAGTTTACATCCCGTGTATTAGTGATATCTTATGATGTTTCTTTTTCTGTGTGACTTATTTCAGTTAGAATCATCATACCTGAATCCACTCATTATGCTGCTACGGGCCTGATGACATAGATTTCATTGCTGAGTGATATTGCATTGTACGTAAGTACCACAACTTCTTTATCCATTTTTCACTTTCTGCGCTATTGAACTTGTACCGTAAACGAGGTTCTTGTAAACAGAGCCGTCCCAAACTTTGGGGTGGCTGTGTCTTTTTGATTTTAATTTCCCTAAGCTATAGGACCATAAGTGGAAGTGCCCTAGGCTCTGTTGCTTTGTTTTTTAGATGTTTCAGGAAACACCATACACCTCTCCCGAGTGGCTGTTGGCAATTTACATCCCGCCCATCAGCATAACAAGGCTCCCAGTTCTCCATGGCCTGTCCTGCCTTTCTGGATTTTACACTTTTTTCAGATGGCCCTTTTGACCGGGGGGAAGTGAGACTTCATTGTAGTGCAGATTTCCTTTACAAGCTTGCTTGGTTGGCCAAAAGGTGCGTATGCGTTTTTTCCTGAATATATTCAGGAAAAAACGCATACGCCCTTTTTGGCCAAGTGCATCATTGTGGACGTTCTGCCTCTTTTCCGATGCTTTAAATGCAATTCCAGTCTACCTCCTGAAATCGGTTTCCTGCAATTCTGCCCCGCTTTCAAGTCCTCTTGACAGCCTTACTTCAGTATATTTTTGGATGATAGCTGTCATTTATAACTCTAGAGGTTTGTGAATTGCAGTGCCCCTGAGCTCCTTTCTTCAACTCGCTTTCTTGTGAGCTGGCCGCAACACCGCAGGATTGCTTCAGACCTTAATCTGGTTCCGGCACGGCACGCTGAGCCTTTGGTTAATTCCTCTTCCTGGTGGGAAATGAGAGTTAAATTTGCCCGTCCAGACACCTCCACCTAGTCTCTCATTGGTTCTCCCTATTCCTGTTCATCTTCCTCAGAAATTGCAAATGGGCCAAACAGGAGGTTAAAGGCACTGACTCTCCAAGTCGGGAGAGTGTTTGTAAAGCGTCTGGAATGTTACACCCGAGTACCAGGGGACGAGATTTGAGACATATTGGAACACGTCTCCCGATCACACGGTTGATCATAATCTGGGTTCCACGTGCATGTTTTAGCTGAAGGAAGAATCCCTTAAACCTTGAGAGTTGAGACCCGTGGAATGGGTACCATGCAATATGACTTCAAAGGGTCTTCATTTGCTCACCGAACCTCTCCAATCCTATCACTGCTGCGTTTATGCCCCTGTACACACGCTTGATTTTCTTTCAGAGACATAGCAATCCATAGGTTTTAAGATACTTACTAGTCAGGTACATTCTTAGGCGTTTAATATGGGGTGTTGAGTCCATTTCATTGAGCAAGGAGTAGTTCTTGTCTATTCTATATTTGGCTTAAGGAACTTTATCTGTGCTCATTTCAATCTCTGGTTTTATGCAGCACCCCAACTCACCTTTCCCCTTAAGCAAGCATAAGTTGGTTTTCTAAATTTGAGACCCTGTTCTGTTTTGTAATCCAGTTCCTGTGTAGCCAAGTTTACATCCCGTGTATTAATGATATCTTATGATGTTTCTTTTTCTGTGTGACTTATTTCAGTTAGAATCATCATACCTGAATCCACTCATTATGCTGCTACGGGCCTGATGACATAGATTTCATTGCTGAGTGATATTGCATTGTACGTAAGTACCACAACTTCTTTATCCATTTTTCACTTTCTGCGCTATTGAACTTGTACCGTAAACGAGGTTCTTGTAAACAGAGCCGTCCCAAACATTGGGGTGGCTGTGTCTTTTTGATTTTAATTTCCCTAAGCTATAGGACCATAAGTGGAAGTGCCCTAGGCTCTGTTGCTTTGTTTTTTAGATGTTTCAGGAAACACCATACACCTCTCCCGAGTGGCTGTTGGCAATTTACATCCCGCCCATCAGCATAACAAGGCTCCCAGTTCTCCATGGCCTGTCCTGCCTTTCTGGATTTTACACTCTTTTCAGATGGCCCTTTTGACCGGGGGGAAGTGAGACTTCATTGTAGTGCAGATTTCCTTTGCAAGCTTGCTTGGTTGGCCAAAAAGGGCGTATGCGTTTTTTCCTGAATATATTCAGGAAAAAACGCATACGCCCTTTTTGGCCAAGTGCATCATTGTGGACGTTCTGCCTCTTTTCCTATGCTTTAAATGCAATTCCAGTCTACCTCCTGAAATCGGTTTCCTGCAATTCTGCCCCGCTTTCAAGTCCTCTTGGCAGCCTTACTTCAGTATATTTTTGGACGATAGCTGTCATTTATAACTCTGCAGGTTTGTGAATTACAGTGCCCCTGAGCTCCTTTCTTCAACTCGCTTTCTTGGGAGCTGGCCGCAACACCGCAGGATTGCTTCAGGCCCTAATCTGGTTCCGGCACGGCACGCTGAGCCTTTGGTTAATTCCTCTTCCTGGTGGGAAATGAGAGTTAAATTTGCCCGTCCAGACACCTCCAGCTAGTCTCTCATTGGTTCTCCCTATTCCTGTTCATCTTCCTCAGAAATTGCAAATGGGCCAAACAGGAGGTTAAAGGCACTGACTCTCCAAGTCGGGAGAGTGTTAGTAAAGCGTCTGGAATGTTGCACCCGAGTACCAGGGGACGAGAACTGACACATATTGGAACACGTCTCCCGATCACACGGTTGATCATACTCTGGGTTCCACGTGCATGTTTTAGCTGAAGGAAGAATCCCTTAAACCTGGAGAGTTCAGACCCCTGGAATGGGTACCATGCAATATGACTTCAAAGGGTCTTCATTTGCTCACCGAACCTCTCCAATCCTATCACTGCTGCGTTTATGCCCCTGTACACACGCTTGATTTTCTTTCAGAGACATAGCAATCCATAGGTTTTAAGATACTTACTAGTCAGGTACATTCTTAGGCGTTTAATATGTGGTGTTGAGTCCATTTCATTGAGCAAGGAGTAGTTCTTGTCTATTCTATATTTGGCTTAAGGAACTTTATCTGTGCTCATTTCAATCTCTGGTTTTATGCAGCACCCCAACTCACCTTTCCCCTTAAGCAAGCATAAGTTGGTTTTCTAAATTTGAGACCCTGTTCTGTTTTGTAATCCAGTTCCTGTGTAGCCAAGTTTACATCCCGTGTATTAATGATATCTTATGATGTTTCTTTTTCTGTGTGACTTATTTCAGTTAGAATCATCATACCTGAATCCACTCATTATGCTGCTACGGGCCTGATGACATAGATTTCATTGCTGAGTGATATTGCATTGTACGTAAGTACCACAACTTCTTTATCCATTTTTCACTTTCTGCGCTATTGAACTTGTACCGTAAACGAGGTTCTTGTAAACAGAGCCGTCCCAAACATTGGAGTGGCTGTGTCTTTTTGATTTTAATTTCCCTAAGCTATAGGACCATAAGTGGAAGTGCCCTAGGCTCTGTTGCTTTGTTTTTTAGATGTTTCAGGAAACACCATACACCTCTCCAGAGTGGCTGTTGGCAATTTACATCCCGCCCATCAGCATAACAAGGCTCCCAGTTCTCCATGGCCTGTCCTGCCTTTCTGGATTTTACACTCTTTTCAGATGGCCCTTTTGACCGGGGGGAAGTGAGACTTCATTGTAGTGCAGATTTCCTTTGCAAGCTTGCTTGGTTGGCCAAAAAGGGCGTATGCGTTTTTTCCTGAATATATTCAGGAAAAAACGCATACGCCCTTTTTGGCCAAGTGCATCATTGTGGACGTTCTGCCTCTTTTCCTATGCTTTAAATGCAATTCCAGTCTACCTCCTGAAATCGGTTTCCTGCAATTCTGCCCCGCTTTCAAGTCCTCTTGGCAGCCTTACTTCAGTATATTTTTGGACGATAGCTGTCATTTATAACTCTGCAGGTTTGTGAATTACAGTGCCCCTGAGCTCCTTTCTTCAACTCGGTTTCTTGTGAGCTGGCCGCAACACCGCAGGATTGCTTCAGGCCCTAATCTGGTTCCGGCACGGCTCGCTGAGCCTTTGGTTAATTCCTCTTCCTGGTGGGAAATGAGAGTTAAATTTGCCCGTCCAGACACCTCCAGCTAGTCTCTCATTGGTTCTCCCTATTCCTGTTCATCTTCCTCAGAATTTGCAAATGGGCCAAACAGGAGGTTAAAGGCACTGACTCTCCAAGTCGGGAGAGTGTTAGTAAAGCGTCTGGAATGTTGCACCCGAGTACCAGGGGACGAGAATTGAGACATATTGGAACACGTCTCCCGATCACACGGTTGATCATACTCTGGGTTCCACGTGCATGTTTTAGCTGAAGGAAGAATCCCTTAAACCTGGAGAGTTGAGACCCGTGGAATGGGTACCATGCAATATGACTTCAAAGGGTCTTCATTTGCTCACCGAACCTCTCCAATCCTATCACTGCTGCGTTTATGCCCCTGTACACACGCTTGATTTTCTTTCAGAGACATAGCAATCCATAGGTTTTAAGATACTTACTAGTCAGGTACATTCTTAGGCGTTTAATATGGGGTGTTGAGTCCATTTCATTGAGCAAGGAGTAGTTCTTGTCTATTCTATATTTGGCTTAAGGAACTTTATCTGTGCTCATTTCAATCTCTGGTTTTATGCAGCACCCCAACTCACCTTTCCCCTTAAGCAAGCATAAGTTGGTTTTCTAAATTTGAGACCCTGTTCTGTTTTGTAATCCAGTTCCTGTGTAGCCAAGATTACATCCCATGTATTAATGATATCTTATGATGTTTCTTTTTCTGTGTGACTTATTTCAGTTAGAATCATCATACCTGAATCCACTCATTATGCTGCTACGGGCCTGATGACATAGATTTCATTGCTGAGTGATATTGCATTGTACGTAAGTACCACAACTTCTTTATCCATTTTTCACTTTCTGTGATATTGAACTTGTACCGTAAAGGATGTTCTTGTAAACAGAGCCGTCCCAAACTTTGGGGTGGCTGTGTCTTTTTGATTTTAATTTCCCTAAGCTATAGGACCATAAGTGGAAGTGCCCTAGGCTCTGTTGCTTTGTTTTTTAGATGTTTCAGGAAACACCATACACCTCTCCCGAGTGGCTGTTGGCAATTTACATCCCGCCCATCAGCATAACAAGGCTCCCAGTTCTCCATGGCCTGTCCTGCCTTTCTGGATTTTACACTTTTTTCAGATGGCCCTTTTGACCGGGGGGAAGTGAGACTTCATTGTAGTGCAGATTTCCTTTGCAAGCTTGCTTGGTTGGCCAAAAAGGGCGTATGCGTTTTTTCCTGAATATATTCAGGAAAAAACGCATACGCCCTTTTTGGCCAAGTGCATCATTGTGGACGTTCTGCCTCTTTTCCTATGCTTTAAATGCAATTCCAGTCTACCTCCTGAAATCGGTTTCCTGCAATTCTGCCCCGCTTTCAAGTCCTCTTGGCAGCCTTACTTCAGTATATTTTTGGATGATAGCTGTCATTTATAACTCTGCAGGTTTGTGAATTACAGTGCCCCTGAGCTCCTTTCTTCAACTCGCTTTCTTGTGAGCTGGCCGCAACACCACAGGATTGCTTCAGGCCCTAATCTGGTTCCGGCACGGCACACTGAGCCTTTGGTTAATTCCTCTTCCTGGTGGGAAATGAGAGTTAAATTTGCCCGTCCAGACACCTCCAGCTAGTCTCTCTTTGGTTCTCCCTATTCCTGTTCATCTTCCGCAGAAATTGCAAACTGGGCCAAACAGGAGGTTAAAGGCACTGACTCTCCAAGTCGGGAGAGTGTTAGTAAAGCGTCTGGAATGTTGCACCCGAGTACCAGGGGACGAGAACTGAGACATATTGGAACACGTCTCCCGATCACACGGTTGATCATACTCTGGGTTCCACGTGCATGTTTTACCTGAAGGCAGAGTCCCTTAAACCTGGAGAGTTGAGACCCGTGGAATGGGTACCATGCAATATGACTTCAAAGGGTCTTCATTTGCTCACCGAACCTCTCCAATCCTATCACTGCTGCGTTTATGCCCCTGTACACACGCTTGATTTTCTTTCGGAGACATAGCAATCCATAGGTTTTAAGATACTTATTGTCAGGTACATTCTTAGGCGTTTAATATGGGGTGTTGAGTCCATTTCGTTGAGCAAGGAGTAGTTCTTGTCTATTCCATATTTGGCTTAAGGAACTTTATCTGTGCTCATTTCAGTCTCTGGTTTGATGCAGCACCCCAACTCACCTTTCCCCTTAAGCAAGCATAAGTTGGTTTTCTAAATTTGAGACCCTGTTCTGTTTTGTAATCCAGTTCCTGTGTAGCCAAGTTTACATCCCGTGTATTAGTGATATCTTATGATGTTTCTTTTTCTGTGTGACTTATTTCAGTTAGAATCATCATACCTGAATCCACTCATTATGCTGCTACGGGCCTGATGACATAGATTTCATTGCTGAGTGATATTGCATTGTACGTAAGTACCACAACTTCTTTATCCATTTTTCACTTTCTGCGCTATTGAACTTGTACCGTAAATGAGGTTCTTGTAAACAGAGCCGTCCCAAACTTTGGGGTGGCTGTGTCTTTTTGATTTTAATTTCCCTAAGCTATAGGACCATAAGTGGAAGTGCCCTAGGCTCTGTTGCTTTGTTTTTTAGATGTTTCAGGAAACACCATACACCTCTCCCGAGTGGCTGTTGGCAATTTACATCCCGCCCATCAGCATAACAAGGCTCCCAGTTCTCCATGGCCTGTCCTGCCTTTCTGGATTTTACACTTTTTTCAGATGGCCCTTTTGACCGGGGGGAAGTGAGACTTCATTGTAGTGCAGATTTCCTTTACAAGCTTGCTTGGTTGGCCAAAAGGTGCGTATGCGTTTTTTCCTGAATATATTCAGGAAAAAACGCATACGCCCTTTTTGGCCAAGTGCATCATTGTGGACGTTCTGCCTCTTTTCCGATGCTTTAAATGCAATTCCAGTCTACCTCCTGAAATCGGTTTCCTGCAATTCTGCCCCGCTTTCAAGTCCTCTTGACAGCCTTACTTCAGTATATTTTTGGATGATAGCTGTCATTTATAACTCTAGAGGTTTGTGAATTGCAGTGCCCCTGAGCTCCTTTCTTCAACTCGCTTTCTTGTGAGCTGGCCGCAACACCGCAGGATTGCTTCAGACCTTAATCTGGTTCCGGCACGGCACGCTGAGCCTTTGGTTAATTCCTCTTCCTGGTGGGAAATGAGAGTTAAATTTGCCCGTCCAGACACCTCCAGCTAGTCTCTCATTGGTTCTCCCTATTCCTGTTCATCTTCCTCAGAAATTGCAAATGGGCCAAACAGGAGGTTAAAGGCACTGACTCTCCAAGTCGGGAGAGTGTTTGTAAAGCGTCTGGAATGTTACACCCGAGTACCAGGGGACGAGATTTGAGACATATTGGAACACGTCTCCCGATCACACGGTTGATCATAATCTGGGTTCCACGTGCATGTTTTAGCTGAAGGAAGAATCCCTTAAACCTTGAGAGTTGAGACCCGTGGAATGGGTACCATGCAATATGACTTCAAAGGGTCTTCATTTGCTCACCGAACCTCTCCAATCCTATCACTGCTGCGTTTATGCCCCTGTACACACGCTTGATTTTCTTTCAGAGACATAGCAATCCATAGGTTTTAAGATACTTACTAGTCAGGTACATTCTTAGGCGTTTAATATGGGGTGTTGAGTCCATTTCATTGAGCAAGGAGTAGTTCTTGTCTATTCTATATTTGGCTTAAGGAACTTTATCTGTGCTCATTTCAATCTCTGGTTTTATGCAGCACCCCAACTCACCTTTCCCCTTAAGCAAGCATAAGTTGGTTTTCTAAATTTGAGACCCTGTTCTGTTTTGTAATCCAGTTCCTGTGTAGCCAAGTTTACATCCCGTGTATTAATGATATCTTATGATGTTTCTTTTTCTGTGTGACTTATTTCAGTTAGAATCATCATACCTGAATCCACTCATTATGCTGCTACGGGCCTGATGACATAGATTTCATTGCTGAGTGATATTGCATTGTACGTAAGTACCACAACTTCTTTATCCATTTTTCACTTTCTGCGCTATTGAACTTGTACCGTAAACAAGGTTCTTGTAAACAGAGCCGTCCCAAACATTGGGGTGGCTGTGTCTTTTTGATTTTAATTTCCCTAAGCTATAGGACCATAAGTGGAAGTGCCCTAGGCTCTGTTGCTTTGTTTTTTAGATGTTTCAGGAAACACCATACACCTCTCCCGAGTGGCTGTTGGCAATTTACATCCCGCCCATCAGCATAACAAGGCTCCCAGTTCTCCATGGCCTGTCCTGCCTTTCTGGATTTTACACTCTTTTCAGATGGCCCTTTTGACCGGGGGGAAGTGAGACTTCATTGTAGTGCAGATTTCCTTTGCAAGCTTGCTTGGTTGGCCAAAAAGGGCGTATGCGTTTTTTCCTGAATATATTCAGGAAAAAACGCATACGCCCTTTTTGGCCAAGTGCATCATTGTGGACGTTCTGCCTCTTTTCCTATGCTTTAAATGCAATTCCAGTCTACCTCCTGAAATCGGTTTCCTGCAATTCTGCCCCGCTTTCAAGTCCTCTTGGCAGCCTTACTTCAGTATATTTTTGGACGATAGCTGTCATTTATAACTCTGCAGGTTTGTGAATTACAGTGCCCCTGAGCTCCTTTCTTCAACTCGCTTTCTTGGGAGCTGGCCGCAACACCGCAGGATTGCTTCAGGCCCTAATCTGGTTCCGGCACGGCACGCTGAGCCTTTGGTTAATTCCTCTTCCTGGTGGGAAATGAGAGTTAAATTTGCCCGTCCAGACACCTCCAGCTAGTCTCTCATTGGTTCTCCCTATTCCTGTTCATCTTCCTCAGAAATTGCAAATGGGCCAAACAGGAGGTTAAAGGCACTGACTCTCCAAGTCGGGAGAGTGTTAGTAAAGCGTCTGGAATGTTGCACCCGAGTACCAGTGGACGAGAACTGACACATATTGGAACACGTCTCCCGATCACACGGTTGATCATACTCTGGGTTCCACGTGCATGTTTTAGCTGAAGGAAGAATCCCTTAAACCTGGAGAGTTCAGACCCCTGGAATGGGTACCATGCAATATGACTTCAAAGGGTCTTCATTTGCTCACCGAACCTCTCCAATCCTATCACTGCTGCGTTTATGCCCCTGTACACACGCTTGATTTTCTTTCAGAGACATAGCAATCCATAGGTTTTAAGATACTTACTAGTCAGGTACATTCTTAGGCGTTTAATATGTGGTGTTGAGTCCATTTCATTGAGCAAGGAGTAGTTCTTGTCTATTCTATATTTGGCTTAAGGAACTTTATCTGTGCTCATTTCAATCTCTGGTTTTATGCAGCACCCCAACTCACCTTTCCCCTTAAGCAAGCATAAGTTGGTTTTCTAAATTTGAGACCCTGTTCTGTTTTGTAATCCAGTTCCTGTGTAGCCAAGTTTACATCCCGTGTATTAATGATATCTTATGATGTTTCTTTTTCTGTGTGACTTATTTCAGTTAGAATCATCATACCTGAATCCACTCATTATGCTGCTACGGGCCTGATGACATAGATTTCATTGCTGAGTGATATTGCATTGTACGTAAGTACCACAACTTCTTTATCCATTTTTCACTTTCTGCGCTATTGAACTTGTACCGTAAACGAGGTTCTTGTAAACAGAGCCGTCCCAAACATTGGAGTGGCTGTGTCTTTTTGATTTTAATTTCCCTAAGCTATAGGACCATAAGTGGAAGTGCCCTAGGCTCTGTTGCTTTGTTTTTTAGATGTTTCAGGAAACACCATACACCTCTCCCGAGTGGCTGTTGGCAATTTACATCCCGCCCATCAGCATAACAAGGCTCCCAGTTCTCCATGGCCTGTCCTGCCTTTCTGGATTTTACACTCTTTTCAGATGGCCCTTTTGACCGGGGGGAAGTGAGACTTCATTGTAGTGCAGATTTCCTTTGCAAGCTTGCTTGGTTGGCCAAAAAGGGCGTATGCGTTTTTTCCTGAATATATTCAGGAAAAAACGCATACGCCCTTTTTGGCCAAGTGCATCATTGTGGACGTTCTGCCTCTTTTCCTATGCTTTAAATGCAATTCCAGTCTACCTCCTGAAATCGGTTTCCTGCAATTCTGCCCCGCTTTCAAGTCCTCTTGGCAGCCTTACTTCAGTATATTTTTGGACGATAGCTGTCATTTATAACTCTGCAGGTTTGTGAATTACAGTGCCCCTGAGCTCCTTTCTTCAACTCGCTTTCTTGGGAGCTGGCCGCAACACCGCAGGATTGCTTCAGGCCCTAATCTGGTTCCGGCACGGCACGCTGAGCCTTTGGTTAATTCCTCTTCCTGGTGGGAAATGAGAGTTAAATTTGCCCGTCCAGACACCTCCAGCTAGTCTCTCATTGGTTCTCCCTATTCCTGTTCATCTTCCTCAGAAATTGCAAATGGGCCAAACAGGAGGTTAAAGGCACTGACTCTCCAAGTCGGGAGAGTGTTAGTAAAGCGTCTGGAATGTTGCACCCGAGTACCAGGGGACGAGAACTGACACATATTGGAACACGTCTCCCGATCACACGGTTGATCATACTCTGGGTTCCACGTGCATGTTTTAGCTGAAGGAAGAATCCCTTAAACCTGGAGAGTTCAGACCCCTGGAATGGGTACCATGCAATATGACTTCAAAGGGTCTTCATTTGCTCACCGAACCTCTCCAATCCTATCACTGCTGCGTTTATGCCCCTGTACACACGCTTGATTTTCTTTCAGAGACATAGCAATCCATAGGTTTTAAGATACTTACTAGTCAGGTACATACTTAGGCGTTTAATATGGGCTGCTGAGTCCATTGCGTTGAACAAGGAGTAGTTCTTGTCTATTCCATATTTGGCTTAAGGAACTTTGTCTGTGCTCATTTCAATCTCTAGTTTTATGCAGCACCCCAACTCACCTTCCCCTTAAGCAAGCATAAGTTGGTTTTCTAAATTTGAGACCCTGTTCTGTTTTGTAATCCAGTTCCTGTGTAGCCAAGTTTACATTCCGTGTATTAGTGATATCTTATGATGTTTCTTTTTCTGTGTGACTTATTTCAGTTAGAATCATCATACCTGAATCCACTCATTATGCTGCTACGGGCCTGATGACATAGATTTCATTGCTGAGTGATATTGCATTGAACGTAAGTACCACAACTTCTTTATCCATTTTTCACTTTCTGCGATATTGAACTAGTACCGTAAACGAGGTTCTTGTAAACAGAGCCGTCCCAAACTTTGGGGTGGCTGTGTCTTTTTGATTTTAATTTCCCTAAGCTATAGGACTATAAGTGGACTTGCCCTAGGCTCAGTTGCTTTGTTTTTTAGATGTTTCATAAACACCATACACTTCTCCCGAGTGGCTGTTGGCAATTTACATCCCGCCCATCAGCATAACAAGGCTCCCAGTTCTCCATGGCCTGTCCTGCCTTTCTGGATTTTACACTTTTTTCAGATGGCCCTTTTGACCGGGGGGAAGTGAGACTTCATTGTAGTGCAGATTTCCTTTGCAAGCTTGCTTGGTTGGCCAAAAAGGGCGTATGCGTTTTTTCCTGAATATATTCAGGAAAAAACGCATACGCCCTTTTTGGCCAAGTGCATCATTGTGGACGTTCTGCCTCTTTTCCTATGCTTTAAATGCAATTCCAGTCTACCTCCTGAAATCGGTTTCCTGCAATTCTGCCCCGCTTTCAAGTCCTCTTGGCAGCCTTACTTCAGTATATTTTTGGACGATAGCTGTCATTTATAACTCTGCAGGTTTGTGAATTACAGTGCCCCTGAGCTCCTTTCTTCAACTCGGTTTCTTGTGAGCTGGCCGCAACACCGCAGGATTGCTTCAGGCCCTAATCTGGTTCCGGCACGGCTCGCTGAGCCTTTGGTTAATTCCTCTTCCTGGTGGGAAATGAGAGTTAAATTTGCCCGTCCAGACACCTCCAGCTAGTCTCTCATTGGTTCTCCCTATTCCTGTTCATCTTCCTCAGAATTTGCAAATGGGCCAAACAGGAGGTTAAAGGCACTGACTCTCCAAGTCGGGAGAGTGTTAGTAAAGCGTCTGGAATGTTGCACCCGAGTACCAGGGGACGAGAATTGAGACATATTGGAACACGTCTCCCGATCACACGGTTGATCATACTCTGGGTTCCACGTGCATGTTTTAGCTGAAGGAAGAATCCCTTAAACCTGGAGAGTTGAGACCCGTGGAATGGGTACCATGCAATATGACTTCAAAGGGTCTTCATTTGCTCACCGAACCTCTCCAATCCTATCACTGCTGCGTTTATGCCCCTGTACACACGCTTGATTTTCTTTCGGAGACATAGCAATCCATAGGTTTGAAAATTCTTACTAGTCAGGTACATTCTTAGGCGTTTAATATGGGGTGTTGAGTCCATTTCGTTGAGCAAGGAGTAGTTCTTGTCTATTCTATATTTGGCTTAAGGAACTTTATCTGTGCTCATTTCAATCTCTGGTTTTATGCAGCACCCCAACTCACCTTTCCCCTTAAGCAAGCATAAGTTGGTTTTCTAAATTTGAGACCCTGTTCTGTTTTGTAATCCAGTTCCTGTGTAGCCAAGTTTACATCCCGTGTATTAGTGATATCTTATGATGTTTCTTTTTCTGTGTGACTTATTTCAGTTAGAATCATCATACCTGAATCCACTCATTATGCTGCTACGGGCCTGATGACATAGATTTCATTGCTGAGTGATATTGCATTGTACGTAAGTACCACAACTTCTTTATCCATTTTTCACTTTCTGCGCTATTGAACTTGTACCGTAAACGAGGTTCTTGTAAACAGAGCCGTCCCAAACTTTGGGGTGGCTGTGTCTTTTTGATTTTAATTTCCCTAAGCTATAGGACCATAAGTGGAAGTGCCCTAGGCTCTGTTGCTTTGTTTTTTAGATGTTTCAGGAAACACCATACACCTCTCACGAGTGGCTCTTGGCAATTTACATCCCGCCCATCAGCATAACAAGGCTCCCAGTTCTACATGGCCTGTCCTGCCTTTCTGGATTTTACACTTTTTTCAGATGGCCCTTTTGACCGGGGGGAAGTGAGACTTCATTGTAGTGCAGATTTCCTTTGCAAGCTTGCTTGGTTGGCCAAAAAGTGCGTATGCGTTTTTTCCTGAATATATTCAGGAAAAAACGCATACGCCCTTTTTGGCCAAGTGCATCATTGTCCACGTTCTGCCTCCTTTCCTATGCTTTAAATGCAATTTCAGTCTACCTCCTGAAATCGGTTTCCTGCAATTCTGCCCCGCTTTCAAGTCCTCTTGGCAGCCTTACTTCAGTATATTTTTGGACGATAGCTGTCATTTATAACTCTGCAGGTTTGTGAATTACAGTGCCCCTGAGCTCCTTTCTTCAACTCGCTTTCTTGGGAGCTGGCCGCAACACCGCAGGATTGCTTCAGGCCCTAATCTGGTTCCGGCACGGCACGCTGAGCCTTTGGTTAATTCCTCTTCCTGGTGGGAAATGAGAGTTAAATTTGCCCGTCCAGACACCTCCAGCTAGTCTCTCATTGGTTCTCCCTATTCCTGTTCATCTTCCTCAGAAATTGCAAATGGGCCAAACAGGAGGTTAAAGGCACTGACTCTCCAAGTCGGGAGAGTGTTAGTAAAGCGTCTGGAATGTTGCACCCGAGTACCAGGGGACGAGAACTGAGACATATTGGAACACGTCTCCCGATCACACGGTTGATCATACTCTGGGTTCCACGTGCATGTTTTAGCTGAAGGAAGAATCCCTTAAACCTGGAGAGTTGAGACCCCTGGAATGGGTACCATGCAATATGACTTCAAAGGGTCTTCATTTGCTCACCGAACCTCTCCAATCCTATCACTGCTGCGTTTATGCCCCTGTACACACGCTTGATTTTCTTTCAGAGACATAGCAATCCATAGGTTTTAAGATACTTACTAGTCAGGTACATACTTAGGCGTTTAATATGGGCTGCTGAGTCCATTGCGTTGAACAAGGAGTAGTTCTTGTCTATTCCATATTTGGCTTAAGGAACTTTGTCTGTGCTCATTTCAATCTCTAGTTTTATGCAGCACCCCAACTCACCTTCCCCTTAAGCAAGCATAAGTTGGTTTTCTAAATTTGAGACCCTGTTCTGTTTTGTAATCCAGTTCCTGTGTAGCCAAGTTTACATTCGGTGTATTAGTGATATCTTATGATGTTTCTTTTTCTGTGTGACTTATTTCAGTTAGAATCATCATACCTGAATCCACTCATTATGCTGCTACGGGCCTGATGACATAGATTTCATTGCTGAGTGATATTGCATTGTACGTAAGTACCACAACTTCTTTATCCATTTTTCACTTTCTGCGATATTGAACTTGTACCGTAAACGAGGTTCTTGTAAACAGAGCCGTCCCAAACTTTGGGGTGGCTGTGTCTTTTTGATTTTAATTTCCCTAAGCTATAGGACCATAAGTGGAAGTGCCCTAGGCTCTGTTGCTTTGTTTTTTAGATGTTTCAGGAAACACCATACACCTCTCCCGAGTGGCTGTTGGCAATTTACATCCCGCCCATCAGCATAACAAGGCTCCCAGTTCTCCATGGCCTGTCCTGCCTTTCTGGATTTTACACTTTTTTCAGATGGCCCTTTTGACCGGGGGGAAGTGAGACTTCATTGTAGTGCAGATTTCCTTTGCAAGCTTGCTTGGTTGGCCAAAAAGGGCGTATGAGTTTTTTCCTGAATATATTCAGGAAAAAACGCATACGCCCTTTTTGGCCAAGTGCATCATTGTGGACGTTCTGCCTCTTTTCCTATGCTTTAAATGCAATTCCAGTCTACCTCCTGAAATCGGTTTCCTGCAATTCTGCCCCGCTTTCAAGTCCTCTTGGCAGCCTTACTTCAGTATATTTTTGGACGATAGCTGTCATTTATAACTCTGCAGGTTTGTGAATTACAGTGCCCCTGAGCTCCTTTCTTCAACTCGGTTTCTTGTGAGCTGGCCGCAACACCGCAGGATTGCTTCAGGCCCTAATCTGGTTCCGGCACGGCACGCTGAGCCTTTGGTTAATTCCTCTTCCTGGTGGGAAATGAGAGTTAAATTTGCCCGTCCAGACACCTCCAGCTAGTCTCTCATTGGTTCTCCCTATTCCTGTTCATCTTCCTCAGAATTTGCAAATGGGCCAAACAGGAGGTTAAAGGCACTGACTCTCCAAGTCGGGAGAGTGTTAGTAAAGCGTCTGGAATGTTGCACCCGAGTACCAGGGGACGAGAATTGAGACATATTGGAACACGTCTCCCGATCACACGGTTGATCATACTCTGGGTTCCACGTGCATGTTTTAGCTGAAGGAAGAATCCCTTAAACCTGGAGAGTTGAGACCCGTGGAATGGGTACCATGCAATATGACTTCAAAGGGTCTTCATTTGCTCACCGAACCTCTCCAATCCTATCACTGCTGCGTTTATGCCCCTGTACACACGCTTGATTTTCTTTCGGAGACATAGCAATCCATAGGTTTGAAAATTCTTACTAGTCAGGTACATTCTTAGGCGTTTAATATGGGGTGTTGAGTCCATTTCGTTGAGCAAGGAGTAGTTCTTGTCTATTCTATATTTGGCTTAAGGAACTTTATCTGTGCTCATTTCAATCTCTGGTTTTATGCAGCACCCCAACTCACCTTTCCCCTTAAGCAAGCATAAGTTGGTTTTCTAAATTTGAGACCCTGTTCTGTTTTGTAATCCAGTTCCTGTGTAGCCAAGTTTACATTCGGTGTATTAGTGATATCTTATGATGTTTCTTTTTCTGTGTGACTTATTTCAGTTAGAATCATCATACCTGAATCCACTCATTATGCTGCTACGGGCCTGATGACATAGATTTCATTGCTGAGTGATATTGCATTGTACGTAAGTACCACAACTTCTTTATCCATTTTTCACTTTCTGTGATATTGAACTTGTACCGTAAACGATGTTCTTGTAAACAGAGCCGTCCCAAACTTTGGGGTGGCTGTGTCTTTTTGATTTTAATTTCCCTAAGCTATAGGACCATAAGTGGAAGTGCCCTAGGCTCTGTTGCTTTGTTTTTTAGATGTTTCAGGAAACACTATACACCTCTCCCAACTGGCTGTTGACAATTTACATCCCGCCCATCAGCATAACAAGGCTCCCAGTTCTCCATGGCCTGTCCTGCCTTTCTGGATTTTACACTTTTTTCAGATGGCCCTTTTGACCGGGGGGAAGTGAGACTTCATTGTAGTGCAGATTTCCTTTGCAAGCTTGCTTGGTTGGCCAAAAAGGGCGTATGCGTTTTATCCTGAATATATTCAGGAAAAAACGCATACGCCCTTTTTGGCCAAGTGCATCATTGTGGACGTTCTGCCTCTTTTCCTATGCTTTAAATGCAATTCCAGTCTACCTCCTGAAATCGGTTTCCTGCAATTCTGCTCCGCTTTCAAGTCCTCTTGGCAGCCTTACTTCAGTATATTTTTGGACGATAGCTGTCATTTATAACTCTGCAGGTTTGTGAATTACAGTGCCCCTGAGCTCCTTTCTTCAACTCGCTTTCTTGGGAGCTGGCCGCAACACCGCAGGATTGCTTCAGGCCCTAATCTGGTTCCGGCACGGCACGCTGAGCCTTTGGTTAATTCCTCTTCCTGGTGGGAAATGAGAGTTAAATTTGCCCGTCCAGACACCTCCACCTAGTCTCTCATTGGTTCTTCCTATTCCTGTTCATCTTCCTCAGAAATTGCAAATGGGCCAAACAGGAGGTTAAAGGCACTGACTCTCCAAGTCGGGAGAGTGTTAGTTAAGCGTCTGGAATGTTACACCCGAGTACCAGGGGACGAGAATTGAGACATATTGGAACACGTCTCCCGATCACACGGTTGATCATACTCTGGGTTCCACGTGCATGTTTTAGCTGAAGGAAGAATCCCTTAAACCTGGAGAGTTGAGACCCGTGGAATGGGTACCATGCAATATGACTTCAAAGGGTCTTCATTTGCTCACCGAACCTCTCCAATCCTATCACTGCTGCGTTTATGCCCCTGTACACACGCTTGATTTTCTTTCAGAGACATAGCAATCCATAGGTTTTAAGATACTTACTAGTCAGGTACATTCTTAGGCGTTTAATATGGGGTGTTGAGTCCATTTCGTTGAGCAAGGAGTAGTTCTTGTCTATTCCATATTTGGCTTAAGGAACTTTATCTGTGCTCATTTCAATCTCTGGTTTTATGCAGCACCCCAACTCACCTTTCCCCTTAAGCAAGCATAAGTTGGTTTTCTAAATTTGAGACCCTGTTCTGTTTTGTAATCCAGTTCCTGTGTAGCCAAGTTTACATCCCGTGTATTAATGATATCTTATGATGTTTCTTTTTCTGTGTGACTTATTTCAGTTAGAATCATCATACCTGAATCCACTCATTATGCTGCTACGGGCCTGATGACATAGATTTCATTGCTGAGTGATATTGCATTGTACGTAAGTACCACAACTTCTTTATCCATTTTTCACTTTCTGCGATATTGAACTTGTACCGTAAACGAGGTTCTTGTAAACAGAGCCGTCCCAAACTTTGGGGTGGCTGTGTCTTTTTGATTTTAATTTCCCTAAGCTATAGGACCATAAGTGGAAGTGCCCTAGGCTCTGTTGCTTTGTTTTTTAGATGTTTCAGGAAACACCATACACCTCTCCCGAGTGGCTGTTGGCAATTTACATCCCGCCCATCAGCATAATAAGGCTCCCAGTTCTCCATGGCCTGTCCTGCCTTTCTGGATTTTACACTTTTTTCAGATGGCCCTTTTGACCGGGGGGAAGTGAGACTTCATTGTAGTGCAGATTTCCTTTGCAAGCTTGCTTGGTTGGCCAAAAAGGGCGTATGCGTTTTTTCCTGAATATATTCAGGAAAAAACGCATACGCCCTTTTTGGCCAAGTGCATCATTGTGGACGTTCTGCCTCTTTTCCTATGCTTTAAATGCAATTCCAGTCTACCTCTTGAAATCGGTTTCCTGCAATTCTGCCCCGCTTTCAAGTCCTCTTGGCAGCCTTACTTCAGTATATTTTTGGACGATAGCTGTCATTTATAACTCTGCAGGTTTGTGAATTACAGTGCCCCTGAGCTCCTTTCTTCAACTCGCTTTCTTGGGAGCTGGCCGCAACACCGCAGGATTGCTTCAGGCCCTAATCTGGTTCCGGCACGGCACGCTGAGCCTTTGGTTAATTCCTCTTCCTGGTGGGAAATGAGAGTTAAATTTGCCCGTCCAGACACCTCCAGCTAGTCTCTCATTGGTTCTCCCTATTCCTGTTCATCTTCCTCAGAAATTGCAAATGGGCCAAACAGGAGGTTAAAGGCACTGACTCTCCAAGTCGGGAGAGTGTTAGTAAAGCGTCTGGAATGTTGCACCCGAGTACCAGGGGACGAGAACTGAGACATATTGGAACACGTCTCCCGATCACACGGTTGATCATACTCTGGGTTCCACGTGCATGTTTTACCTGAAGGCAGAGTCCCTTAAACCTGGAGAGTTGAGACCCGTGGAATGGGTACCATGCAATATGACTTCAAAGGGTCTTCATTTGCTCACCGAACCTCTCCAATCCTATCACTGCTGCGTTTATGCCCCTGTACACACGCTTGATTTTCTTTCAGAGACATAGCAATCCATAGGTTTTAAGATACTTATTGTCAGGTACATTCTTAGGCGTTTAATATGGGGTGTTGAGTCCATTTCGTTGAGCAAGGAGTAGTTCTTGTCTATTCTGTATTTGGCTTAAGGAACTTTATCTGTGCTCATTTCAATCTCTGGTTTGATGCAGCACCCCAACTCACCTTTCCCCTTAAGCAAGCATAAGTTGGTTTTCTAAATTTGAGACCCTGTTCTGTTTTGTAATCCAGTTCCTGTGTAGCCAAGTTTACATCCCGTGTATTAGTGATATCTTATGATGTTTCTTTTTCTGTGTGACTTATTTCAGTTAGAATCATCATACCTGAATCCACTCATTATGCTGCTACGGGCCTGATGACATAGATTTCATTGCTGAGTGATATTGCATTGTACGTAAGTACCACAACTTCTTTATCCATTTTTCACTTTCTGCGCTATTGAACTTGTACCGTAAACGAGGTTCTTGTAAACAGAGCCGTCCCAAACTTTGGGGTGGCTGTGTCTTTTTGATTTTAATTTCCCTAAGCTATAGGACCATAAGTGGAAGTGCCCTAGGCTCTGTTGCTTTGTTTTTTAGATGTTTCAGGAAACACCATACACCTCTCCCGAGTGGCTGTTGGCAATTTTCATCCCGCCCATCAGCATAACAAGGCTCCCAGTTCTCCATGGCCTGTCCTGCCTTTCTGGATTTTACACTTTTTTCAGATGGCCCTTTTGACCGGGGGGAAGTGAGACTTCATTGTAGTGCAGATTTCCTTTACAAGCTTGCTTGGTTGGCCAAAAAGGGCGTATGCGTTTTTTCCTGAATATATTCAGGAAAAAACGCATACGCCCTTTTTGGCCAAGTGCATCATTGTGGACGTTCTGCCTCTTTTCCTATGCTTTAAATGCAATTCCAGTCTACCTCCTGAAATCGGTTTCCTGCAATTCTGCCCCGCTTTCAAGTCCTCTTGACAGCCTTACTTCAGTATATTTTTGGATGATAGCTGTCATTTATAACTCTGCAGGTTTGTGAATTACAGTGCCCCTGAGCTCCTTTCTTCAACTCGCTTTCTTGTGAGCTGGCCGCAACACCGCAGGATTGCTTCAGGCCCTAATCTGGTTCCGGCCCAGCACGCTGAGCCTTTGGTTAATTCCTCTTCCTGGTGGGAAATGAGAGTTAAATTTGCCCGTCCAGACACCTCCACCTAGTCTCTCATTGGTTCTTCCTATTCCTGTTCATCTTCCTCAGAAATTGCAAATGGGCCAAACAGGAGGTTAAAGGCACTGACTCTCCAAGTCGGGAGAGTGTTAGTTAAGCGTCTGGAATGTTACACCCGAGTACCAGGGGACGAGAATTGAGACATATTGGAACACGTCTCCCGATCACACGGTTGATCATACTCTGGGTTCCACGTGCATGTTTTAGCTGAAGGAAGAATCCCTTAAACCTGGAGAGTTGAGACCCGTGGAATGGGTACCATGCAATATGACTTCAAAGGGTCTTCATTTGCTCACCGAACCTCTCCAATCCTATCACTGCTGCGTTTATGCCCCTGTACACACGCTTGATTTTCTTTCAGAGACATAGCAATCCATAGGTTTTAAGATACTTACTAGTCAGGTACATTCTTAGGCGTTTAATATGGGGTGTTGAGTCCATTTCGTTGAGCAAGGAGTAGTTCTTGTCTATTCTATATTTGGCTTAAGGAACTTTATCTGTGCTCATTTCAATCTCTGGTTTGATGCAGCACCCCAACTCACCTTTCCCCTTAAGCAAGCATAAGTTGGTTTTCTAAATTTGAGACCCTGTTCTGTTTTGTAATCCAGTTCCTGTGTAGCCAAGTTTACATCCCATGTATTAATGATATCTTATGATGTTTCTTTTTCTGTGTGACTTATTTCAGTTAGAATCATCATACCTGAATCCACTCATTATGCTGCTACGGGCCTGATGACATAGATTTCATTGCTGAGTGATATTGCATTGTACGTAAGTACCACAACTTCTTTATCCATTTTTCACTCTCTGTGATATTGAACTTGTACCGTAAACGATGTTCTTGTAAACAGAGCCGTCCCAAACTTTGGGGTGGCTGTGTCTTTTTGATTTTAATTTCCCTAAGCTATAGGACCATAAGTGGAAGTGCCCTAGGCTCTGTTGCTTTGTTTTTTAGATGTTTCAGGAAACACCATACACCTCTCCCGAGTGGCTGTTGGCAATTTACATCCCGCCCATCAGCATAACAAGGCTCCCAGTTCTCCATGGCCTGTCCTGCCTTTCTGGATTTTACACTTTTTTCAGATGGCCCTTTTGACCGGGGGGAAGTGAGACTTCATTGTAGTGCAGATTTCCTTTGCAAGCTTGCTTGGTTGGCCAAAAAGGGCGTATGCGTTTTTTCCTGAATATATTCAGGAAAAAACGCATACGCCCTTTTTGGCCAAGTGCATCATTGTGGACGTTCTGCCTCTTTTCCTATGCTTTAAATGCAATTCCAGTCTACCTCCTGAAATCGGTTTCCTGCAATTCTGCCCCGCTTTCAAGTCCTCTTGGCAGCCTTACTTCAGTATATTTTTGGACGATAGCTGTCATTTATAACTCTGCAGGTTTGTGAATTACAGTGCCCCTGAGCTCCTTTCTTCAACTCGCTTTCTTGTGAGCTGGCCGCAACACCGCAGGATTGCTTCAGGCCCTAATCTGGTTCCGGCACGGCACGCTGAGCCTTTGGTTAATTCCTCTTCCTGGTGGGAAATGAGAGTTAAATTTGCCCGTCCAGACACCTCCAGCTAGTCTCTCATTGGTTCTCCCTATTCCTGTTCATCTTCCGCAGAAATTGCAAATGGGCCAAACAGGAGGTTAAAGGCACTGACTCTCCAAGTCGGGAGAGTGTTTGTAAAGCGTCTGGAATGTTACACCCGAGTACCAGGGGACGAGAATTGAGACATATTGGAACACGTCTCCCGATCACACGGTTGATCATACTCTGGGTTCCACGTGCATGTTTTAGCTGAAGGAAGAATCCCTTAAACCTGGAGAGTTGAGACCCGTGGAATGGGTACCATGCAATATGACTTCAAAGGGTCTTCATTTGCTCACCGAACCTCTCCAATCCTATCACTGCTGCGTTTATGCCCCTGTACACACGCTTGATTTTCTTTCGGAGACATAGCAATCCATAGGTTTTAAGATACTTACTAGTCAGGTACATTCTTAGGCGTTTAATATGGGGTGTTGAGTCCATTTCGTTGAGCAAGGAGTAGTTCTTGTCTATTCCATATTTGGCTTAAGGAACTTTATCTGTGCTCATTTCAATCTCTGGTTTTATGCAGCACCCCAACTCACCTTTCCCCTTAAGCAAGCATAAGTTGGTTTTCTAAATTTGAGACCCTGTTCTGTTTTGTAATCCAGTTCCTGTGTAGCCAAGTTTACATTCGGTGTATTAGTGATATCTTATGATGTTTCTTTTTCTGTGTGACTTATTTCAGTTAGAATCATCATACCTGAATCCACTCATTATGCTGCTACGGGCCTGATGACATAGATTTCATTGCTGAGTGATATTGCATTGTACGTAAGTACCACAACTTCTTTATCCATTTTTCACTTTCTGTGATATTGAACTTGTACCATAAACGATGTTCTTGTAAACAGAGCCGTCCCAAACTTTGGGGTGGCTGTGTCTTTTTGATTTTAATTTCCCTAAGCTATAGGACCATAAGTGGAAGTGCCCTAGGCTCTGTTGCTTTGTTTTTTAGATGTTTCAGGAAACACCATACACCTCTCCCGACTGGCTGTTGGCAATTTACATCCCGCCCATCAGCATAACAAGGCTCCCAGTTCTCCATGGCCTGTCCTGCCTTTCTGGATTTTACACTTTTTTCAGATGGCCCTTTTGACCGGGGGGAAGTGAGACTTCATTGTAGTGCAGATTTCCTTTGCAAGCTTGCTTGGTTGGCCAAAAAGGGCGTATGCGTTTTTTCCTGAATATATTCAGGAAAAAACGCATACGCCCTTTTTGGCCAAGTGCATCATTGTGGACGTTCTGCCTCTTTTCCTATGCTTTAAATGCAATTCCAGTCTACCTCCTGAAATCGGTTTCCTGCAATTCTGCCCCGCTTTCAAGTCCTCTTGGCAGCCTTACTTCAGTATATTTTTGGATGATAGCTGTCATTTATAACTCTGCAGGTTTGTGAATTACAGTGCCCCTGAGCTCCTTTCTTCAACTCGCTTTCTTGTGAGCTGGCCGCAACACCACAGGATTGCTTCAGGCCCTAATCTGGTTCCGGCACGGCACGCTGAGCCTTTGGTTAATTCCTCTTCCTGGTGGGAAATGAGAGTTAAATTTGCCCGTCCAGACACCTCCAGCTAGTCTCTCTTTGGTTCTCCCTATTCCTGTTCATCTTCCGCAGAAATTGCAAACTGGGCCAAACAGGAGGTTAAAGGCACTGACTCTCCAAGTCGGGAGAGTGTTAGTAAAGCGTCTGGAATGTTGCACCCGAGTACCAGGGGACGAGAACTGAGACATATTGGAACACGTCTCCCGATCACAAGGTTGATCATACTCTGGGTTCCACGTGCATGTTTTACCTGAAGGCAGAGTCCCTTAAACCTGGAGAGTTGAGACCCGTGGAATGGGTACCATGCAATATGACTTCAAAGGGTCTTCATTTGCTCACCGAACCTCTCCAATCCTATCACTGCTGCGTTTATGCCCCTGTACACACGCTTGATTTTCTTTCAGAGACATAGCAATCCATAGGTTTTAAGATACTTATTGTCAGGTACATTCTTAGGCGTTTAATATGGGGTGTTGAGTCCATTTCGTTGAGCAAGGAGTAGTTCTTGTCTATTCCATATTTGGCTTAAGGAACTTTATCTGTGCTCATTTCAGTCTCTGGTTTTATGCAGCACCCCAACTCACCTTTCCCCTTAAGCAAGCATAAGTTGGTTTTCTAAATTTGAGACCCTGTTCTGTTTTGTAATCCAGTTCCTGTGTAGCCAAGTTTACATCCCGTGTATTAGTGATATCTTATGATGTTTCTTTTTCTGTGTGACTTATTGCAGTTAGAATCATCATACCTGAATCCACTCATTATGCTGCTACGGGCCTGATGACATAGATTTCATTGCTGAGTGATATTGCATTGTACGTAAGTACCACAACTTCTTTATCCATTTTTCACTTTCTGCGCTATTGAACTTGTACCGTAAACGAGGTTCTTGTAAACAGAGCCGTCCCAAACTTTGGGGTGGCTGTGTCTTTTTGATTTTAATTTCCCTAAGCTATAGGACCATAAGTGGAAGTGCCCTAGGCTCTGTTGCTTTGTTTTTTAGATGTTTCAGGAAACACCATACACCTCTCCCGAGTGGCTGTTGGCAATTTACATCCCGCCCATCAGCATAACAAGGCTCCCAGTTCTCCATGGCCTGTCCTGCCTTTCTGGATTTTACACTTTTTTCAGATGGCCCTTTTGACCGGGGGGAAGTGAGACTTCATTGTAGTGCAGATTTCCTTTACAAGCTTGCTTGGTTGGTCAAAAGGTGCGTATGCGTTTTTTCCTGAATATATTCAGGAAAAAACGCATACGCCCTTTTTGGCCAAGTGCATCATTGTGGACGTTCTGCCTCTTTTCCGATGCTTTAAATGCAATTCCAGTCTACCTCCTGAAATCGGTTTCCTGCAATTCTGCCCCACTTTCAAGTCCTCTTGACAGCCTTACTTCAGTATATTTTTGGATGATAGCTGTCATTTATAACTCTGCAGGTTTGTGAATTACAGTGCCCCTGAGCTCCTTTCTTCAACTCGCTTTCTTGTGAGCTGGCCGCAACACCGCAGGATTGCTTCAGGCCCTAATCTGGTTCCGGCACAGCATGCTGAGCCTTTGGTTAATTCCTCTGCCTGGTGGGAAATGAGAGTTAAATTTGCCCGTCCAGACACCTCCAGCTAGTCTCTCATTGGTTCTTCCTATTCCTGTTCATCTTCCTCAGAAATTGCAAATGGGCCAAACAGGAGGTTAAAGGCACTGACTCTCCAAGTCGGGAGAGTGTTTGTAAAGCGTCTGGAATGTTACACCCGAGTACCAGGGGACGAGAACTGAGACATATTGGAACACGTCTCCCGATCACACGGTTGATCATACTCTGGGTTCCACGTGCATGTTTTACCTGAAGGCAGAGTCCCTTAAACCTGGAGAGTTGAGACCCGTGGAATGGGTACCATGCAATATGACTTCAAAGGGTCTTCATTTGCTCACCGAACCTCTCCAATCCAATCACTGCTGCGTTTATGCCCCTGTACACACGCTTGATTTTCTTTCAGAGACATAGCAATCCATAGGTTTTAAGATACTTATTGTCAGGTACATTCTTAGGCGTTTAATATGGGCTGTTGAGTCCATTTCGTTGAGCAAGGAGTAGTTCTTGTCTATTCCATATTTGGCTTAAGGAACTTTATCTGTGCTCATTTCAATCTCTGGTTTGATGCAGCACCCCAACTCACCTTTCCCCTTAAGCAAGCATAAGTTGGTTTTCTAAATTTGAGACCCTGTTCTGTTTTGTAATCCAGTTCCTGTGTAGCCAAGTTTACATCCCGTGTATTAGTGATATCTTATGATGTTTCTTTTTCTGTGTGACTTATTTCAGTTAGAATCATCATACCTGAATCCACGCATTATGCTGCTACGGGCCTGATGACATAGATTTCATTGCTGAGTGATATTGCATTGTACGTAACTACCACAACTTCTTTATCCATTTTTCACTTTCTGCGCTATTGAACTTGTACCGTAAACGAGGTTCTTGTAAACAGAGCCGTCCCAAACTTTGGGGTGGCTGTGTCTTTTTGATTTTAATTTCCCTAAGCTATAGGACCATAAGTGGAAGTGCCCTAGGCTCTGTTGCTTTGTTTTTTAGATGTTTCAGGAAACACCATACACCTCTCCCGAGTGGCTGTTGGCAATTTACATCCCGCCCATCAGCATAACAAGGCTCCCAGTTCTCCATGGCCTGTCCCGCCTTTCTGGATTTTACACTTTTTTCAGATGGCCCTTTTGACCGGGGGGAAGTGAGACTTCATTGTAGTGCAGATTTCCTTTACAAGCTTGCTTGGTTGGCCAAAGGGGGCGTATGCGTTTTTTCCTGAATATATTCAGGAAAAAACGCATACGCCCTTTTTGGCCAAGTGCATCATTGTGGACGTTCTGCCTCTTTTCCGATGCTTTAAATGCAATTCCAGTCTACCTCCTGAAATTGGTTTCCTGCAATTCTGCCCCGCTTTCAAGTCCTCTTGACAGCCTTACTTCAGTATATTTTTGGATGATAGCTGTCATTTATAACTCTGCAGGTTTGTGAATTACAGTGCCCCTGAGCTCCTTTCTTCAACTCGCTTTCTTGTGAGCTGGCCGCAACACCACAGGATTGCTTCAGGCCCTAATCTGGTTCCGGCACAGCATGCTGAACCTTTGGTTAATTCCTCTGCCTGGTGGGAAATGAGAGTTAAATTTGCCCGTCCAGACACCTCCAGCTAGTCTCTCATTGGTTCTTCCTATTCCTGTTCATCTTCCTCAGAAATTGCAAATGGGCCAAACAGGAGGTTAAAGGCACTGACTCTCCAAGTCGGGAGAGTGTTTGTAAAGCGTCTGGAATGTTACACCCGAGTACCAGGGGACGAGAATTGAGACATATTGGAACACGTCTCCCGATCACACGGTTGATCATACTCTGGGTTCCACGTGCATGTTTTAGCTGAAGGAAGAATCCCTTAAACCTGGAGAGTTGAGACCCGTGGAATGGGTACCATGCAATATGACTTCAAAGGGTCTTCATTTGCTCACCGAACCTCTCCAATCCTATCACTGCTGCGTTTATGCCCCTGTACACACGCTTGATTTTCTTTCAGAGACATAGCAATCCATAGGTTTTAAGATACTTACTAGTCAGGTACATTCTTAGGCGTTTAATATGGGGTGTTGAGTCCATTTCATTGAGCAAGGAGTAGTTCTTGTCTATTCTATATTTGGCTTAAGGAACTTTATCTGTGCTCATTTCAATCTCTGGTTTTATGCAGCACCCCAACTCACCTTTCCCCTTAAGCAAGCATAAGTTGGTTTTCTAAATTTGAGACCCTGTTCTGTTTTGTAATCCAGTTCCTGTGTAGCCAAGTTTACATCCCGTGTATTAATGATATCTTATGATGTTTCTTTTTCTGTGTGACTTATTTCAGTTAGAATCATCATACCTGAATCCACTCATTATGCTGCTACGGGCCTGATGACATAGATTTCATTGCTGAGTGATATTGCATTGTACGTAAGTACCACAACTTCTTTATCCATTTTTCACTTTCTGCGATATTGAACTTGTACCGTAAACGAGGTTCTTGTAAACAGAGCCGTCCCAAACTTTGGGGTGGCTGTGTCTTTTTGATTTTAATTTCACTAAGCTATAGGACCATAAGTGGAAGTGCCCTAGGCTGTGTTGCTTTGTTTTTTAGATGTTTCAGGAAACACTATACACCTCTCCAGAGTGGCTGTTGGCAATTTACATCCCGCCCATCAGCATAACAAGGCTCCCAGTTCTCCATGGCCTGTCCTGCCTTTCTGGATTTTACACTTTTTTCAGATGGCCCTTTTGACCGGGGGGAAGTGAGACTTCATTGTAGTGCAGATTTCCTTTGCAAGCTTGCTTGGTTGGCCAAAAAGGGCGTATGCGTTTTTTCCTGAATATATTCAGGAAAAAACGCATACGCCCTTTTTGGCCAAGTGCATCATTGTGGACGTTCTGCCTCTTTTCCTATGCTTTAAATGCAATTCCAGTCTACCTCCTGAAATCGGTTTCCTGCAATTCTGCCCCGCTTTCAAGTCCTCTTGGCAGCCTTACTTCAGTATATTTTTGGACGATAGCTGTCCTTTATAACTCTGCAGGTTTGTGAATTACAGTGCCCCTGAGCTCCTTTCTTCAACTCGCTTTCTTGTGAGCTGGCCGTAACACCGCAGAATTGCTTCAGGCCCTAATCTGGTTCCGGCACGGCACGCTGAGCCTTTGGTTAATTCCTCTTCCTGGTGGGAAATGAGAGTTAAATTTGCCCGTCCAGACACCTCCAGCTAGTCTCTCATTGGTTCTCCCTATTCCTGTTCATCTTCCGCAGAAATTGCAAATGGGCCAAACAGGAGGTTAAAGGCACTGACTCTCCAAGTCGGGAGAGTGTTAGTTAAGTGTCTGGAATGTTACACCCGAGTACCAGGGGACGAGAATTGAGACATATTGGAACACGTCTCCCGATCACACAGTTGATCATACTCTGGGTTCCACGTGCATGTTTTAGCTGAAGGAAGAATCCCTTAAACCTGGAGAGTTGAGACCCGTGGAATGGGTACCATGCAATATGACTTCAAAGGGTCTTCATTTGCTCACCGAACCTCTCCAATCCTATCACTGCTGCGTTTATGCCCCTGTACACACGCTTGATTTTCTTTCAGAGACATAGCAATGCATAGGTTTTAAGATACTTACTAGTCAGGTACATTCTTAGGCGTTTAATATGGGGTGTTGAGTCCATTTCGTTGAGCAAGGAGTAGTTCTTGTCTATTCCATATTTGGCTTAAGGAACTTTATCTGTGCTCATTTCAATCTCTGGTTTTATGCAGCACCCCAACTCACCTTTCCCCTTAAGCAAGCATAAGTTGGTTTTCTAAATTTGAGACCCTGTTCTGTTTTGTAATCCAGTTCCTGTGTAGCCAAGTTTACATCCCGTGTATTAGTGATATCTTATGATGTTTCTTTTTCTGTGTGACTTATTTCAGTTAGAATCATCATACCTGAATCCACTCATTATGCTGCTACGGGCCTGATGACATAGATTTCATTGCTGAGTGATATTGCATTGTACGTAAGTACCACAACTTCTTTATCCATTTTTCACTTTCTGTGATATTGAACTTGTACCGTAAACGATGTTCTTGTAAACAGAGCCGTCCCAAACTTTGGGGTGGCTGTGTCTTTTTGATTTTAATTTTCCTAAGCTACAGGACCATAAGTGGAAGTGCCCTAGGCTCTGTTGCTTTGTTTTTTAGATGTTTCAGGAAACACCATACACCTCTCCCGAGTGGCTGTTGGCAATTTACATCCCGCCCATCAGCATAACAAGGCTCCCAGTTCTCCATGGCCTGTCCTGCCTTTCTGGATTTTACACTTTTTTCAGATGGCCCTTTTGACCGGGGGGAAGTGAGACTTCATTGTAGTGCAGATTTCCTTTGCAAGCTTGCTTGGTTGGCCAAAAAGGGCGTATGCGTTTTTTCCTGAATATATTCAGGAAAAAACGCATACGCCCTTTTTGGCCAAGTGCATCATTGTGGACGTTCTGCCTCTTTTCCTATGCTTTAAATGCAATTCCAGTCTACCTCCTGAAATCGGTTTCCTGCAATTCTGCCCCGCTTTCAAGTCCTCTTGGCAGCCTTACTTCAGTATATTTTTGGATGATAGCTGTCATTTATAACTCTGCAGGTTTGTGAATTACAGTGCCCCTGAGCTCCTTTCTTCAACTCGCTTTCTTGTGAGCTGGCCGCAACACCACAGGATTGCTTCAGGCCCTAATCTGGTTCCGGCACGGCACGCTGAGCCTTTGGTTAATTCCTCTTCCTGGTGGGAAATGAGAGTTAAATTTGCCCGTCCAGACACCTCCAGCTAGTCTCTCTTTGGTTCTCCCTATTCCTGTTCATCTTCCGCAGAAATTGCAAACTGGGCCAAACAGGAGGTTAAAGGCACTGACTCTCCAAGTCGGGAGAGTGTTAGTAAAGCGTCTGGAATGTTGCACCCGAGTACCAGGGGACGAGAACTGAGACATATTGGAACACGTCTCCCGATCACACGGTTGATCATACTCTGGGTTCCACGTGCATGTTTTACCTGAAGGCAGAGTCCCTTAAACCTGGAGAGTTGAGACCCGTGGAATGGGTACCATGCAATATGACTTCAAAGGGTCTTCATTTGCTCACCGAACCTCTCCAATCCTATCACTGCTGCGTTTATGCCCCTGTACACACGCTTGATTTTCTTTCAGAGACATAGCAATCCATAGGTTTTAAGATACTTATTGTCAGGTACATCCTTAGGCGTTTAATATGGGGTGTTGAGTCCATTTCGTTGAGCAAGGAGTAGTTCTTGTCTATTCTATATTTGGCTTAAGGAACTTTATCTGTGCTCATTTCAATCTCTGGTTTGATGCAGCACCCCAACTCACCTTTCCCCTTAAGCAAGCATAAGTTGGTTTTCTAAATTTGAGACCCTGTTCTGTTTTGTAATCCAGTTCCTGTGTAGCCAAGTTTACATCCCGTGTATTAGTGATATCTTATGATGTTTCTTTTTCTGTGTGACTTATTTCAGTTAGAATCATCATACCTGAATCCACTCATTATGCTGCTACGGGCCTGATGACATAGATTTCATTGCTGAGTGATATTGCATTGTACGTAAGTACCACAACTTCTTTATCCATTTTTCACTTTCTGCGCTATTGAACTTGTACCGTAAACGAGGTTCTTGTAAACAGAGCTGTCCCAAACTTTGGGGTGGCTGTGTCTTTTTGATTTTAATTTCCCTAAGCTATAGGATCATAAGTGGAAGTGCCCTAGGCTCTGTTGCTTTGTTTTTTAGATGTTTCAGGAAACACCATACACCTCTCCCGAGTGGCTGTTGGCAATTTTCATCCCGCCCATCAGCATAACAAGGCTCCCAGTTCTCCATGGCCTGTCCTGCCTTTCTGGATTTTACACTTTTTTCAGATGGCCCTTTTGACCAGGCGGAAGTGAGACTTCATTGTAGTGCAGATTTCCTTTACAAGCTTGCTTGGTTGGCCAAACAGGGCGTATGCGTTTTTTCCTGAATATATTCAGGAAAAAACGCATACGCCCTTTTTGGCCAAGTGCATCATTGTGGACGTTCTGCCTCTTTTCCTATGCTTTAAATGCAATTCCAGTCTACCTCCTGAAATCGGTTTCCTGCAATTCTGCCCCGCTTTCAAGTCCTCTTGACAGCCTTACTTCAGTATATTTTTGGATGATAGCTGTCATTTATAACTCTGCAGGTTTGTGAATTACAGTGCCCCTGAGCTCCTTTCTTCAACTCGCTTTCTTGTGAGCTGGCCGCAACACCGCAGGATTGCTTCAGGCCCTAATCTGGTTCCGGCACAGCACGCTGAGCCTTTGGTTAATTCCTCTTCCTGGTGGGAAATGAGAGTTAAATTTGCCCGTCCAGACACCTCCACCTAGTCTCTCATTGGTTCTTCCTATTCCTGTTCATCTTCCTCAGAAATTGCAAATGGGCCAAACAGGAGGTTAAAGGCACTGACTCTCCAAGTCGGGAGAGTGTTAGTAAAGCGTCTGGAATGTTGCACCCGAGTACCAAGGGACGAGAACTGAGACATATTAGAACACGCCTCCCGATCACACGGTTGATCATACTCTGGGTTCCACGTGCATGTTTTAGCTGAAGGAAGAATCCCTTAAACCTGGAGAGTTGAGACCCGTGGAATGGGTACCATGCAATATGACTTCAAAGGGTCTTCATTTGCTCACCGAACCTCTCCAATCCTATCACTGCTGCGTTTATGCCTCTGTACACACGCTTGATTCTCTTTCAGAGACATAGCAATCCATAGGTTTTAAGATACTTACTAGTCAGGTACATTCTTAGGCGTTTAATATGGGCTGTTGAGTCCATTTCGTTGAGCAAGGAGTAGTTCTTGTCTATTCCATATTTGGCTTAAGGAACTTTATCTGTGCTCATTTCAATCTCTGGTTTTATGCAGCACCCCAACTCACCTTTCCCCTTAAGCAAGCATAAGTTTGTTTTCTAAATTTGAGACCCTGTTCTGTTTTGTAATCCAGTTCCTGTGTAGCCAAGTTTACATTCCGTGTATTAGTGATATCTTATGATGTTTCTTTTTCTGTGTGACTTATTTCAGTTAGAATCATCATACCTGAATCCACTCATTATGCTGCTATGGGCCTGATGACATAGATTTCATTGCTGAGTGATATTGCATTGTACGTAAGTACCACAACTTCTTTATCCATTTTTCACTTTCTGCGATATTGAACTTGTACCGTAAACGAGGTTCTTGTAAACAGAGCCGTCCCAAACTTTGGGGTGGCTGTGTCTTTTTGATTTTAATTTCCCAAGCTACAGGACCATAAGTGGAAGTGCCCTAGGCTCTGTTGCTTTGTTTTTTAGATGTTTCAGGAAACACCATACACCTCTCCCGAGTGGCTGTTGGCAATTTACATCCCGCCCATCAGCATAACAAGGCTCCCAGTTCTCCATGGCCTGTCCTGCCTTTCTGGATTTTACACTTTTTTCAGATGGCCCTTTTGACCAGGGGGAAGTGAGACTTCATTGTAGTGCAGATTTCCTTTGCAAGCTTGCTTGGTTGGCCAAAAAGGGCGTATGCGTTTTTTCTTGAATATATTCAGGAAAAAACGCATACGCCCTTTTTGGCCAAGTGCATCATTGTGGACGTTCTGCCTCTTTTCCTATGCTTTAAATGCAATTCCAGTCTACCTCCTGAAATCGGTTTCCTGCAATTCTGCCCCGCTTTCAAGTCCTCTTGACAGTCTTACTTCAGTATATTTTTGGATGATAGCTGTCATTTATAACTCTGCAGGTTTGTGAATTACAGTGCCCCTGAGCTCCTTTCTTCAACTCGCTTTCTTGTGAGCTGGCCGCAACACCGCAGGATTGCTTCAGGCCCTAATCTGGTTCCGGCTCAGCACGCTGAGCCTTTGGTTAATTCCTCTTCCTGGTGGGAAATGAGAGTTAAATTTGCCCGTCCAGACACCTCCACCTAGTCTCTCATTGGTTCTTCCTATTCCTGTTCATCTTCCTCAGAAATTGCAAATGGGCCAAACAGGAGGTTAAAGGCACTGACTCTCCAAGTCAGGAGAGTATTAGTTAAGCGTCTGGAATGTTACACCCGAGTACCAGGGGACGAGAATTGAGACATATTGGAACACGTCTCCCGATCACACGGTTGATCATACTCTGGGTTCCACGTGCATGTTTTAGCTGAAGGAAGAATCCCTTAAACCTGGAGAGTTGAGACCCGTGGAATGGGTACCATGCAATATGACTTCAAAGGGTCTTCATTTGCTCACCGAACCTCTCCAATCCTATCACTGCTGCGTTTATGCGCCTGTACACACGCTTGATTTTCTTTCAGAGACATAGCAATCCATAGGTTTTAAGATACTTACTAGTCAGGTACATTCTTAGGCGTTTAATATGGGGTGTTGAGTCCATTTCATTGAGCAAGGAGTAGTTCTTGTCTATTCTATATTTGGCTTAAGGAACTTTATCTGTGCTCATTTCAATCTCTGGTTTTATGCAGCACCCCAACTCACCTTTCCCCTTAAGCAAGCATAAGTTGGTTTTCTAAATTTGAGACCCTGTTCTGTTTTGTAATCCAGTTCCTGTGTAGCCAAGTTTACATCCCGTGTATTAATGATATCTTATGATGTTTCTTTTTCTGTGTGACTTATTTCAGTTAGAATCATCATACCTGAATCCACTCATTATGCTGCTACGGGCCTGATGACATAGATTTCATTTCTGAGTGATATTGCATTGTACGTAAGTACCACAACTTCTTTATCCATTTTTCACTTTCTGCGATATTGAACTTGTACCGTAAACGAGGTTCTTGTAAACGGAGCCGTCCCAAACTTTGGGGTGGCTGTGTCTTTTTGATTTTAATTTCCCTAAGCTATAGGACCATAAGTGGAAGTGCCCTAGGCTCTGTTGCTTTGTTTTTTAGATGTTTCAGGAAACACCATACACCTCTCCCGAGTGGCTGTTGGCAATTTACATCCCGCCCATCAGCATAACAAGGCTCCCAGTTCTCCATGGCCTGTCCTGCCTTTCTGGATTTTACACTTTTTTCAGATGGCCCTTTTGACCGTGGGGAAGTGAGACTTCATTGTAGTGCAGATTTCCTTTGCAAGCTTGCTTGGTTGGCCAAAAAGGGCGTATGCGTTTTTTCCTGAATATATTCAGGAAAAAACGCATACGCCCTTTTTGGCCAAGTGCATCATTGTGGACGTTCTGCCTCTTTTCCTATGCTTTAAATGCAATTCCAGTCTACCTCCTGAAATCGGTTTCCTGCAATTCTGCCCCGCTTTCAAGTCCTCTTGGCAGCTTTACTTCAGTATATTTTTGGACGATAGCTGTCATTTATAACTCTGCAGGTTTGTGAATTACAGTGCCCCTGAGCTCCTTTCTTCAACTCGGTTTCTTGTGAGCTGGCCGAAACACCGCAGGATTGCTTCAGGCCCTAATCTGGTTCCGGCACGGCACGCTGAGCCTTTGGTTAATTCCTCTTCCTGGTGGGAAATGACAATTAAATTTGCCCGTCCAGACACCTCCAGCTAGTCTCTCATTGGTTCTCCCTATTCCTGTTCATCTTCCTCAGAAATTGCAAATGGGCCAAACAGGAGGTTAAAGGCACTGACTCTCCAAGTCGGGAGAGTGTTAGTTAAGCGTCTGGAATGTTACACCCGAGTACCAGGGGACGAGAATTGAGACATATTGGAACACGTCTCCCCATCACACGGTTGATCATACTCTGGGTTCCACGTGCATGTTTTAGCTGAAGGAAGAATCCCTTAAACCTGGAGAGTTGAGACCCGTGGAATGGGTACCATGTAATATGACTTCAAAGGGTCTTCATTTGCTCACCGAACCTCTCCAATCCTATCACTGCTGCGTTTATGCCCCTGTACACACGCTTGATTTTCTTTCAGAGACATAGCAATCCATAGGTTTTAAGATACTTACTAGTCAGGTACATTCTTAGGCGTTTAATATGGGGTGTTGTGTCCATTTCGTTGAGCAAGGAGTAGTTCTTGTCTATTCCATATTTGGCTTAAGGAACTTTATCTGTGCTCATTTCAATCTCTGGTTTTATGCAGTACCCCAACTCACCTTTCCCCTTAAGCAAGCATAAGTTTGTTTTCTAAATTTGAGACCCTGTTCTGTTTTGTAATCCAGTTCCTGTGTAGCCAAGTTTACATCCCGTGTATTAGTGATATCTTATGATGTTTCTTTTTCTGTGTGACTTATTTCAGTTAGAATCATCATACCTGAATCCACTCATTATGCTGCTACGGGCCTGATGACATAGATTTCATTGCTGAGTGATATTGCATTGTACGTAAGTACCACAACTTCTTTATCCATTTTTCACTTTCTGCGCTATTGAACTTGTACCGTAAACGAGGTTCTTGTAAACAGAGCCGTCCCAAACTTTGGGGTGGCTGTGTCTTTTTGATTTTAATTTCCCTAAGCTATAGGACCATAAGTGGAAGTGCCCTAGGCTCTGTTGCTTTGTTTTTTAGATGTTTCAGGAAACACCATACACCTCTCCCGAGTGGCTGTTGGCAATTTACATCCCGCCCATCAGCATAACAAGGCTCCCAGTTCTCCATGGCCTGTCCTGCCTTTCTGGATTTTACACTTTTTTCAGATGGCCCTTTTGACCGGGGGGAAGTGAGACTTCATTGTAGTGCAGATTTCCTTTACAAGCTTGCTTGGTTGGCCAAAAAGGGCGTATGCGTTTTTTCCTGAATATATTCAGGAAAAAACGCATACGCCCTTTTTGGCCAAGTGCATCATTGTGGACGTTCTGCCTCTTTTCCTATGCTTTAAATGCAATTCCAGTCTACCTCCTGAAATCGGTTTCCTGCAATTCTGCCCCGCTTTCAAGTCCTCCTGACAGCCTTACTTCAGTATATTTTTGGATGATAGCTGTCATTTATAACTCTGCAGGTTTGTGAATTACAGTGCCCCTGAGCTCCTTTCTTCAACTCGCTTTCTTGTGAGCTGGCCGCAACACTGCAGGATTGCTTCAGGCCCTAATCTGGTTCCGGCACAGCATGCTGAGCCTTTGGTTAATTCCTCTTCCTGGTGGGAAATGAGAGTTAAATTTGCCCGTCCAGACACCTCCACCTAGTCTCTCATTGGTTCTCCCTATTCCTGTTCATCTTCCGCAGAAATTGCAAATGGGCCAAACAGGTGTTTAAAGGCACTGACTCTCCAAGTCGGGAGAGTGTTAGTAAAGCGTCTGGAATGTTACACCCGAGTACCAGGGGACGAGAATTGAGACATATTGGAACACGTCTCCCGATCACACGGTTGATCATACTCTGGGTTCCACGTGCATGTTTTAGCTGAAGGAAGAATCCCTTAAACCTGGAGAGTTGAGACCCGTGGAATGGGTACCATGCAATATGACTTCAAAGGGTCTTCATTTGCTCACCGAACCTCTCCAATCCTATCACTGCTGCGTTTATGCCCCTGTACACACGCTTGATTTTCTTTCAGAGACATAGCAATCCATAGGTTTTAAGATACTTACTAGTCAGGTACATTCTTAGGCGTTTAATATGGGGTGTTGAGTCCATTTCGTTGAGCAAGGAGTAGTTCTTGTCTATTCCATATTTGGCTTAAGGAACTTTATCTGTGCTCATTTCAATCTCTGGTTTTATGCAGCACCCCAACTCACCTTTCCCCTTAAGCAAGCATAAGTTGGTTTTCTAAATTTGAGACCCTGTTCTGTTTTGTAATCCAGTTCCTGTGTAGCCAAGTTTACATTCCGTGTATTAGTGATATCTTATGATGTTTCTTTTTCTGTGTGACTTATTTCAGTTAGAATCATCATATCTGAATCCACTCATTATGCTGCTATGGGCCTGATGACATAGATTTCATTGCTGAGTGATATTGCATTGTACGTAAGTACCACAACTTCTTTATCCATTTTTCACTTTCTGCGATATTGAACTTGTACCGTAAACGAGGTTCTTGTAAACAGAGCCGTCCCAAACTTTGGGGTGGCTGTGTCTTTCTGATTTTAATTTCCCAAGCTACAGGACCATAAGTGGAAGTGCCCTAGGCTCTGTTGCTTTGTTTTTTAGATGTTTCAGGAAACACCATACACCTCTCCCGAGTGGCTGTTGGCAATTTACATCCCGCCCATCAGCATAACAAGGCTCCCAGTTCTCCATGGCCTGTCCTGCCTTTCTGGATTTTACACTTTTTTCAGATGGCCCTTTTGACCGGGGGGAAGTGAGACTTCATTGTAGTGCAGATTTCCTTTGCAAGCTTGCTTGGTTGGCCAAAAAGGGCGTATGCGTTTTTTCCTGAATATATTCAGGAAAAAACGCATACGCCCTTTTTGGCCAAGTGCATCATTGTGGACGTTCTGCCTCTTTTCCTATGCTTTAAATGCAATTCCAGTCTACCTCCTGAAATCGGTTTCCTGCAATTCTGCCCCGCTTTCAAGTCCTCTTGGCAGCCTTACTTCAGTATATTTTTGGACGATAGCTGTCCTTTATAACTCTGCAGGTTTGTGAATTACAGTGCCCCTGAGCTCCTTTCTTCAACTCGCTTTCTTGTGAGCTGGCCGCAACACCGCAGGATTGCTTCAGGCCCTAATCTGGTTCCGGCACGGCACGCTGAGCCTTTGGTTAATTCCTCTTCCTGGTGGGAAATGAGAGTTAAATTTGCCCGTCCAGACACCTCCAGCTAGTCTCTCATTGGTTCTCCCTATTCCTGTTCATCTTCCGCAGAAATTGCAAATGGGCCAAACAGGAGGTTAAAGGCACTGACTCTCCAAGTCGGGAGAGTGTTTGTAAAGCGTCTGGAATGTTGCACCCAAGTACCAGGGGACGAGAATTGAGACATATTGGAACACGTCTCCCGATCACACGGTTGATCATACTCTGGGTTCCACGTGCATGTTTTACCTGAAGGCAGAGTCCCTTAAACCTGGAGAGTTGAGACCCGTGGAATGGGTACCATGCAATATGACTTCAAAGGGTCTTCATTTGCTCACCAAACCTCTCCAATCCTATCACTGCTGCGTTTATGCCCCTGTACACACGCTTGATTTTCTTTCAGAGACATAGCAATCCATAGGTTTTAAGATACTTACTAGTCAGGTACATTCTTAGGCGTTTAATATGGGGTGTTGAGTCCATTTCGTTGAGCAAGGAGTAGTTCTTGTCTATTCTATATTTGGCTTAAGGAAATTTATCTGTGCTCATTTCAATCTCTGGTTTGATGCAGTACCCCAACTCACCTTTCCCCTTAAGCAAGCATTAGTTGGTTTTCTAAATTTGAGACCCTGTTCTGTTTTGTAATCCAGTTCCTGTGTAGCCAAGTTTACATCCCGTGTATTAGTGATATCTTATGATGTTTCTTTTTCTGTGTGACTTATATCAGTTAGAATCATCATACCTGAATCCACTCATTATGCTGCTACGGGCCTGATGACATAGATTTCATTGCTGAGTGATATTGCATTGTACGTAAGTACCACAACTTCTTTATCCATTTTTCACTTTCTGCGCTATTGAACTTGTACCGTAAACGAGGTTCTTGTAAACAGAGCCGTCCCAAACTTTGGGGTGGCTGTGTCTTTTTGATTTTAATTTCCCTAAGCTATAGGACCATAAGTGGAAGTGCCCTAGGCTCTGTTGCTTTGTTTTTTAGATGTTTCAGGAAACACCATACACCTCTCCCGAGTGGCTGTTGGCAATTTACATCCCGCCCATCAGCATAACAAGGCTCCCAGTTCTCCATGGCCTGTCCTGCCTTTCTGGATTTTACACTTTTTTCAGATGGCCCTTTTGACCGGGGGGAAGTGAGACTTCATTGTAGTGCAGATTTCCTTTACAAGCTTGCTTGGTTGGCCAAAAAGGGCGTATGCGTTTTTTCCTGAATATATTCAGGAAAAAACGCATACGCCCTTTTTGGCCAAGTGCATCATTGTGGACGTTCTGCCTCTTTTCCTATGCTTTAAATGCAATTCCAGTCTACCTCCTGAAATCGGTTTCCTGCAATTCTGCCCCGCTTTCAAGTCCTCCTGACAGCCTTACTTCAGTATATTTTTGGATGATAGCTGTCATTTATAACTCTGCAGGTTTGTGAATTACAGTGCCCCTGAGCTCCTTTCTTCAACTCGCTTTCTTGTGAGCTGGCCGCAACACTGCAGGATTGCTTCAGGCCCTAATCTGGTTCCGGCACAGCATGCTGAGCCTTTGGTTAATTCCTCTTCCTGGTGGGAAATGAGAGTTAAATTTGCCCGTCCAGACACCTCCACCTAGTCTCTCATTGGTTCTCCCTATTCCTGTTCATCTTCCGCAGAAATTGCAAATGGGCCAAACAGGTGTTTAAAGGCACTGACTCTCCAAGTCGGGAGAGTGTTAGTAAAGCGTCTGGAATGTTACACCCGAGTACCAGGGGACGAGAATTGAGACATATTGGAACACGTCTCCCGATCACACGGTTGATCATACTCTGGGTTCCACGTGCATGTTTTAGCTGAAGGAAGAATCCCTTAAACCTGGAGAGTTGAGACCCGTGGAATGGGTACCATGCAATATGACTTCAAAGGGTCTTCATTTGCTCACCGAACCTCTCCAATCCTATCACTGCTGCGTTTATGCCCCTGTACACACGCTTGATTTTCTTTCAGAGACATAGCAATCCATAGGTTTTAAGATACTTACTAGTCAGGTACATTCTTAGGCGTTTAATATGGGGTGTTGAGTCCATTTCGTTGAGCAAGGAGTAGTTCTTGTCTATTCCATATTTGGCTTAAGGAACTTTATCTGTGCTCATTTCAATCTCTGGTTTTATGCAGCACCCCAACTCACCTTTCCCCTTAAGCAAGCATAAGTTGGTTTTCTAAATTTGAGACCCTGTTCTGTTTTGTAATCCAGTTCCTGTGTAGCCAAGTTTACATTCCGTGTATTAGTGATATCTTATGATGTTTCTTTTTCTGTGTGACTTATTTCAGTTAGAATCATCATATCTGAATCCACTCATTATGCTGCTATGGGCCTGATGACATAGATTTCATTGCTGAGTGATATTGCATTGTACGTAAGTACCACAACTTCTTTATCCATTTTTCACTTTCTGCGATATTGAACTTGTACCGTAAACGAGGTTCTTGTAAACAGAGCCGTCCCAAACTTTGGGGTGGCTGTGTCTTTCTGATTTTAATTTCCCAAGCTACAGGACCATAAGTGGAAGTGCCCTAGGCTCTGTTGCTTTGTTTTTTAGATGTTTCAGGAAACACCATACACCTCTCCCGAGTGGCTGTTGGCAATTTACATCCCGCCCATCAGCATAACAAGGCTCCCAGTTCTCCATGGCCTGTCCTGCCTTTCTGGATTTTACACTTTTTTCAGATGGCCCTTTTGACCGGGGGGAAGTGAGACTTCATTGTAGTGCAGATTTCCTTTGCAAGCTTGCTTGGTTGGCCAAAAAGGGCGTATGCGTTTTTTCCTGAATATATTCAGGAAAAAACGCATACGCCCTTTTTGGCCAAGTGCATCATTGTGGACGTTCTGCCTCTTTTCCTATGCTTTAAATGCAATTCCAGTCTACCTCCTGAAATCGGTTTCCTGCAATTCTGCCCCGCTTTCAAGTCCTCTTGGCAGCCTTACTTCAGTATACTTTTGGACGATAGCTGTCCTTTATAACTCTGCAGGTTTGTGAATTACAGTGCCCCTGAGCTCCTTTCTTCAACTCGCTTTCTTGTGAGCTGGCCGCAACACCGCAGGATTGCTTCAGGCCCTAATCTGGTTCCGGCACGGCACGCTGAGCCTTTGGTTAATTCCTCTTCCTGGTGGGAAATGAGAGTTAAATTTGCCCGTCCAGATACCTCCAGCTAGTCTCTCATTGGTTCTCCCTATTCCTGTTCATCTTCCGCAGAAATTGCAAATGGGCCAAACAGGAGGTTAAAGGCACTGACTCTCCAAGTCGGGAGAGTGTTAGTAAAGCGTCTGGAATGTTGCACCCAAGTACCAGGGGACGAGAATTGAGACATATTGGAACACGTCTCCCGATCACATGGTTGATCATACTCTGGGTTCCACGTGCATGTTTTACCTGAAGGCAGAGTCCCTTAAACCTGGAGAGTTGAGACCCGTGGAATGGGTACCATGCAATATGACTTCAAAGGGTCTTCATTTGCTCACCAAACCTCTCCAATCCTATCACTGCTGCGTTTATGCCCCTGTACACACGCTTGATTTTCTTTCAGAGACATAGCAATCCATAGGTTTTAAGATACTTACTAGTCAGGTACATTCTTAGGCGTTTAATATGGGGTGTTGAGTCCATTTCGTTGAGCAAGGAGTAGTTCTTGTCTATTCTATATTTGGCTTAAGGAAATTTATCTGTGCTCATTTCAATCTCTGGTTTGATGCAGTACCCCAACTCACCTTTCCCCTTAAGCAAGCATAAGTTGGTTTTCTAAATTTGAGACCCTGTTCTGTTTTGTAATCCAGTTCCTGTGTAGCCAAGTTTACATCCCGTGTATTAGTGATATCTTATGATGTTTCTTTTTCTGTGTGACTTATATCAGTTAGAATCATCATACCTGAATCCACTCATTATGCTGCTACGGGCCTGATGACATAGATTTCATTGCTGAGTGATATTGCATTGTACGTAAGTACCACAACTTCTTTATCCATTTTTCACTTTCTGCGCTATTGAACTTGTACCGTAAACGAGGTTCTTGTAAACAGAGCCGTCCCAAACTTTGGGGTGGCTGTGTCTTTTTGATTTTAATTTCCCTAAGCTATAGGACCATAAGTGGAAGTGCCCTAGGCTCTGTTGCTTTGTTTTTTAGATGTTTCAGGAAACACCATACACCTCTCCCGAGTGGCTGTTGGCAATTTACATCCCGCCCATCAGCATAACAAGGCTCCCAGTTCTCCATGGCCTGTCCTGCCTTTCTGGATTTTACACTTTTTTCAGATGGCCCTTTTGACCGGGGGGAAGTGAGACTTCATTGTAGTGCAGATTTCCTTTACAAGCTTGCTTGGTTGGCCAAAAAGGGCGTATGCGTTTTTTCCTGAATATATTCAGGAAAAAACGCATACGCCCTTTTTGGCCAAGTGCATCATTGTGGACGTTCTGCCTCTTTTCCTATGCTTTAAATGCAATTCCAGTCTACCTCCTGAAATCGGTTTCCTGCAATTCTGCCCCGCTTTCAAGTCCTCCTGACAGCCTTACTTCAGTATATTTTTGGATGATAGCTGTCATTTATAACTCTGCAGGTTTGTGAATTACAGTGCCCCTGAGCTCCTTTCTTCAACTCGCTTTCTTGTGAGCTGGCCGCAACACTGCAGGATTGCTTCAGGCCCTAATCTGGTTCCGGCACAGCATGCTGAGCCTTTGGTTAATTCCTCTTCCTGGTGGGAAATGAGAGTTAAATTTGCCCGTCCAGACACCTCCAGCTAGTCTCTCATTGGTTCTCCCTATTCCTGTTCATCTTCCGCAGAAATTGCAAATGGGCCAAACAGGTGTTTAAAGGCACTGACTCTCCAAGTCGGGAGAGTGTTACTAAAGCGTCTGGAATGTTACACCCGAGTACCAGGGGACGAGAATTGAGACATATTGGAACACGTCTCCCGATCACACGGTTGATCATACTCTGGGTTCCACGTGCATGTTTTACCTGAAGGAAGAATCCCTTAAACCTGGAGAGTTGAGACCCGTGGAATGGGTACCAAGCAATATGACTTCAAAGGGTCTTCATTTGCTCACCGAACCTCTCCAATCCTATCACTGCTGCGTTTATGCCCCTGTACACACGCTTGATTCTCTTTCAGAGACATAGCAATCCATAGGTTTTAAGATACTTACTAGTCAGGTACATTCTTAGGCGTTTAATATGGGCTGTTGAGTCCATTTCGTTGAGCAAGGAGTAGTTCTTGTCTATTCCATATTTGGCTTAAGGAACTTTATCTGTGCTCATTTCAATCTCTGGTTTTATGCAGCACCCCAACTCACCTTTCCCCTTAAGCAAGCATAAGTTGGTTTTCTAAATTTGAGACCCTGTTCTGTTTTGTAATCCAGTTCCTGTGTAGCCAAGTTTACATTCCGTGTATTAGTGATATCTTATGATGTTTCTTTTTCTGTGTGACTTATTTCAGTTAGAATCATCATATCTGAATCCACTCATTATGCTGCTATGGGCCTGATGACATAGATTTCATTGCTGAGTGATATTGCATTGTACGTAAGTACCACAACTTCTTTATCCATTTTTCACTTTCTGCGATATTGAACTTGTACCGTAAACGAGGTTCTTGTAAACAGAGCCGTCCCAAACTTTGGGGTGGCTGTGTCTTTCTGATTTTAATTTCCCAAGCTACAGGACCATAAGTGGAAGTGCCCTAGGCTCTGTTGCTTTGTTTTTTAGATGTTTCAGGAAACACCATACACCTCTCCCGAGTGGCTGTTGGCAATTTACATCCCGCCCATCAGCATAACAAGGCTCCCAGTTCTCCATGGCCTGTCCTGCCTTTCTGGATTTTACACTTTTTTCAGATGGCCCTTTTGACCGGGGGGAAGTGAGACTTCATTGTAGTGCAGATTTCCTTTGCAAGCTTGCTTGGTTGGCCAAAAAGGGCGTATGCGTTTTTTCCTGAATATATTCAGGAAAAAACGCATACGCCCTTTTTGGCCAAGTGCATCATTGTGGACGTTCTGCCTCTTTTCCTATGCTTTAAATGCAATTCCAGTCTACCTCCTGAAATCGGTTTCCTGCAATTCTGCCCCGCTTTCAAGTCCTCTTGGCAGCCTTACTTCAGTATATTTTTGGACGATAGCTGTCATTTATAACTCTGCAGGTTTGTGAATTACAGTGCCCCTGAGCTCCTTTCTTCAACTCGCTTTCTTGTGAGCTGGCCGCAACACCGCAGGATTGCTTCAGGCCCTAATCTGGTTCCGGCACGGCACGCTGAGCCTTTGGTTAATTCCTCTTCCTGGTGGGAAATGAGAGTTAAATTTGCCCGTCCAGACACCTCCAGCTAGTCTCTCATTGGTTCTCCCTATTCCTGTTCATCTTCCGCAGAAATTGCAAATGGGCCAAACAGGAGGTTAAAGGCACTGACTCTCCAAGTCGGGAGAGTGTTAGTAAAGCGTCTGGAATGTTGCACCCAAGTACCAGGGGACGAGAATTGAGACATATTGGAACACGTCTCCCGATCACACGGTTGATCATACTCTGGGTTCCACGTGCATGTTTTACCTGAAGGCAGAGTCCCTTAAACCTGGAGAGTTGAGACCCGTGGAATGGGTACCATGCAATATGACTTCAAAGGGTCTTCATTTGCTCACCAAACCTCTCCAATCCTATCACTGCTGCGTTTATGCCCCTGTACACACGCTTGATTTTCTTTCAGAGACATAGCAATCCATAGGTTTTAAGATACTTACTAGTCAGGTACATTCTTAGGCGTTTAATATGGGGTGTTGAGTCCATTTCGTTGAGCAAGGAGTAGTTCTTGTCTATTCTATATTTGGCTTAAGGAAATTTATCTGTGCTCATTTCAATCTCTGGTTTGATGCAGTACCCCAACTCACCTTTCCCCTTAAGCAAGCATAAGTTGGTTTTCTAAATTTGAGACCCTGTTCTGTTTTGTAATCCAGTTCCTGTGTAGCCAAGTTTACATCCCGTGTATTAGTGATATCTTATGATGTTTCTTTTTCTGTGTGACTTATATCAGTTAGAATCATCATACCTGAATCCACTCATTATGCTGCTACGGGCCTGATGACATAGATTTCATTGCTGAGTGATATTGCATTGTACGTAAGTACCACAACTTCTTTATCCATTTTTCACTTTCTGCGCTATTGAACTTGTACCGTAAACGAGGTTCTTGTAAACAGAGCCGTCCCAAACTTTGGGGTGGCTGTGTCTTTTTGATTTTAATTTCCCTAAGCTATAGGACCATAAGTGGAAGTGCCCTAGGCTCTGTTGCTTTGTTTTTTAGATGTTTCAGGAAACACCATACACCTCTCCCGAGTGGCTGTTGGCAATTTACATCCCGCCCATCAGCATAACAAGGCTCCCAGTTCTCCATGGCCTGTCCTGCCTTTCTGGATTTTACACTTTTTTCAGATGGCCCTTTTGACCGGGGGGAAGTGAGACTTCATTGTAGTGCAGATTTCCTTTACAAGCTTGCTTGGTTGGCCAAAAAGGGCGTATGCGTTTTTTCCTGAATATATTCAGGAAAAAACGCATACGCCCTTTTTGGCCAAGTGCATCATTGTGGACGTTCTGCCTCTTTTCCTATGCTTTAAATGCAATTCCAGTCTACCTCCTGAAATCGGTTTCCTGCAATTCTGCCCCGCTTTCAAGTCCTCCTGACAGCCTTACTTCAGTATATTTTTGGATGATAGCTGTCATTTATAACTCTGCAGGTTTGTGAATTACAGTGCCCCTGAGCTCCTTTCTTCAACTCGCTTTCTTGTGAGCTGGCCGCAACACTGCAGGATTGCTTCAGGCCCTAATCTGGTTCCGGCACAGCATGCTGAGCCTTTGGTTAATTCCTCTTCCTGGTGGGAAATGAGAGTTAAATTTGCCCGTCCAGACACCTCCAGCTAGTCTCTCATTGGTTCTCCCTATTCCTGTTCATCTTCCGCAGAAATTGCAAATGGGCCAAACAGGTGTTTAAAGGCACTGACTCTCCAAGTCGGGAGAGTGTTAGTAAAGCGTCTGGAATGTTACACCCGAGTACCAGGGGACGAGAATTGAGACATATTGGAACACGTCTCCCGATCACACGGTTGATCATACTCTGGGTTCCACGTGCATGTTTTACCTGAAGGAAGAATCCCTTAAACCTGGAGAGTTGAGACCCGTGGAATGGGTACCAAGCAATATGACTTCAAAGGGTCTTCATTTGCTCACCGAACCTCTCCAATCCTATCACTGCTGCGTTTATGCCCCTGTACACACGCTTGATTCTCTTTCAGAGACATAGCAATCCATAGGTTTTAAGATACTTACTAGTCAGGTACATTCTTAGGCGTTTAATATGGGCTGTTGAGTCCATTTCGTTGAGCAAGGAGTAGTTCTTGTCTATTCCATATTTGGCTTAAGGAACTTTATCTGTGCTCATTTCAATCTCTGGTTTTATGCAGCACCCCAACTCACCTTTCCCCTTAAGCAAGCATAAGTTGGTTTTCTAAATTTGAGACCCTGTTCTGTTTTGTAATCCAGTTCCTGTGTAGCCAAGTTTACATTCCGTGTATTAGTGATATCTTATGATGTTTCTTTTTCTGTGTGACTTATTTCAGTTAGAATCATCATACCTGAATCCACTCATTATGCTGCTATGGGCCTGATGACATAGATTTCATTGCTGAGTGATATTGCATTGTACGTAAGTACCACAACTTCTTTATCCATTTTTCACTTTCTGCGATATTGAACTTGTACCGTAAACGAGGTTCTTGTAAACAGAGCCGTCCCAAACTTTGGGGTGGCTGTGTCTTTCTGATTTTAATTTCCCAAGCTAAAGGACCATAAGTGGAAGTGCCCTAGGCTCTGTTGCTTTGTTTTTTAGATGTTTCAGGAAACACCATACACCTCTCCCGAGTGGCTGTTGGCAATTTACATCCCGCCCATCAGCATAACAAGGCTCCCAGTTCTCCATGGCCTGTCCTGCCTTTCTGGATTTTACACTTTTTTCAGATGGCCCTTTTGACTGGGGGGAAGTGAGACTTCATTGTAGTGCAGATTTCCTTTGCAAGCTTGCTTGGTTGGCCAAAAAGGGCGTATGCGTTTTTTCCTGAATATATTCAGGAAAAAACGCATACGCCCTTTTTGGCCAAGTGCATCATTGTGGACGTTCTGCCTCTTTTCCTATGCTTTAAATGCAATTCCAGTCTACCTCCTGAAATCGGTTTCCTGCAATTCTGCCCCGCTTTCAAGTCCTCTTGGCAGCCTTACTTCAGTATATTTTTGGACGATAGCTGTCCTTTATAACTCTGCAGGTTTGTGAATTACAGTGCCCCTGAGCTCCTTTCTTCAACTCGCTTTCTTGTGAGCTGGCCGCAACACCGCAGGATTGCTTCAGGCCCTAATCTGGTTCCGGCACGGCACGCTGAGCCTTTGGTTAATTCCTCTTCCTGGTGGGAAATGAGAGTTAAATTTGCCCGTCCAGACACCTCCAGCTAGTCTCTCATTGGTTCTCCCTATTCCTGTTCATCTTCCGCAGAAATTGCAAATGGGCCAAACAGGAGGTTAAAGGCACTGACTCTCCAAGTCGGGAGAGTGTTTGTAAAGCGTCTGGAATGTTACACCCGAGTACCAGGGGACGAGAATTGAGACATATTGGAACACGTCTCCCGATCACATGGTTGATCATACTCTGGGTTCCACGTGCATGTTTTAGCTGAAGGAAGAATCCCTTAAACCTGGAGAGTTGAGACCCGTGGAATGGGTACCATGCAATATGACTTCAAAGGGTCTTCATTTGCTCACCGAACCTCTCCAATCCTATCACTGCTGCGTTTATGCCCCTGTACACACGCTTGATTTTCTTTCAGAGACATAGCAATCCATAGGTTTTAAGATACTTACTAGTCAGGTACATTCTTAGGCGTTTAATATGGGGTGTTGAGTCCATTTCGTTGAGCAAGGAGTAGTTCTTGTCTATTCCATATTTGGCTTAAGGAACTTTATCTGTGCTCATTTCAATCTCTGGTTTTATGCAGCACCCCAACTCACCTTTCCCCTTAAGCAAGCATAAGTTGGTTTTCTAAATTTGAGACCCTGTTCTGTTTTGTAATCCAGTTCCTGTGTAGCCAAGTTTACATTCCGTGTATTAGTGATATCTTATGATGTTTCTTTTTCTGTGTGACTTATTTCAGTTAGAATCATCATACCTGAATCCACTCATTATGCTGCTATGGGCCTGATGACATAGATTTCATTGCTGAGTGATATTGCATTGTACATAAGTACCACAACTTCTTTATCCATTTTTCACTTTCTGTGATATTGAACTTGTACCGTAAGCGATGTTCTTGTAAACAGAGCCGTCCCAAACTTTGGGGTGGCTGTGTCTTTTTGATTTTAATTTCCCTAAGCTATAGGACCATAAGTGGAAGTGCCCTAGGCTCTGTTGCTTTGTTTTTTAGATGTTTCAGGAAACACCATACACCTCTCCCGACTGGCTGTTGGCAATTTACATCCCGCCCATCAGCATAACAAGGCTCCCAGTTCTCCATGGCCTGTCCTGCCTTTCTGGATTTTACACTTTTTTCAGATGGCCCTTTTGACCGGGGGGAAGTGAGACTTCATTGTAGTGCAGATTTCCTTTGCAAGCTTGCTTGGTTGGCCAAAAAGGGCGTATGCGTTTTTTCCTGAATATATTCAGGAAAAAACGCATACGCCCTTTTTGGCCAAGTGCATCATTGTGGACGTTCTGCCTCTTTTCCTATGCTTTAAATGCAATTCCAGTCTACCTCCTGAAATCGGTTTCCTGCAATTCTGCCCCGTTTTCAAGTCCTCTTGGCAGCCTTACTTCAGTATATTTTTGGATGATAGCTGTCATTTATAACTCTGCAGGTTTGTGAATTACAGTGCCCCTGAGCTCCTTTCTTCAACTCGCTTTCTTGTGAGCTGGCCGCAACACCGCAGGATTGCTTCAGGCCCTAATCTGGTTCCGGCACAGCACGCTGAGCCTTTGGTTAATTCCTCTTCCTGGTGGGAAATGAGAGTTAAATTTGCCCGTCCAGACACCTCCAGCTAGTCTCTCATTGGTTCTCCCTATTCCTGTTCATCTTCCGCAGAAATTGCAAATGGGCCAAACAGGTGTTTAAAGGCACTGACTCTCCAAGTCGGGAGAGTGTTAGTAAAGCGTCTGGAATGTTACACCCGAGTACCAGGGGACGAGAATTGAGACATATTGGAACACGTCTCCCGATCACACGGTTGATCATACTCTGGGTTCCACGTGCATGTTTTACCTGAAGGAAGAATCCCTTAAACCTGGAGAGTTGAGACCCGTGGAATGGGTACCAAGCAATATGACTTCAAAGGGTCTTCATTTGCTCACCGAACCTCTCCAATCCTATCACTGCTGCGTTTATGCCCCTGTACACACGCTTGATTCTCTTTCAGAGACATAGCAATCCATAGGTTTTAAGATACTTACTAGTCAGGTACATTCTTAGGCGTTTAATATGGGGTGTTGAGTCCATTTCGTTGAGCAAGGAGTAGTTCTTGTCTATTCCATATTTGGCTTAAGGAACTTTATCTGTGCTCATTTCAATCTCTGGTTTTATGCAGCACCCCAACTCACCTTTCCCCTTAAGCAAGCATAAGTTGGTTTTCTAAATTTGAGACCCTGTTCTGTTTTGTAATCCAGTTCCTGTGTAGCCAAGTTTACATTCCGTGTATTAGTGATATCTTATGATGTTTCTTTTTCTGTGTGACTTATTTCAGTTAGAATCATCATACCTGAATCCACTCATTATGCTGCTATGGGCCTGATGACATAGATTTCATTGCTGAGTGATATTGCATTGTACGTAAGTACCACAACTTCTTTATCCATTTTTCACTTTCTGCGATATTGAACTTGTACCGTAAACGAGGTTCTTGTAAACAGAGCCGTCCCAAACTTTGGGGTGGCTGTGTCTTTCTGATTTTAATTTCCCAAGCTACAGGACCATAAGTGGAAGTGCCCTAGGCTCTGTTGCTTTGTTTTTTAGATGTTTCAGGAAACACCATACACCTCTCCCGAGTGGCTGTTGGCAATTTACATCCCGCCCATCAGCATAACAAGGCTCCCAGTTCTCCATGGCCTGTCCTGCCTTTCTGGATTTTACACTTTTTTCAGATGGCCCTTTTGACTGGGGGGAAGTGAGACTTCATTGTAGTGCAGATTTCCTTTGCAAGCTTGCTTGGTTGGCCAAAAAGGGCGTATGCGTTTTTTCCTGAATATATTCAGGAAAAAACGCATACGCCCTTTTTGGCCAAGTGCATCATTGTGGACGTTCTGCCTCTTTTCCTATGCTTTAAATGCAATTCCAGTCTACCTCCTGAAATCGGTTTCCTGCAATTCTGCCCCGCTTTCAAGTCCTCTTGGCAGCCTTACTTCAGTATATTTTTGGACGATAGCTGTCCTTTATAACTCTGCAGGTTTGTGAATTACAGTGCCCCTGAGCTCCTTTCTTCAACTCGCTTTCTTGTGAGCTGGCCGCAACACCGCAGGATTGCTTCAGGCCCTAATCTGGTTCCGGCACGGCACGCTGAGCCTTTGGTTAATTCCTCTTCCTGGTGGGAAATGAGAGTTAAATTTGCCCGTCCAGACACCTCCAGCTAGTCTCTCATTGGTTCTCCCTATTCCTGTTCATCTTCCGCAGAAATTGCAAATGGGCCAAACAGGAGGTTAAAGGCACTGACTCTCCAAGTCGGGAGAGTGTTTGTAAAGCGTCTGGAATGTTACACCCGAATACCAGGGGACGAGAATTGAGACATATTGGAACACGTCTCCCGATCACATGGTTGATCATACTCTGGGTTCCACGTGCATGTTTTAGCTGAAGGAAGAATCCCTTAAACCTGGAGAGTTGAGACCCGTGGAATGGGTACCATGCAATATGACTTCAAAGGGTCTTCATTTGCTCACCGAACCTCTCCAATCCTATCACTGCTGCGTTTATGCCCCTGTACACACGCTTGATTTTCTTTCAGAGACATAGCAATCCATAGGTTTTAAGATACTTACTAGTCAGGTACATTCTTAGGCGTTTAATATGGGGTGTTGAGTCCATTTCGTTGAGCAAGGAGTAGTTCTTGTCTATTCCATATTTGGCTTAAGGAACTTTATCTGTGCTCATTTCAATCTCTGGTTTTATGCAGCACCCCAACTCACCTTTCCCCTTAAGCAAGCATAAGTTGGTTTTCTAAATTTGAGACCCTGTTCTGTTTTGTAATCCAGTTCCTGTGTAGCCAAGTTTACATTCCGTGTATTAGTGATATCTTATGATGTTTCTTTTTCTGTGTGACTTATTTCAGTTAGAATCATCATACCTGAATCCACTCATTATGCTGCTATGGGCCTGATGACATAGATTTCATTGCTGAGTGATATTGCATTGTACATAAGTACCACAACTTCTTTATCCATTTTTCACTTTCTGTGATATTGAACTTGTACCGTAAGCGATGTTCTTGTAAACAGAGCCGTCCCAAACTTTGGGGTGGCTGTGTCTTTTTGATTTTAATTTCCCTAAGCTATAGGACCATAAGTGGAAGTGCCCTAGGCTCTGTTGCTTTGTTTTTTAGATGTTTCAGGAAACACCATACACCTCTCCCGACTGGCTGTTGGCAATTTACATCCCGCCCATCAGCATAACAAGGCTCCCAGTTCTCCATGGCCTGTCCTGCCTTTCTGGATTTTACACTTTTTTCAGATGGCCCTTTTGACCGGGGGGAAGTGAGACTTCATTGTAGTGCAGATTTCCTTTGCAAGCTTGCTTGGTTGGCCAAAAAGGGCGTATGCGTTTTTTCCTGAATATATTCAGGAAAAAACGCATACGCCCTTTTTGGCCAAGTGCATCATTGTGGACGTTCTGCCTCTTTTCCTATGCTTTAAATGCAATTCCAGTCTACCTCCTGAAATCGGTTTCCTGCAATTCTGCCCCGCTTTCAAGTCCTCTTGGCAGCCTTACTTCAGTATATTTTTGGATGATAGCTGTCATTTATAACTCTGCAGGTTTGTGGATTACAGTGCCCCTGAGCTCCTTTCTTCAACTCGCTTTCTTGTGAGCTGGCCGCAACACCACAGGATTGCTTCAGGCCCTAATCTGGTTCCGGCACGGCACGCTGAGCCTTTGGTTAATTCCTCTTCCTGGTGGGAAATGAGAGTTAAATTTGCCCGTCCAGACACCTCCAGCTAGTCTCTCTTTGGTTCTCCCTATTCCTGTTCATCTTCCGCAGAAATTGCAAACTGGGCCAAACAGGAGGTTAAAGGCACTGACTCTCCAAGTCGGGAGAGTGTTAGTAAAGCGTCTGGAATGTTGCACCCGAGTACCAGGGGACGAGAACTGAGACATATTGGAACACGTCTCGCGATCACACGGTTGATCATACTCTGGGTTCCACGTGCATGTTTTACCTGAAGGAAGAATCCCTTAAACCTGGAGAGTTGAGACCCATGGAATGGGTACCAAGCAATATGACTTCAAAGGGTCTTCATTTGCTCACCGAACCTCTCCAATCCTATCACTGCTGCGTTTATGCCCCTGTACACACGCTTGATTCTCTTTCAGAGACATAGCAATCCATAGGTTTTAAGATACTTACTAGTCAGGTACATTCTTAGGCGTTTAATATGGGGTGTTGAGTCCATTTCGTTGAGCAAGGAGTAGTTCTTGTCTATTCCATATTTGGCTTAAGGAACTTTATCTGTGCTCATTTCAATCTCTGGTTTTATGCAGCACCCCAACTCACCTTTCCCCTTAAGCAAGCATAAGTTGGTTTTCTAAATTTGAGACCCTGTTCTGTTTTGTAATCCAGTTCCTGTGTAGCCAAGTTTACATTCCGTGTATTAGTGATATCTTATGATGTTTCTTTTTCTGTGTGACTTATTTCAGTTAGAATCATCATACCTGAATCCACTCATTATGCTGCTATGGGCCTGATGACATAGATTTCATTGCTGAGTGATATTGCATTGTACGTAAGTACCACAACTTCTTTATCCATTTTTCACTTTCTGCGATATTGAACTTGTACCGTAAACGAGGTTCTTGTAAACAGAGCCGTCCCAAACTTTGGGGTGGCTGTGTCTTTCTGATTTTAATTTCCCAAGCTACAGGACCATAAGTGGAAGTGCCCTAGGCTCTGTTGCTTTGTTTTTTAGATGTTTCAGGAAACACCATACACCTCTCCCGAGTGGCTGTTGGCAATTTACATCCCGCCCATCAGCATAACAAGGCTCCCAGTTCTCCATGGCCTGTCCTGCCTTTCTGGATTTTACACTTTTTTCAGATAGCCCTTTTGACTGGGGGGAAGTGAGACTTCATTGTAGTGCAGATTTCCTTTGCAAGCTTGCTTGGTTGGCCAAAAAGGGCGTATGCGTTTTTTCCTGAATATATTCAGGAAAAAACGCATACGCCCTTTTTGGCCAAGTGCATCATTGTGGACGTTCTGCCTCTTTTCCTATGCTTTAAATGCAATTCCAGTCTACCTCCTGAAATCGGTTTCCTGCAATTCTGCCCCGCTTTCAAGTCCTCTTGGCAGCCTTACTTCAGTATATTTTTGGATGATAGCTGTCATTTATAACTCTGCAGGTTTGTGGATTACAGTGCCCCTGAGCTCCTTTCTTCAACTCGCTTTCTTGTGAGCTGGCCGCAACACCACAGGATTGCTTCAGGCCCTAATCTGGTTCCGGCACGGCACGCTGAGCCTTTGGTTAATTCCTCTTCCTGGTGGGAAATGAGAGTTAAATTTGCCCGTCCAGACACCTCCAGCTAGTCTCTCTTTGGTTCTCCCTATTCCTGTTCATCTTCCGCAGAAATTGCAAACTGGGCCAAACAGGAGGTTAAAGGCACTGACTCTCCAAGTCGGGAGAGTGTTAGTAAAGCGTCTGGAATGTTGCACCCGAGTACCAGGGGACGAGAACTGAGACATATTGGAACACGTCTCGCGATCACACGGTTGATCATACTCTGGGTTCCACGTGCATGTTTTACCTGAAGGAAGAATCCCTTAAACCTGGAGAGTTGAGACCCATGGAATGGGTACCAAGCAATATGACTTCAAAGGGTCTTCATTTGCTCACCGAACCTCTCCAATCCTATCACTGCTGCGTTTATGCCCCTGTACACACGCTTGATTCTCTTTCAGAGACATAGCAATCCATAGGTTTTAAGATACTTACTAGTCAGGTACATTCTTAGGCGTTTAATATGGGGTGTTGAGTCCATTTCGTTGAGCAAGGAGTAGTTCTTGTCTATTCCATATTTGGCTTAAGGAACTTTATCTGTGCTCATTTCAATCTCTGGTTTTATGCAGCACCCCAACTCACCTTTCCCCTTAAGCAAGCATAAGTTGGTTTTCTAAATTTGAGACCCTGTTCTGTTTTGTAATCCAGTTCCTGTGTAGCCAAGTTTACATTCCGTGTATTAGTGATATCTTATGATGTTTCTTTTTCTGTGTGACTTATTTCAGTTAGAATCATCATACCTGAATCCACTCATTATGCTGCTATGGGCCTGATGACATAGATTTCATTGCTGAGTGATATTGCATTGTACGTAAGTACCACAACTTCTTTATCCATTTTTCACTTTCTGCGATATTGAACTTGTACCGTAAACGAGGTTCTTGTAAACAGAGCCGTCCCAAACTTTGGGGTGGCTGTGTCTTTCTGATTTTAATTTCCCAAGCTACAGGACCATAAGTGGAAGTGCCCTAGGCTCTGTTGCTTTGTTTTTTAGATGTTTCAGGAAACACCATACACCTCTCCCGAGTGGCTGTTGGCAATTTACATCCCGCCCATCAGCATAACAAGGCTCCCAGTTCTCCATGGCCTGTCCTGCCTTTCTGGATTTTACACTTTTTTCAGATAGCCCTTTTGACTGGGGGGAAGTGAGACTTCATTGTAGTGCAGATTTCCTTTGCAAGCTTGCTTGGTTGGCCAAAAAGGGCGTATGCGTTTTTTCCTGAATATATTCAGGAAAAAACGCATACGCCCTTTTTGGCCAAGTGCATCATTGTGGACGTTCTGCCTCTTTTCCTATGCTTTAAATGCAATTCCAGTCTACCTCCTGAAATCGGTTTCCTGCAATTCTGCCCCGCTTTCAAGTCCTCTTGGCAGCCTTACTTCAGTATATTTTTGGATGATAGCTGTCATTTATAACTCTGCAGGTTTGTGGATTACAGTGCCCCTGAGCTCCTTTCTTCAACTCGCTTTCTTGTGAGCTGGCCGCAACACCACAGGATTGCTTCAGGCCCTAATCTGGTTCCGGCACGGCACGCTGAGCCTTTGGTTAATTCCTCTTCCTGGTGGGAAATGAGAGTTAAATTTGCCCGTCCAGACACCTCCAGCTAGTCTCTCTTTGGTTCTCCCTATTCCTGTTCATCTTCCGCAGAAATTGCAAACTGGGCCAAACAGGAGGTTAAAGGCACTGACTCTCCAAGTCGGGAGAGTGTTAGTAAAGCGTCTGGAATGTTGCACCCGAGTACCAGGGGACGAGAACTGAGACATATTGGAACACGTCTCCCGATCACACGGTTGATCATACTCTGGGTTCCACGTGCATGTTTTACCTGAAGGCAGAGTCCCTTAAACCTGGAGAGTTGAGACCCGTGGAATGGGTACCATGCAATATGACTTCAAAGGGTCTTCATTTGCTCACCGAACCTCTCCAATCCTATCACTGCTGCGTTTATGCCCCTGTACACACGCTTGATTTTCTTTCAGAGACATAGCAATCCATAGGTTTTAAGATACTTATTGTCAGGTACATTCTTAGGCGTTTAATATGGGGTGTTGAGTCCATTTCGTTGAGCAAGGAGTAGTTCTTGTCTATTCTATATTTGGCTTAAGGAACTTTATCTGTGCTCATTTCAATCTCTGGTTTGATGCAGCACCCCAACTCACCTTTCCCTTTAAGCAAGCATAAGTTGGTTTTCTAAATTTGAGACCCTGTTCTGTTTTGTAATCCAGTTCCTGTGTAGCCAAGTTTACATCCCGTGTATTAGTGATATCTTATGATGTTTCTTTTTCTGTGTGACTTATTTCAGTTAGAATCATCATACCTGAATCCACTCATTATGCTGCTATGGGCCTGATGACATAGATTTCATTGCTGAGTGATATTGCATTGTACGTAAGTACCACAACTTCTTTATCCATTTTTCACTTTCTGCGCTATTGAACTTGTACCGTAAACGAGGTTCTTGTAAACAGAGCCGTCCCAAACTTTGGGGTGGCTGTGTCTTTTTGATTTTAATTTCCCTAAGCTATAGGACCATAAGTGGAAGTGCCCTAGGCTCTGTTGCTTTGTTTTTTAGATGTTTCAGGAAACACCATACACCTCTCCCGAGTGGCTGTTGGCAATTTTCATCCCGCCCATCAGCATAACAAGGCTCCCAGTTCTCCATGGCCTGTCCTGCCTTTCTGGATTTTACACTTTTTTCAGATGGCCCTTTTGACCGGGGGGAAGTGAGACTTCATTGTAGTGCAGATTTCCTTTACAAGCTTGCTTGGTTGGCCAAAAAGCGCGTATGCGTTTTTTCCTGAATATATTCAGGAAAAAACGCATACGCCCTTTTTGGCCAAGTGCATCATTGTGGACGTTCTGCCTCTTTTCCTATGCTTTAAATGCAATTCCAGTCTACCTCCTGAAATCGGTTTCCTGCAATTCTGCCCCGCTTTCAAGTCCTCTTGGCAGCCTTACTTCAGTATATTTTTGGATGATAGCTGTCATTTATAACTCTGCAGGTTTGTGAATTACAGTGCCCCTGAGCTCCTTTCTTCAACTCGCTTTCTTGTGAGCTGGCCGAAACACCGCAGGATTGCTTCAGGCCCTAATCTGGTTCCGGCACAGCACGCTGAGCCTTTGGTTAATTCCTCTTCCTGGTGGGAAATGAGAGTTAAATTTGCCCGTCCAGACACCTCCACCTAGTCTCTCATTGGTTCTTCCTATTCCTGTTCATCTTCCTCAGAAATTGCAAATGGGCCAAACAGGAGGTTAAAGGCACTGACTCTCCAAGTCGGGAGAGTGTTAGTTAAGCGTCTGGAATGTTACACCCGAGTACCAGGGGACGAGAATTGAGACATATTGGAACACGTCTCCCGATCACACGGTTGATCATACTCTGGGGTCCACGTGCATGTTTTAGCTGAAGGAAGAATCCCTTAAACCTGGAGAGTTGAGACCCGTGGAATGGGTACCATGCAATATGACTTCAAAGGGTCTTCATTTGCTCACCGAACCTCTCCAATCCTATCACTGCTGCGTTTATGCCCCTGTACACACGCTTGATTTTCTTTCAGAGACATAGCAATCCATAGGTTTTAAGATACTTACTAGTCAGGTACATTCTTAGGCGTTTAATATGGGGTGTTGAGTCCATTTCATTGAGCAAGGAGTAGTTCTTGTCTATTCTATATTTGGCTTAAGGAACTTTATCTGTGCTCATTTCAATCTCTGGTTTTATGCAGCACCCCAACTCACCTTTCCCCTTAAGCAAGCATAAGTTGGTTTTCTAAATTTGAGACCCTGTTCTGTTTTGTAATCCAGTTCCTGTGTAGCCAAGTTTACATCCCATGTATTAATGATATCTTATGATGTTTCTTTTTCTGTGTGAGTTATTTCAGTTAGAATCATCATACCTGAATCCACTCATTATGCTGCTACGGGCCTGATGACATAGATTTCATTGCTGAGTGATATTGCATTGTACGTAAGTACCACAACTTCTTTATCCATTTTTCACTTTCTGCGATATTGAACTTGTACCGTAAACGAGGTTCTTGTAAACAGAGCCGTCCCGAACTTTGGGGTGGCTGTGTCTTTTTGATTTTAATTTCCCTAAGCTATAGGACCATAAGTGGAAGTGCCCTAGACTCTGTTGCTTTGTTTTTTAGATGTTTCAGGAAACACCATACACCTCTCCCGAGTGGCTGTTGGCAATTTACATCCCGCCCATCAGCATAACAAGGCTCCCAGTTCTCCATGGCCTGTCCTGCCTTTCTGGATTTTACACTTTTTTCAGATGGCCCTTTTGACCGGGGGGGAAGTGAGACTTCATTGTAGTGCAGATTTCCTTTGCAAGCTTGCTTGGTTGGCCAAAAAGGGCGTATGCGTTTTTTCCTGAATATATTCAGGAAACAACGCATACGCCCTTTTTGGCCAAGTGCATCATTGTGGACGTTCTGCCTCTTTTCCTATGCTTTAAATGCAATTCCAGTCTACCTCCTGAAATCGGTTTCCTGCAATTCTGCCCCGCTTTCAAGTCCTCTTGGCAGCCTTACTTCAGTATATTTTTGGATGATAGCTGTCATTTATAACTCTGCAGGTTTGTGGATTACAGTGCCCCTGAGCTCCTTTCTTCAACTCGCTTTCTTGTGAGCTGGCCGCAACACCACAGGATTGCTTCAGGCCCTAATCTGGTTCCGGCACGGCACGCTGAGCCTTTGGTTAATTCCTCTTCCTGGTGGGAAATGAGAGTTAAATTTGCCCGTCCAGACACCTCCAGCTAGTCTCTCTTTGGTTCTCCCTATTCCTGTTCATCTTCCGCAGAAATTGCAAACTGGGCCAAACAGGAGGTTAAAGGCACTGACTCTCCAAGTCGGGAGAGTGTTAGTAAAGCGTCTGGAATGTTGCACCCGAGTACCAGGGGACGAGAACTGAGACATATTGGAACACGTCTCGCGATCACACGGTTGATCATACTCTGGGTTCCACGTGCATGTTTTACCTGAAGGAAGAATCCCTTAAACCTGGAGAGTTGAGACCCATGGAATGGGTACCAAGCAATATGACTTCAAAGGGTCTTCATTTGCTCACCGAACCTCTCCAATCCTATCACTGCTGCGTTTATGCCCCTGTACACACGCTTGATTCTCTTTCAGAGACATAGCAATCCATAGGTTTTAAGATACTTACTAGTCAGGTACATTCTTAGGCGTTTAATATGGGGTGTTGAGTCCATTTCGTTGAGCAAGGAGTAGTTCTTGTCTATTCCATATTTGGCTTAAGGAACTTTATCTGTGCTCATTTCAATCTCTGGTTTTATGCAGCACCCCAACTCACCTTTCCCCTTAAGCAAGCATAAGTTGGTTTTCTAAATTTGAGACCCTGTTCTGTTTTGTAATCCAGTTCCTGTGTAGCCAAGTTTACATTCCGTGTATTAGTGATATCTTATGATGTTTCTTTTTCTGTGTGACTTATTTCAGTTAGAATCATCATACCTGAATCCACTCATTATGCTGCTATGGGCCTGATGACATAGATTTCATTGCTGAGTGATATTGCATTGTACGTAAGTACCACAACTTCTTTATCCATTTTTCACTTTCTGCGATATTGAACTTGTACCGTAAACGAGGTTCTTGTAAACAGAGCCGTCCCAAACTTTGGGGTGGCTGTGTCTTTCTGATTTTAATTTCCCAAGCTACAGGACCATAAGTGGAAGTGCCCTAGGCTCTGTTGCTTTGTTTTTTAGATGTTTCAGGAAACACCATACACCTCTCCCGAGTGGCTGTTGGCAATTTACATCCCGCCCATCAGCATAACAAGGCTCCCAGTTCTCCATGGCCTGTCCTGCCTTTCTGGATTTTACACTTTTTTCAGATAGCCCTTTTGACTGGGGGGAAGTGAGACTTCATTGTAGTGCAGATTTCCTTTGCAAGCTTGCTTGGTTGGCCAAAAAGGGCGTATGCGTTTTTTCCTGAATATATTCAGGAAAAAACGCATACGCCCTTTTTGGCCAAGTGCATCATTGTGGACGTTCTGCCTCTTTTCCTATGCTTTAAATGCAATTCCAGTCTACCTCCTGAAATCGGTTTCCTGCAATTCTGCCCCGCTTTCAAGTCCTCTTGGCAGCCTTACTTCAGTATATTTTTGGATGATAGCTGTCATTTATAACTCTGCAGGTTTGTGGATTACAGTGCCCCTGAGCTCCTTTCTTCAACTCGCTTTCTTGTGAGCTGGCCGCAACACCACAGGATTGCTTCAGGCCCTAATCTGGTTCCGGCACGGCACGCTGAGCCTTTGGTTAATTCCTCTTCCTGGTGGGAAATGAGAGTTAAATTTGCCCGTCCAGACACCTCCAGCTAGTCTCTCTTTGGTTCTCCCTATTCCTGTTCATCTTCCGCAGAAATTGCAAACTGGGCCAAACAGGAGGTTAAAGGCACTGACTCTCCAAGTCGGGAGAGTGTTAGTAAAGCGTCTGGAATGTTGCACCCGAGTACCAGGGGACGAGAACTGAGACATATTGGAACACGTCTCCCGATCACACGGTTGATCATACTCTGGGTTCCACGTGCATGTTTTACCTGAAGGCAGAGTCCCTTAAACCTGGAGAGTTGAGACCCGTGGAATGGGTACCATGCAATATGACTTCAAAGGGTCTTCATTTGCTCACCGAACCTCTCCAATCCTATCACTGCTGCGTTTATGCCCCTGTACACACGCTTGATTTTCTTTCAGAGACATAGCAATCCATAGGTTTTAAGATACTTATTGTCAGGTACATTCTTAGGCGTTTAATATGGGGTGTTGAGTCCATTTCGTTGAGCAAGGAGTAGTTCTTGTCTATTCTATATTTGGCTTAAGGAACTTTATCTGTGCTCATTTCAATCTCTGGTTTGATGCAGCACCCCAACTCACCTTTCCCTTTAAGCAAGCATAAGTTGGTTTTCTAAATTTGAGACCCTGTTCTGTTTTGTAATCCAGTTCCTGTGTAGCCAAGTTTACATCCCGTGTATTAGTGATATCTTATGATGTTTCTTTTTCTGTGTGACTTATTTCAGTTAGAATCATCATACCTGAATCCACTCATTATGCTGCTATGGGCCTGATGACATAGATTTCATTGCTGAGTGATATTGCATTGTACGTAAGTACCACAACTTCTTTATCCATTTTTCACTTTCTGCGCTATTGAACTTGTACCGTAAACGAGGTTCTTGTAAACAGAGCCGTCCCAAACTTTGGGGTGGCTGTGTCTTTTTGATTTTAATTTCCCTAAGCTATAGGACCATAAGTGGAAGTGCCCTAGGCTCTGTTGCTTTGTTTTTTAGATGTTTCAGGAAACACCATACACCTCTCCCGAGTGGCTGTTGGCAATTTTCATCCCGCCCATCAGCATAACAAGGCTCCCAGTTCTCCATGGCCTGTCCTGCCTTTCTGGATTTTACACTTTTTTCAGATGGCCCTTTTGACCGGGGGGAAGTGAGACTTCATTGTAGTGCAGATTTCCTTTACAAGCTTGCTTGGTTGGCCAAAAAGCGCGTATGCGTTTTTTCCTGAATATATTCAGGAAAAAACGCATACGCCCTTTTTGGCCAAGTGCATCATTGTGGACGTTCTGCCTCTTTTCCTATGCTTTAAATGCAATTCCAGTCTACCTCCTGAAATCGGTTTCCTGCAATTCTGCCCCGCTTTCAAGTCCTCTTGGCAGCCTTACTTCAGTATATTTTTGGATGATAGCTGTCATTTATAACTCTGCAGGTTTGTGAATTACAGTGCCCCTGAGCTCCTTTCTTCAACTCGCTTTCTTGTGAGCTGGCCGAAACACCGCAGGATTGCTTCAGGCCCTAATCTGGTTCCGGCACAGCACGCTGAGCCTTTGGTTAATTCCTCTTCCTGGTGGGAAATGAGAGTTAAATTTGCCCGTCCAGACACCTCCACCTAGTCTCTCATTGGTTCTTCCTATTCCTGTTCATCTTCCTCAGAAATTGCAAATGGGCCAAACAGGAGGTTAAAGGCACTGACTCTCCAAGTCGGGAGAGTGTTAGTTAAGCGTCTGGAATGTTACACCCGAGTACCAGGGGACGAGAATTGAGACATATTGGAACACGTCTCCCGATCACACGGTTGATCATACTCTGGGGTCCACGTGCATGTTTTAGCTGAAGGAAGAATCCCTTAAACCTGGAGAGTTGAGACCCGTGGAATGGGTACCATGCAATATGACTTCAAAGGGTCTTCATTTGCTCACCGAACCTCTCCAATCCTATCACTGCTGCGTTTATGCCCCTGTACACACGCTTGATTTTCTTTCAGAGACATAGCAATCCATAGGTTTTAAGATACTTACTAGTCAGGTACATTCTTAGGCGTTTAATATGGGGTGTTGAGTCCATTTCATTGAGCAAGGAGTAGTTCTTGTCTATTCTATATTTGGCTTAAGGAACTTTATCTGTGCTCATTTCAATCTCTGGTTTTATGCAGCACCCCAACTCACCTTTCCCCTTAAGCAAGCATAAGTTGGTTTTCTAAATTTGAGACCCTGTTCTGTTTTGTAATCCAGTTCCTGTGTAGCCAAGTTTACATCCCATGTATTAATGATATCTTATGATGTTTCTTTTTCTGTGTGAGTTATTTCAGTTAGAATCATCATACCTGAATCCACTCATTATGCTGCTACGGGCCTGATGACATAGATTTCATTGCTGAGTGATATTGCATTGTACGTAAGTACCACAACTTCTTTATCCATTTTTCACTTTCTGCGATATTGAACTTGTACCGTAAACGAGGTTCTTGTAAACAGAGCCGTCCCGAACTTTGGGGTGGCTGTGTCTTTTTGATTTTAATTTCCCTAAGCTATAGGACCATAAGTGGAAGTGCCCTAGACTCTGTTGCTTTGTTTTTTAGATGTTTCAGGAAACACCATACACCTCTCCCGAGTGGCTGTTGGCAATTTACATCCCGCCCATCAGCATAACAAGGCTCCCAGTTCTCCATGGCCTGTCCTGCCTTTCTGGATTTTACACTTTTTTCAGATGGCCCTTTTGACCGGGGGGGAAGAGAGACTTCATTGTAGTGCAGATTTCCTTTGCAAGCTTGCTTGGTTGGCCAAAAAGGGCGTATGCGTTTTTTCCTGAATATATTCAGGAAACAACGCATACGCCCTTTTTGGCCAAGTGCATCATTGTGGACGTTCTGCCTCTTTTCCTATGCTTTAAATGCAATTCCAGTCTACCTCCTGAAATCGGTTTCCTGCAATTCTGCCCCGCTTTCAAGTCCTCTTGGCAGCCTTACTTCAGTATATTTTTGGATGATAGCTGTCATTTATAACTCTGCAGGTTTGTGAATTACAGTGCCCCTGAGCTCCTTTCTTCAACTCGCTTTCTTGTGAGCTGGCCGCAACACCGCAGGATTGCTTCAGGCCCTAATCTGGTTCCGGCACGGCACGCTGAGCCTTTGGTTAATTCCTCTTCCTGGTGGGAAATGAGAGTTAAATTTGCCCGTCCAGACCCCTCCAGCTAGTCTCTCATTGGTTCTCCCTATTCCTGTTCATCTTCCTCAGAAATTGCAAATGGGCCAAACAGGAGGTTAAAGGCACTGACTCTCCAATTCGGGAGAGTGTTAGTAAAGCGTCTGGAATGTGGCACCCGAGTACCAGGGGACGAGAACTGAGACATATTGGAACACGTCTCCCGATCACACGGTTGATCATACTCTGGGTTCCACGTGCATGTTTTAGCTGAAGGAAGAATCCCTTAAACCTGGAGAGTTGAGACCCGTGGAATGGGTACCATGCAATATGACTTCAAAGGGTCTTAATTTGCTCACCGAACCTCTCCAATCCTATCACTGCTGCGTTTATGCCCCTGTACACACGCTTGATTCTCTTTCAGAGACATAGCAATCCATAGGTTTTAAGATACTTACTACTCAGGTACATTCTTAGGCGTTTAATATGGGGTGTTGAGTCCATTTCGTTGAGCAAGGAGTAGTTCTTGTCTATTCCATATTTGGCTTAAGGAACTTTATCTGTGCTCATTTCAATCTCTGGTTTTATGCAGCACCCCAACTCACCTTTCCCCTTAAGCAAGCATAAGTTGGTTTTCTAAATTTGAGACCCTGTTCTGTTTTGTAATCCAGTTCCTGTGTAGCCAAGTTTACATTCGGTGTATTAGTGATATCTTATGATGTTTCTTTTTCTGTGTGACTTATTTCAGTTAGAATCATCATACCTGAATCCACTCATTATGCTGCTACGGGCCTGATGACATAGATTTCATTGCTGAGTGATATTGCATTGTACGTAAGTACCACAACTTCTTTATCCATTTTTCACTTTCTGCGATATTGAACTTGTACCGTAAACGAGGTTCTTGTAAACAGAGCCGTCCCAAACTTTGGGGTGGCTGTGTCTTTCTGATTTTAATTTCCCAAGCTACAGGACCATAAGTGGAAGTGCCCTAGGCTCTGTTGCTTTGTTTTTTAGATGTTTCAGGAAACACCATACACCTCTCCCGAGTGGCTGTTGGCAATTTACATCCCGCCCATCAGCATAACAAGGCTCCCAGTTCTCCATGGCCTGTCCTGCCTTTCTGGATTTTACACTTTTTTCAGATGGCCCTTTTGACCGGGGGGAAGTGAGACTTCATTGTAGTGCAGATTTCCTTTGCAAGCTTGCTTGGTTGGCCAAAAAGGGCGTATGCGTTTTTTCCTGAATATATTCAGGAAAAAACGCATACGCCCTTTTTGGCCAAGTGCATCATTGTGGACGTTCTGCCTCTTTTCCTATGCTTTAAATGCAATTCCAGTCTACCTCCTGAAATCGGTTTCCTGCAATTCTGCCCCGCTTTCAAGTCCTCTTGGCAGCCTTACTTCAGTATATTTTTGGATGATAGCTGTCATTTATAACTCTGCAGGTTTGTGGATTACAGTGCCCCTGAGCTCCTTTCTTCAACTCGCTTTCTTGTGAGCTGGCCGCAACACCACAGATTTGCTTCAGGCCCTAATCTGGTTCCGGCACGGCACGCTGAGCCTTTGGTTAATTCCTCTTCCTGGTGGGAAATGAGAGTTAAATTTGCCCGTCCAGACACCTCCAGCTAGTCTCTCTTTGGTTCTCCCTATTCCTGTTCATCTGCCGCAGAAATTGCAAACTGGGCCAAACAGGAGGTTAAAGGCACTGACTCTCCAAGTCGGGAGAGTGTTAGTAAAGCGTCTGGAATGTTGCACCCGAGTACCAGGGGACGAGAACTGAGACATATTGGAACACGTCTCCCGATCACACGGTTGATCATACTCTGGGTTCCACGTGCATGTTTTACCTGAAGGCAGAGTCCCTTAAACCTGGAGAGTTGAGACCCGTGGAATGGGTACCATGCAATATGACTTCAAAGGGTCTTCATTTGCTCACCGAACCTCTCCAATCCTATCACTGCTGCGTTTATGCCCCTGTACACACGCTTGATTTTCTTTCAGAGACATAGCAATCCATAGGTTTTAAGATACTTATTGTCAGGTACATTCTTAGGCGTTTAATATGGGGTGTTGAGTCCATTTCGTTGAGCAAGGAGTAGTTCTTGTCTATTCTATATTTGGCTTAAGGAACTTTATCTGTGCTCATTTCAATCTCTGGTTTGATGCAGCACCCCAACTCACCTTTCCCCTTAAGCAAGCATAAGTTGGTTTTCTAAATTTGAGACCCTGTTCTGTTTTGTAATCCAGTTCCTGTGTAGCCAAGTTTACATCCCGTGTATTAGTGATATCTTATGATGTTTCTTTTTCTGTGTGACTTATTTCAGTTAGAATCATCATACCTGAATCCACTCATTATGCTGCTACGGGCCTGATGACATAGATTTCATTGCTGAGTGATATTGCATTGTACGTAAGTACCACAACTTCTTTATCCATTTTTCACTTTCTGCGCTATTGAACTTGTACCGTAAACGAGGTTCTTGTAAACAGAGCCGTCCCAAACTTTGGGGTGGCTGTGTCTTTTTGATTTTAATTTCCCTAAGCTATAGGACCATAAGTGGAAGTGCCCTAGGCTCTGTTGCTTTGTTTTTTAGATGTTTCAGGAAACACCATACACCTCTCCCGAGTGGCTGTTGGCAATTTTCATCCCGCGCATCAGCATAACAAGGCTCCCAGTTCTCCATGGCCTGTCCTGCCTTTCTGGATTTTACACTTTTTTCAGATGGCCCTTTTGACCAGGCGGAAGTGAGACTTCATTGTAGTGCAGATTTCCTTTACAAGCTTGCTTGGTTGGCCAAAAAGGGCGTATGCGTTTTTTCCTGAATATATTCAGGAAAAAACGCATACGCCCTTTTTGGCCAAGTGCATCATTGTGGACGTTCTGCCTCTTTTCCTATGCTTTAAATGCAATTCCAGTCTACCTCCTGAAATCGGTTTCCTGCAATTCTGCCCCGCTTTCAAGTCCTCTTGGCAGCCTTACTTCAGTATATTTTTGGATGATAGCTGTCATTTATAACTCTGCAGGTTTGTGAATTACAGTGCCCCTGAGCTCCTTTCTTCAACTCGCTTTCTTGTGAGCTGGCCGCAACACCGCAGGATTGCTTCAGGCCCTAATCTGGTTCCGGCACAGCACGCTGAGCCTTTGGTTAATTCCTCTTCCTGGTGGGAAATGAGAGTTAAATTTGCCCGTCCAGACACCTCCACCTAGTCTCTCATTGGTTCTTCCTATTCCTGTTCATCTTCCTCAGAAATTGCAAATGGGCCAAACAGGAGGTTAAAGGCACTGACTCTCCAAGTCAGGAGAGTGTTAGTTAAGCGTCTGGAATGTTACACCCGAGTACCAGGGGACGAGAATTGAGACATATTGGAACACGTCTCCCGATCACACGGTTGATCATACTCTGGGGTCCACGTTCATGTTTTAGCTGAAGGAAGAATCCCTTAAACCTGGAGAGTTGAGACCCGTGGAATGGGTACCATGCAATATGACTTCAAAGGGTCTTCATTTGCTCACCGAACCTCTCCAATCCTATCACTGCTGCGTTTATGCCCCTGTACACACGCTTGATTTTCTTTCAGAGACATAGCAATCCATAGGTTTTAAGATACTTACTAGTCAGGTACATTCTTAGGCGTTTAATATGGGGTGTTGAGTCCATTTCATTGAGCAAGGAGTAGTTCTTGTCTATTCCATATTTGGCTCAAGGAACTTTATCTGTGCTCATTTCAATCTCTGGTTTTATGCAGCACCCCAACTCACCTTTCCCCTTAAGCAAGCATAAGTTGGTTTTCTAAATTTGAGACCCTGTTCTGTTTTGTAATCCAGTTCCTGTGTAGCCAAGTTTACATTCCGTGTATTAGTGATATCTTATGATGTTTCTTTTTCTGTGTGACTTATTTCAGTTAGAATCATCATACCTGAATCCACTCATTATGCTGCTACGGGCCTGATGACATAGATTTCATTGCTGAGTGATATTGCATTGTACGTAAGTACCACAACTTCTTTATCCATTTTTCACTTTCTGCGATATTGAACTTGTACCGTAAACGAGGTTCTTGTAAACAGAGCCGTCCCAAACTTTGGGGTGGCTGTGTCTTTCTGATTTTAATTTCCCAAGCTACAGGACCATAAGTGGAAGTGCCCTAGGCTCTGTTGCTTTGTTTTTTAGATGTTTCAGGAAACACCATACACCTCTCCCGAGTGGCTGTTGGCAATTTACATCCCGCCCATCAGCATAACAAGGCTCCCAGTTCTCCATGGCCTGTCCTGCCTTTCTGGATTTTACACTTTTTTCAGATGGCCCTTTTGACCGGGGGGAAGTGAGACTTCATTGTAGTGCAGATTTCCTTTGCAAGCTTGCTTGGTTGGCCAAAAAGGGCGTATGCGTTTTTTCCTGAATATATTCAGGAAAAAACGCATACGCCCTTTTTGGCCAAGTGCATCATTGTGGACGTTCTGCCTCTTTTCCTATGCTTTAAATGCAATTCCAGTCTACCTCCTGAAATCGGTTTCCTGCAATTCTGCCCCGCTTTCAAGTCCTCTTGGCAGCCTTACTTCCGTATATTTTTGGACGATAGCTGTCCTTTATAACTCTGCAGGTTTGTGAATTACAGTGCCCCTGAGCTCCTTTCTTCAACTCGCTTTCTTGTGAGCTGGCCGCAACACCACAGGATTGCTTCAGGCCCTAATCTGGTTCCGGCACGGCACGCTGAGCCTTTGGTTAATTCCTCTTCCTGGTGGGAAATGAGAGTTAAATTTGCCCGTCCAGACACCTCCAGCTAGTCTCTCATTGGTTCTCCCTATTCCTGTTCATCTTCCGCAGAAATTGCAAATGGGCCAAACAGGAGGTTAAAGGCACTGACTCTCCAAGTCGGGAGAGTGTTTGTAAAGCGTCTGGAATGTTACACCCGAGTACCAGGGGACGAGAATTGAGACATATTGGAACACGTCTCCCGATCACATGGTTGATCATACTCTGGGTTCCACGTGCATGTTTTAGCTGAAGGAAGAATCCCTTAAACCTGGAGAGTTGAGACCCGTGGAATGGGTACCATGCAATATGACTTCAAAGGGTTTTCATTTGCTCACCGAACCTCTCCAATCCTATCACTGCTGCGTTTATGCCCCTGTACACACGCTTGATTTTCTTTCAGAGACATAGCAATCCATAGGTTTTAAGATACTTACTAGTCAGGTACATTCTTAGGCGTTTAATATGGGCTGTTGAGTCCATTTCGTTGAGCAAGGAGTAGTTCTTGTCTATTCCATATTTGGCTTAAGGAACTTTATCTGTGCTCATTTCAATCTCTGGTTTTATGCAGCACCCCAACTCACCTTTCCCCTTAAGCAAGCATAAGTTGGTTTTCTAAATTTGAGACCCTGTTCTGTTTTGTAATCCAGTTCCTGTGTAGCCAAGTTTACATTCGGTGTATTAGTGATATCTTATGATGTTTCTTTTTCTGTGTGACTTATTTCAGTTAGAATCATCATACCTGAATCCACTCATTATGCTGCTACGGGCCTGATGACATAGATTTCATTGCTGAGTGATATTGCATTGTACGTAAGTACCACAACTTCTTTATCCATTTTTCACTTTCTGTGATATTGAACTTGTACCGTAAACGATGTTCTTGTAAACAGAGCCGTCCCGAACTTTGGGGTGGCTGTGTCTTTCTGATTTTAATTTCCCTAAGCTATAGGACCATAAGTGGAAGTGCCCTAGGCTCTGTTGCTTTGTTTTTTAGATGTTTCAGGAAACACCATACACCTCTCCCGAGTGGCTGTTGGCAATTTACATCCCGCCCATCAGCATAACAAGGCTCCCAGTTCTCCATGGCCTGTCCTGCCTTTCTGGATTTTACACTTTTTTCAGATGGCCCTTTTGACCGGGGGGAAGTGAGACTTCATTGTAGTGCAGATTTCCTTTGCAAGCTTGCTTGGTTGGCCAAAAAGGGCGTATGCATTTTTTCCTGAATATATTCAGGAAAAAACGCATACGCCCTTTTTGGCCAAGTGCATCATTGTGGACGTTCTGCCTCTTTTCCTATGCTTTAAATGCAATTCCAGTCTACCTCCTGAAATCGGTTTCCTGCAATTCTGCCCCGCTTTCAAGTCCTCTTGGCAGCCTTACTTCAGTATATTTTTGGATGATAGCTGTCATTTATAACTCTGCAGGTTTGTGAATTACAGTGCCCCTGAGCTCCTTTCTTCAACTCGCTTTCTTGTGAGCTGGCCGCAACACCACAGGATTGCTTCAGGCCCTAATCTGGTTCCGGCACGGCACGCTGAGCCTTTGGTTAATTCCTCTTCCTGGTGGGAAATGAGAGTTAAATTTGCCCGTCCAGACACCTCCAGCTAGTCTCTCTTTGGTTCTCCCTATTCCTGTTCATCTTCCGCAGAAATTGCAAACTGGGCCAAACAGGAGGTTAAAGGCACTGACTCTCCAAGTCGGGAGAGTGTTAGTAAAGCGTCTGGAATGTTGCACCCGAGTTACAGGGGACGAGAACTGAGACATATTGGAACACGTCTCCCGATCACACGGTTGATCATACTCTGGGTTCCACGTGCATGTTTTACCTGAAGGCAGAGTCCCTTAAACCTGGAGAGTTGAGACCCGTGGAATGGGTACCATGCAATATGACTTCAAAGGGTCTTCATTTGCTCACCGAACCTCTCCAATCCTATCACTGCTGCGTTTATGCCCCTGTACACACGCTTGATTTTCTTTCAGAGACATAGCAATCCATAGGTTTTAAGATACTTATTGTCAGGTACATTCTTAGGCGTTTAATATGGGGTGTTGAGTCCATTTCGTTGAGCAAGGAGTAGTTCTTGTCTATTCCATATTTGGCTTAAGGAACTTTATCTGTGCTCATTTCAATCTCTGGTTTGATGCAGCACCCCAACTCACCTTTCCCCTTAAGCAAGCATAAGTTGGTTTTCTAAATTTGAGACCCTGTTCTGTTTTGTAATCCAGTTCCTGTGTAGCCAAGTTTACATCCCGTGTATTAGTGATATCTTATGATGTTTCTTTTTCTGTGTGACTTATTTCAGTTAGAATCATCATACCTGAATCCACTCATTATGCTGCTACGGGCCTGATGACATAGATTTCATTGCTGAGTGATATTGCATTGTACGTAAGTACCACAACTTCTTTATCCATTTTTCACTTTCTGCGCTATTGAACTTGTACCGTAAACGAGGTTCTTGTAAACAGAGCCGTCCCAAACTTTGGGGTGGCTGTGTCTTTTTGATTTTAATTTCCCTAAGCTATAGGACCATAAGTGGAAGTGCCCTAGGCTCTGTTGCTTTGTTTTTTAGATGTTTCAGGAAACACCATACACCTCTCCCGAGTGGCTGTTGGCAATTTTCATCCCGCCCATCAGCATAACAAGGCTCCCAGTTCTCCATGGCCTGTCCTGCCTTTCTGGATTTTACACTTTTTTCAGATGGCCCTTTTGACCAGGCGGAAGTGAGACTTCATTGTAGTGCAGATTTCCTTTACAAGCTTGCTTGGTTGGCCAAAAAGGGCGTATGCGTTTTTTCCTGAATATATTCAGGAAAAAACGCATACGCCCTTTTTGGCCAAGTGCATCATTGTGGACGTTCTGCCTCTTTTCCTATGCTTTAAATGCAATTCCAGTCTACCTCCTGAAATCGGTTTCCTGCAATTCTGCCCCGCTTTCAAGTCCTCTTGACAGCCTTACTTCAGTATATTTTTGGATGATAGCTGTCATTTATAACTCTGCAGGTTTGTGAATTACAGTGCCCCTGAGCTCCTTTCTTCAACTCGCTTTCTTGTGAGCTGGCCGCAACACCGCAGGATTGCTTCAGGCCCTAATCTGGTTCCGGCACGGCACGCTGAGCCTTTGGTTAATTCCTCTTCCTGGTGGGAAATGACAGTTAAATTTGCCCGTCCAGACACCTCCAGCTAGTCTCTCATTGGTTCTCCCTATTCCTGTTCATCTTCCTCAGAAATTGCAAATGGGCCAAACAGGAGGTTAAAGGCACTGACTCTCCAAGTCGGGAGAGTGTTAGTAAAGCGTCTGGAATGTTGCACCCGAGTACCAGGGGACGAGAATTGAGACATATTGGAACACGTCTCCCAATCACACGGTTGATCATACTCTGGGTTCCACGTGCATGTTTTAGCTGAAGGAAGAATCCCTTAAAACTGGAGAGTTGAGACCCGTGGAATGGGTACCATGCAATATGACTTCAAAGGGTCTTCATTTGCTCACCGAACCTCTCCAATCCTATCACTGCTGCGTTTATGCCCCTGTACACACGCTTGATTTTCTTTCGGAGACATAGCAATCCATAGGTTTGAAAATTCTTACTAGTCAGGTACATTCTTAGGCGTTTAATATGGGGTTTTGAGTCCATTTCGTTGAGCAAGGAGTAGTTCTTGTCTATTCTATATTTGGCTTAAGGACCTTTATCTGTGCTCATTTCAATCTCTGGTTTTATGCAGCACCCCAACTCACCTTTCCCCTTAAGCAAGCATAAGTTGGTTTTCTAAATTTGGGACCCTGTTCTGTTTTGTAATCCAGTTCCTGTGTAGCCAAGTTTACATCCCGTGTATTAATGATATCTTATGATGTTTCTTTTTCTGTGTGACTTATTTCAGTTAGAATCATCATACCTGAATCCACTCATTATGCTGCTACGGGCCTGATGACATAGATTTCATTGCTGAGTGATATTGCATTGTACGTAAGTACCACAACTTCTTTATCCATTTTTCACTTTCTGCGCTATTGAACTTGTACCGTAAACGAGGTTCTTGTAAACAGAGCCGTCCCAAACTTTGGGGTGGCTGTGTCTTTTTGATTTTAATTTCCCTAAGCTATAGGACCATAAGTGGAAGTGCCCTAGGCTCTGTTGCTTTGTTTTTTAGATGTTTCAGGAAACACCATACACCTCTCCCGAGTGGCTGTTGGCAATTTACATCCCGCCCATCAGCATAACAAGGCTCCCAGTTCTCCATGGCCTGTCCTGCCTTTCTGGATTTTACACTTTTTTCAGATGGCCCTTTTGACCGGGGGGAAGTGAGACTTCATTGTAGTGCAGATTTCCTTTGCAAGCTTGCTTGGTTGGCCAAAAAGGGCGTATGCGTTTTTTCCTGAATAATTCAGGAAAAAACGCATACGCCCTTTTTGGCCAAGTGCATCATTGTGGACGTTCTGCCTCTTTTCCTATGCTTTAAATGCAATTCCAGTCTACCTCCTGAAATCGGTTTCCTGCAATTCTGCCCCGCTTTCAAGTCCTCTTGGCAGCCTTACTTCAGTATATTTTTGGACGATAGCTGTCATTTATAACTCTGCAGGTTTGTGAATTACAGTGCCCCTGAGCTCCTTTCTTCAACTCGCTTTCTTGTGAGCTGGCCGCAACACCGCAGGATTGCTTCAGGCCCTAATCTGGTTCCGGCACGGCACGCTGAGCCTTTGGTTAATTCCTCTTCCTGGTGGGAAATGAGAGTTAAATTTGCCCGTCCAGACACCTCCAGCTAGTCTCTCATTGGTTCTCCCTATTCCTGTTCATCTTCCGCAGAAATTGCAAACTGGGCCAAACAGGAGGTTAAAGGCACTGACTCTCCAAGTCGGGAGAGTGTTAGTAAAGCGTCTGGAATGTTGCACCCGAGTACCAGGGGACGAGAACTGAGACATATTGGAACACGTCTCCCCATCACACGGTTGATCATACTCTGGGTTCCACGTGCATGTTTTAGCTGAAGGAAGAATCCCTTAAACCTGGAGAGTTGAGACCCGTGGAATGGGTACCATGCAATATGACTTCAAAGGGTCTTCATTTGCTCACCGAACCTCTCCAATCCTATCACTGCTGCGTTTATGCCCCTGTACACACGCTTGATTTTCTTTCAGAGACATAGCAATCCATAGGTTTTAAGATACTTACTAGTCAGGTACATTCTTAGGCGTTTAATATGGGCTGTTGAGTCCATTTCGTTGAGCAAGGAGTAGTTCTTGTCTATTCCATATTTGGCTTAAGGAACTTTATCTGTGCTCATTTCAATCTCTGGTTTTATGCAGCACCCCAACTCACCTTTCCCCTTAAGCAAGCATAAGTTGGTTTTCTAAATTTGAGACCCTGTTCTGTTTTGTAATCCAGTTCCTGTGTAGCCAAGTTTACATTCGGTGTATTAGTGATATCTTATGATGTTTCTTTTTCTGTGTGACTTATTTCAGTTAGAATCATCATACCTGAATCCACTCATTATGCTGCTACGGGCCTGATGACATAGATTTCATTGCTGAGTGATATTGCATTGTACGTAAGTACCACAACTTCTTTATCCATTTTTCACTTTCTGTGATATTGAACTTGTACCGTAAACGATGTTCTTGTAAACAGAGCCGTCCCGAACTTTGGGGTGGCTGTGTCTTTCTGATTTTAATTTCCCTAAGCTATAGGACCATAAGTGGAAGTGCCCTAGGCTCTGTTGCTTTGTTTTTTAGATGTTTCAGGAAACACCATACACCTCTCCCGAGTGGCTGTTGGCAATTTACATCCCGCCCATCAGCATAACAAGGCTCCCAGTTCTCCATGGCCTGTCCTGCCTTTCTGGATTTTACACTTTTTTCAGATGGCCCTTTTGACCGGGGGGAAGTGAGACTTCATTGTAGTGCAGATTTCCTTTGCAAGCTTGCTTGGTTGGCCAAAAAGGGCGTATGCATTTTTTCCTGAATATATTCAGGAAAAAACGCATACGCCCTTTTTGGCCAAGTGCATCATTGTGGACGTTCTGCCTCTTTTCCTATGCTTTAAATGCAATTCCAGTCTACCTCCTGAAATCGGTTTCCTGCAATTCTGCCCCGCTTTCAAGTCCTCTTGGCAGCCTTACTTCAGTATATTTTTGGATGATAGCTGTCATTTATAACTCTGCAGGTTTGTGAATTACAGTGCCCCTGAGCTCCTTTCTTCAACTCGCTTTCTTGTGAGCTGGCCGCAACACCACAGGATTGCTTCAGGCCCTAATCTGGTTCCGGCACGGCACGCTGAGCCTTTGGTTAATTCCTCTTCCTGGTGGGAAATGAGAGTTAAATTTGCCCGTCCAGACACCTCCAGCTAGTCTCTCTTTGGTTCTCCCTATTCCTGTTCATCTTCCGCAGAAATTGCAAACTGGGCCAAACAGGAGGTTAAAGGCACTGACTCTCCAAGTCGGGAGAGTGTTAGTAAAGCGTCTGGAATGTTGCACCCGAGTTACAGGGGACGAGAACTGAGACATATTGGAACACGTCTCCCGATCACACGGTTGATCATACTCTGGGTTCCACGTGCATGTTTTACCTGAAGGCAGAGTCCCTTAAACCTGGAGAGTTGAGACCCGTGGAATGGGTACCATGCAATATGACTTCAAAGGGTCTTCATTTGCTCACCGAACCTCTCCAATCCTATCACTGCTGCGTTTATGCCCCTGTACACACGCTTGATTTTCTTTCAGAGACATAGCAATCCATAGGTTTTAAGATACTTATTGTCAGGTACATTCTTAGGCGTTTAATATGGGGTGTTGAGTCCATTTCGTTGAGCAAGGAGTAGTTCTTGTCTATTCCATATTTGGCTTAAGGAACTTTATCTGTGCTCATTTCAATCTCTGGTTTGATGCAGCACCCCAACTCACCTTTCCCCTTAAGCAAGCATAAGTTGGTTTTCTAAATTTGAGACCCTGTTCTGTTTTGTAATCCAGTTCCTGTGTAGCCAAGTTTACATCCCGTGTATTAGTGATATCTTATGATGTTTCTTTTTCTGTGTGACTTATTTCAGTTAGAATCATCATACCTGAATCCACTCATTATGCTGCTACGGGCCTGATGACATAGATTTCATTGCTGAGTGATATTGCATTGTACGTAAGTACCACAACTTCTTTATCCATTTTTCACTTTCTGCGCTATTGAACTTGTACCGTAAACGAGGTTCTTGTAAACAGAGCCGTCCCAAACTTTGGGGTGGCTGTGTCTTTTTGATTTTAATTTCCCTAAGCTATAGGACCATAAGTGGAAGTGCCCTAGGCTCTGTTGCTTTGTTTTTTAGATGTTTCAGGAAACACCATACACCTCTCCCGAGTGGCTGTTGGCAATTTTCATCCCGCCCATCAGCATAACAAGGCTCCCAGTTCTCCATGGCCTGTCCTGCCTTTCTGGATTTTACACTTTTTTCAGATGGCCCTTTTGACCAGGCGGAAGTGAGACTTCATTGTAGTGCAGATTTCCTTTACAAGCTTGCTTGGTTGGCCAAAAAGGGCGTATGCGTTTTTTCCTGAATATATTCAGGAAAAAACGCATACGCCCTTTTTGGCCAAGTGCATCATTGTGGACGTTCTGCCTCTTTTCCTATGCTTTAAATGCAATTCCAGTCTACCTCCTGAAATCGGTTTCCTGCAATTCTGCCCCGCTTTCAAGTCCTCTTGACAGCCTTACTTCAGTATATTTTTGGATGATAGCTGTCATTTATAACTCTGCAGGTTTGTGAATTACAGTGCCCCTGAGCTCCTTTCTTCAACTCGCTTTCTTGTGAGCTGGCCGCAACACCGCAGGATTGCTTCAGGCCCTAATCTGGTTCCGGCACGGCACGCTGAGCCTTTGGTTAATTCCTCTTCCTGGTGGGAAATGACAGTTAAATTTGCCCGTCCAGACACCTCCAGCTAGTCTCTCATTGGTTCTCCCTATTCCTGTTCATCTTCCTCAGAAATTGCAAATGGGCCAAACAGGAGGTTAAAGGCACTGACTCTCCAAGTCGGGAGAGTGTTAGTAAAGCGTCTGGAATGTTGCACCCGAGTACCAGGGGACGAGAATTGAGACATATTGGAACACGTCTCCCAATCACACGGTTGATCATACTCTGGGTTCCACGTGCATGTTTTAGCTGAAGGAAGAATCCCTTAAAACTGGAGAGTTGAGACCCGTGGAATGGGTACCATGCAATATGACTTCAAAGGGTCTTCATTTGCTCACCGAACCTCTCCAATCCTATCACTGCTGCGTTTATGCCCCTGTACACACGCTTGATTTTCTTTCGGAGACATAGCAATCCATAGGTTTGAAAATTCTTACTAGTCAGGTACATTCTTAGGCGTTTAATATGGGGTTTTGAGTCCATTTCGTTGAGCAAGGAGTAGTTCTTGTCTATTCTATATTTGGCTTAAGGACCTTTATCTGTGCTCATTTCAATCTCTGGTTTTATGCAGCACCCCAACTCACCTTTCCCCTTAAGCAAGCATAAGTTGGTTTTCTAAATTTGAGACCCTGTTCTGTTTTGTAATCCAGTTCCTGTGTAGCCAAGTTTACATCCCGTGTATTAATGATATCTTATGATGTTTCTTTTTCTGTGTGACTTATTTCAGTTAGAATCATCATACCTGAATCCACTCATTATGCTGCTACGGGCCTGATGACATAGATTTCATTGCTGAGTGATATTGCATTGTACGTAAGTACCACAACTTCTTTATCCATTTTTCACTTTCTGCGCTATTGAACTTGTACCGTAAACGAGGTTCTTGTAAACAGAGCCGTCCCAAACTTTGGGGTGGCTGTGTCTTTTTGATTTTAATTTCCCTAAGCTATAGGACCATAAGTGGAAGTGCCCTAGGCTCTGTTGCTTTGTTTTTTAGATGTTTCAGGAAACACCATACACCTCTCCCGAGTGGCTGTTGGCAATTTACATCCCGCCCATCAGCATAACAAGGCTCCCAGTTCTCCATGGCCTGTCCTGCCTTTCTGGATTTTACACTTTTTTCAGATGGCCCTTTTGACCGGGGGGAAGTGAGACTTCATTGTAGTGCAGATTTCCTTTGCAAGCTTGCTTGGTTGGCCAAAAAGGGCGTATGCGTTTTTTCCTGAATAATTCAGGAAAAAACGCATACGCCCTTTTTGGCCAAGTGCATCATTGTGGACGTTCTGCCTCTTTTCCTATGCTTTAAATGCAATTCCAGTCTACCTCCTGAAATCGGTTTCCTGCAATTCTGCCCCGCTTTCAAGTCCTCTTGGCAGCCTTACTTCAGTATATTTTTGGACGATAGCTGTCATTTATAACTCTGCAGGTTTGTGAATTACAGTGCCCCTGAGCTCCTTTCTTCAACTCGCTTTCTTGTGAGCTGGCCGCAACACCGCAGGATTGCTTCAGGCCCTAATCTGGTTCCGGCACGGCACGCTGAGCCTTTGGTTAATTCCTCTTCCTGGTGGGAAATGAGAGTTAAATTTGCCCGTCCAGACACCTCCAGCTAGTCTCTCATTGGTTCTCCCTATTCCTGTTCATCTTCCGCAGAAATTGCAAACTGGGCCAAACAGGAGGTTAAAGGCACTGACTCTCCAAGTCGGGAGAGTGTTAGTAAAGCGTCTGGAATGTTGCACCCGAGTACCAGGGGACGAGAACTGAGACATATTGGAACACGTCTCCCGATCACACGGTTGATCATACTCTGGGTTCCACGTGCATGTTTTAGCTGAAGGAAGAATCCCTTAAACCTGGAGAGTTGAGACCCGTGGAATGGGTACCATGCAATATGACTTCAAAGGGTCTTCATTTGCTCACCGAACCTCTCCAATCCTATCACTGCTGCGTTTATGCCCCTGTACACACGCTTGATTTTCTTTCAGAGACATAGCAATCCATAGGTTTTAAGATACTTACTAGTCAGGTACATTCTTAGGCGTTTAATATGGGGTGTTGAGTCCATTTCATTGAGCAAGGAGTAGTTCTTGTCTATTCCATATTTGGCTTAAGGAACTTTATCTGTGCTCATTTCAATCTCTGGTTTTATGCAGCACCCCAACTCAGCTTTCCCCTTAAGCAAGCATAAGTTGGTTTTCTAAATTTGAGACCCTGTTCTGTTTTGTAATCCAGTTCCTGTGTAGCCAAGTTTACATTCCGTGTATTAGTGATATCTTATGATGTTTCTTTTTCTGTGTGACTTATTTCAGTTAGAATCATCATACCTGAATCCACTCATTATGCTGCTATGGGCCTGATGACATAGATTTCATTGCTGAGTGATATTGCATTGTACGTAAGTACCACAACTTCTTTATCCATTTTTCACTTTCTGTGATATTGAACTTGTACCGTAAACGATGTTCTTGTAAACAGAGCCGTCCCAAACTTTGGGGTGGCTGTGTCTTTTTGATTTTAATTTCCCTAAGCTATAGGACCATAAGTGGAAGTGCCCTAGGCTCTGTTGCTTTGTTTTTTAGATGTTTCAGGAAACACCATACACCTCTCCAGAGTGGCTGTTGGCAATTTACATCCCGCCCATCAGCATAACAAGGCTCCCAGTTCTCCATGGCCTGTCCTGCATTTCTGGATTTTACACTTTTTTCAGATGGCCCTTTTGACCGGGGGGAAGTGAGACTTCATTGTAGTGCAGATTTCCTTTACAAGCTTGCTTGGTTGGCCAAAAAGGGCGTATGCGTTTTTTCCTGAATATATTCAGGAAAAAACGCATACGCCCTTTTTGGCCAAGTGCATCATTGTGGACGTTCTGCCTCTTTTCCTATGCTTTAAATGCAATTCCAGTCTACCTCCTGAAATCGGTTTCCTGCAATTCTGCCCCGCTTTCAAGTCCTCTTGACAGCCTTACTTCAGTATATTTTTGGACGATAGCTGTCATTTATAACTCTGCAGGTTTGTGAATTACAGTGCCCCTGAGCTCCTTTCTTCAACTCGCTTTCTTGTGAGCTGGCTGCAACACCGCAGGATTGCTTCAGGCCCTAATCTGGTTCCGGCACAGCACGCTGAGCCTTTGGTTAATTCCTCTTCCTGGTGGGAAATGAGAGTTAAATTTGCCCGTCCAGACACCTCCACCTAGTCTCTCATTGGTTCTTCCTATTCCTGTTCATCTTCCTCAGAAATTGCAAATGGGCCAAACAGGAGGTTAAAGGCACTGACTCTCCAAGTCGGGAGAGTGTTAGTTAAGCGTCTGGAATGTTACACCCGAGTACCAGGGGACGAGAATTGAGACATATTGGAACACGTCTCCCGATCACACGGTTGATCATACTCTGGGTTCCACGTGCATGTTTTAGCTGAAGGAAGAATCCCTTAAACCTGGAGAGTTGAGACCCGTGGAATGGGTACCATGCAATATGACTTCAAAGGGTCTTCATTTGCTCACCGAACCTCTCCAATCCTATCACTGCTGCGTTTATGCCCCTGTACACACGCTTGATTTTCTTTCAGAGACATAGCAATCCATAGGTTTTAAGATACTTACTAGTCAGGTACATTCTTAGGCGTTTAATATGGGGTGTTGAGTCCATTTCGTTGAGCAAGGAGTAGTTCTTGTCTATTCCATATTTGGCTTAAGGAACTTTATCTGTGCTCATTTCAATCTCTGGTTTTATGCAGCACCCCAACTCACCTTTCCCCTTAAGCAAGCATAAGTTGGTTTTCTAAATTTGAGACCCTGTTCTGTTTTGTAATCCAGTTCCTGTGTAGCCAAGTTTACATTCCGTGTATTAGTGATATCTTATGATGTTTCTTTTTCTGTGTGACTTATTTCAGTTAGAATCATCATACCTGAATCCACTCATTATGCTGCTACGGGCCTGATGACATAGATTTCATTGCTGAGTGATATTGCATTGTACGTAAGTACCACAACTTCTTTATCCATTTTTCACTTTCTGCGCCATTGAACTTGTACCGTAAACGAGGTTCTTGTAAACAGAGCCGTCCCAAACTTTGGGGTGGCTGTGTCTTTTTGATTTTAATTTCCCTAAGCTATAGGATCATAAGTGGAAGTGCCCTAGGCTCTGTTGCTTTGTTTTTTAGATGTTTCAGGAAACACCATACACCTCTCCCGAGTGGCTGTTGGCAATTTACATCCCGCCCATCAGCATAACAAGGCTCCCAGTTCTCCATGGCCTGTCCTGCCTTTCTGGATTTTACACTTTTTTCAGATGGCCCTTTTGACCGGGGGGAAGTGAGACTTCATTGTAGTGCAGATTTCCTTTACAAGCTTGCTTGGTTGGCCAAAAAGGGCGTATGCGTTTTTTCCTGAATATATTCAGGAAAAAACGCATACGCCCTTTTTGGCCAAGTGCATCATTGTGGACGTTCTGCCTCTTTTCCTATGCTTTAAATGCAATTCCAGTCTACCTCCTGAAATCGGTTTCCTGCAATTCTGCCCCGTTTTCAAGTCCTCTTGGCAGCCTTACTTCAGTATATTTTTGGATGATAGCTGTCATTTATAACTCTGCAGGTTTGTGAATTACAGTGCCCCTGAGCTCCTTTCTTCAACTCGCTTTCTTGTGAGCTGGCCGCAACACCGCAGGATTGCTTCAGGCCCTAATCTGGTTCCGGCACGGCACACTGAGCCTTTGGTTAATTCCTCTTCCTGGTGGGAAATGAGAGTTAAATTTGCCCGTCCAGACACCTCCAGCTAGTCTCTCATTGGTTCTCCCTATTCCTGTTTATCTTCCTCAGAAATTGCAAATGGGCCAAACAGGAGGTTAAAGGCACTGACTCTCCAAGTCGGGAGAGTGTTAGTAAAGCGTCTGGAATGTTACACCCGAGTACCAGGGGACGAGAATTGAGACATATTGGAACACGTCTCCCGATCACACGGTTGATCATACTCTGGGTTCCACGTGCATGTTTTAGCTGAAGGAAGAATCCCTTAAACCTGGAGAGTTGAGACCCGTGGAATGGGTACCATGCAATATGACTTCAAAGGGTCTTCATTTGCTCACCGAACCTCTCCAATCCTATCACTGCTGCGTTTATGCCCCTGTACACACGCTTGATTTTCTTTCAGAGACATAGCAATCCATAGGTTTTAAGATACTTACTAGTCAGGTACATTCTTAGGCGTTTAATATGTGGTGTTGAGTCCATTTCGTTGAGCAAGGAGTAGTTCTTGTCTATTCCATATTTGGCTTAAGGAACTTTATCTGTGCTCATTTCAATCTCTGGTTTTATGCAGCACCCCAACTCACCTTTCCCCTTAAGCAAGCATAAGTTGGTTTTCTAAATTTGAGACCCTGTTCTGTTTTGTAATCCAGTTCCTGTGTAGCCAGGTTTACATTCCGTGTATTAGTGATATCTTATGATGTTTCTTTTTCTGTGTGACTTATTTCAGTTAGAATCATCATACCTGAATCCACTCATTATGCTGCTACGGGCCTGATGACATAGATTTCATTGCTGAGTGATATTGCATTGTACGTAAGTACCACAACTTCTTTATCCATTTTTCACTTTCTGCGATATTGAACTTGTACCGTAAACGAGGTTCTTGTAAACAGAGCCGTCCCAAACTTTGGGGTGGCTGTGTCTTTTTGATTTTAATTTCCCTAAGCTATAGGACCATAAGTGGAAGTGCCCTAGGCTCTGTTGCTTTGTTTTTTAGATGTTTCAGGAAACACCATACACCTCTCCCGAGTGGCTGTTGGCAATTTACATCCCGCCCATCAGCATAACAAGGCTCCCAGTTCTCCATGGCCTGTCCTGCCTTTCTGGATTTTACACTTTTTTCAGATGGCCCTTTTGACCGGGGGGAAGTGAGACTTCATTGTAGTGCAGATTTCCTTTGCAAGCTTGCTTGGTTGGCCAAAAAGGGCGTATACGTTTTTTCCTGAATATATTCAGGAAAAAACGCATACGCCCTTTTTGGCCAAGTGCATCATTGTGGACGTTCTGCCTCTTTTCCTATGCTTTAAATGCAATTCCAGTCTACCTCCTGAAATCGGTTTCCTGCAATTCTGCCCCGCTTTCAAGTCCTCTTGGCAGCCTTACTTCAGTATATTTTTGGACGATAGCTGTCATTTATAACTCTGCAGGTTTGTGAATTACAGTGCCCCTGAGCTCCTTTCTTCAACTCGCTTTCTTGTGAGCTGGCCGCAACACCGCAGGATTGCTTCAGGCCCTAATCTGGTTCCGGCACGGCACGCTGAGCCTTTGGTTAATTCCTCTTCCTGGTGGGAAATGAGAGTTAAATTTGCCCGTCCAGACACCTCCAGCTAGTCTCTCATTGGTTCTCCCTATTCCTGTTCATCTTCCGCAGAAATTGCAAATGGGCCAAACAGGAGGTTAAAGGCACTGACTCTCCAAGTCGGGAGAGTGTTAGTAAAGCGTCTGGAATGTTACACCCGAGTACCAGGGGACGAGAATTGAGACATATTGGAACACGTCTCCCGATCACACGGTTGATCATACTCTGGGTTCCACGTGCATGTTTTAGCTGAAGGAAGAATCCCTTAAACCTGGAGAGTTGAGACCCGTGGAATGGGTACCAAGCAATATGACTTCAAAGGGTCTTCATTTGCTCACCGAACCTCTCCAATCCTATCACTGCTGCGTTTATGCCCCTGTACACACGCTTGATTCTCTTTCAGAGACATAGCAATCCATAGGTTTTAAGATACTTACTAGTCAGGTACATTCTTAGGCGTTTAATATGGGCTGTTGAGTCCATTTCGTTGAGCAAGGAGTAGTTCTTGTCTATTCCATATTTGGCTTAAGGAACTTTATCTGTGCTCATTTCAATCTCTGGTTTTATGCAGCACCCCAACTCACCTTTCCCCTTAAGCAAGCATAAGTTGGTTTTCTAAATTTGAGACCCTGTTCTGTTTTGTAATCCAGTTCCTGTGTAGCCAAGTTTACATTCGGTTTATTAGTGATATCTTATGATGTTTCTTTTTCTGTGTGACTTATTTCAGTTAGAATCATCATACCTGAATCCACTCATTATGCTGCTACGGGCCTGATGACATAGATTTCATTGCTGAGTGATATTGCATTGTACGTAAGTACCACAACTTCTTTATCCATTTTTCACTTTCTGCGCCATTGAACTTGTACCGTAAACGAGGTTCTTGTAAACAGAGCCGTCCCAAACTTTGGGGTGGCTGTGTCTTTTTGATTTTAATTTCCCTAAGCTATAGGATCATAAGTGGAAGTGCCCTAGGCTCTGTTGCTTTGTTTTTTAGATGTTTCAGGAAACACCATACACCTCTCCCGAGTGGCTGTTGGCAATTTACATCCCGCCCATCAGCATAACAAGGCTCCCAGTTCTCCATGGCCTGTCCTGCCTTTCTGGATTTTACACTTTTTTCAGATGGCCCTTTTGACCGGGGGGAAGTGAGACTTCATTGTAGTGCAGATTTCCTTTACAAGCTTGCTTGGTTGGCCAAAAAGGGCGTATGCGTTTTTTCCTGAATATATTCAGGAAAAAACGCATACGCCCTTTTTGGCCAAGTGCATCATTGTGGACGTTCTGCCTCTTTTCCTATGCTTTAAATGCAATTCCAGTCTACCTCCTGAAATCGGTTTCCTGCAATTCTGCCCCGTTTTCAAGTCCTCTTGGCAGCCTTACTTCAGTATATTTTTGGATGATAGCTGTCATTTATAACTCTGCAGGTTTGTGAATTACAGTGCCCCTGAGCTCCTTTCTTCAACTCGCTTTCTTGTGAGCTGGCCGCAACACCGCAGGATTGCTTCAGGCCCTAATCTGGTTCCGGCACAGCACGCTGAGCCTTTGGTTAATTCCTCTTCCTGGTGGGAAATGAGAGTTAAATTTGCCCGTCCAGACACCTCCACCTAGTCTCTCATTGGTTCTTCCTATTCCTGTTCATCTTCCTCAGAAATTGCAAATGGGCCAAACAGGAGGTTAAAGGCACTGACTCTCCAAGTCGGGAGAGTGTTAGTTAAGCGTCTGGAATGTTACACCCGAGTACCAGGGGACGAGAATTGAGACATATTGGAACACGTCTCCCGATCACACGGTTGATCATACTCTGGGTTCCACGTGCATGTTTTAGCTGAAGGAAGAATCCCTTAAACCTGGAGAATTGAGACCCGTGGAATGGGTACCAAGCAATATGAGTTCAAAGGGTCTTCATTTGCTCACCGAACCTCTCCAATCCTATCACTGCTGCGTTTATGCCCCTGTACACACGCTTGATTCTCTTTCAGAGACATAGCAATCCATAGGTTTTAAGATACTTACTAGTCAGGTACATTCTTAGGCGTTTAATATGGGGTGTTGAGTCCATTTCGTTGAGCAAGGAGTAGTTCTTGTCTATTCCATATTTGGCTTAAGGAACTTTATCTGTGCTCATTTCAATCTCTGGTTTTATGCAGCACCCAACTCACCTTTCCCCTTAAGCAAGCATAAGTTGGTTTTCTAAATTTGAGACCCTGTTCTGTTTTGTAATCCAGTTCCTGTGTAGCCAAGCTTACATTCCGTGTATTAGTGATATCTTATGATGTTTCTTTTTCTGTGTGACTTATTTCAGTTAGAATCATCATACCTGAATGCACTCATTATGCTGCTATGGGCCTGATGACATAGATTTCATTGCTGAGTGATATTTCATTGTACGTAAGTACCACAACTTCTTTATCCATTTTTCACTTTCTGCGTTATTGAACTTGTACCGTAAACAAGGTTCTTGTAAACAGAGCCGTCCCAAACTTTGGGGTGGCTGTGTCTTTTTGATTTTAATTTCCCTAAGCTATAGGACCATAAGTGGACGTGCCCTAGGCTCTGTTGCTTTGTTTTTTAGATGTTTCAGGAAACACCATACACCTCTCCAGAGTGGCTGTTGGCAATTTACATCCCGCCCATCAGCATAACAAGGCTCCCAGTTCTCCATGGCCTGTCCTGCCTTTCTGGATTTTACACTTTTTTCAGATGGCCCTTTTGACCGGGGGGAAGTGAGACTTCATTGTAGTGCAGATTTCCTTTGCAAGCTTGCTTGGTTGGCCAAAAAGGGCGTATGCGTTTTTTCCTGAATATATTCAGGAAAAAACGCATACGCCCTTTTTGGCCAAGTGCATCATTGTGGACGTTCTGCCTCTTTTCCTATGCTTTAAATGCAATTCCAGTCTACCTCCTGAAATCGGTTTCCTGCAATTCTGCCCCGCTTTCAAGTCCTCTTGGCAGCCTTACTTCAGTATATTTTTGGACGATAGCTGTCATTTATAACTCTGCAGGTTTGCGAATTACAGTGCCCATGAGCTCCTTTCTTCAACTCGCTTTCTTGTGAGCTGGCCGCAACACTGCAGGATTGCTTCAAGCCCTAATCTGGTTCCGGCACGGCACGCTGAGCCTTTGGTTAATTCCTCTTCCTCGTGGGAAATGAGAGTTAAATTTGCCCGTCCAGACACCTCCACCTAGTCTCTCATTGGTTCTCCCTATTCCTGTTCATCTTCCGCAGAAATTGCAAATGGGCCAAACAGGAGGTTAAAGGCACTGACTCTCCAAGTCGGGAGAGTGTTAGTAAAGCGTCTGGAATTTTGCACCTGAGTACCAGGGGACGACAACTGAGACATATTGGAACATGTCTCCCGATCACACTGTTGATCATACTCTGGGTTCCACGTGCATGTTTTACCTGAAGACAGAATCCCTTAAACCTGGAGAGTTGAGACCCGTGGAATGGGTACCATGCAATATGACTTCAAAGGGTCTTCATTTGCTCACCGAACCTCTCCAATCCTATCACTGCTGCGTTTATGCCCCTGTACACACGCTTGATTTTCTTTCAGAGACGTAGCAATCCATAGGTTTTAAGATACTTACTAGTCAGGTACATTCTTAGGCGTTTAATATGGGGTGTTGAGTCCATTTCGCTGAGCAAGGAGTAGTTCTTGTCTATTCCATATTTGGCTTAAGAAACTTTATCTGTGCTCATTTCAATCTCTGGTTTTATGCAGCACCCCAACTCACCTTTCCACTTAAGCAAGCATAAGTTGGTTTTCTAAATTTGAGACCCTGTTCTGTTTTGTAATCCAGTTCCTGTGTAGCCAAGTTTACATTCCGTGTATTAGTGATATCTTATGATGTTTCTTTTTCTCTGTGACTTATTTCAGTTAGAATCATCATACCTGAATCCACTCATTATGCTGCTACGGGCCTGATGACATAGATTTCATTGCTGAGTGATATTGCATTGAACGTATGTACCACAACTTCTTTATCCATTTTTCACTTTCTGTGATATTGAACTTGTACCGTAAACGAGGTTCTTGTAAACAGAGCCTTCCCAAACTTTGGGGTGGCTGTGTCTTTTTGATTTTAATTTCCCTAAGCTATAGGACCATAAGTGGAAGTGCCCTAGGCTCTGTTGCTTTGTTTTTTAGATGTTTCAGGAAACACCATACACCTCTCCCGAGTGGCTGTTGGCAATTTACATCCCACCCATCAGCATAACAAGGCTCCCAGTTCTACATGGCCTGTCCTGCCTTTCTGGATTTTACACTTTTTTCAGATGGCCCTTTTGACTGGGGGGAAGTGAGACTTCATTGTAGTGCAGATTTCCTTTGCAAGCTTGCTTGGTTGGCCAAAAAGGGCGTATGCGTTTTTTCCTGAATATATTCAGGAAAAAACGCATACGCCCTTTTTGGCCAAGTGCATCATTGTGGACGTTCTGCCTCTTTTCCTATGCTTTAAATGCAATTCCAGTCTACCTCCTGAAATCGGTTTCCTGCAATTCTGCCCCGCTTTCAAGTCCTCTTGGCAGCCTTACTTCAGTATATTTTTGGACGATAGCTGTCATTTATAACTCTGCAGGTTTGTGAATTACAGTGCCCCTGAGCTCCTTTCTTCAACTCGCTTTCTTGGGAGCTGGCCGCAACACCGCAGGATTGCTTCAGGCCCTAATCTGGTTCCGGCACGGCACGCTGAGCCTTTGGTTAATTCCTCTTCCTGGTGGGAAATGAGAGTTAAATTTGCCCGTCCAGGCACCTCCACCTAGTCTCTCATTGGTTCTCCCTATTCCTGTTCATCTTCCTCAGAAATTGCAAATGGGCCAAACAGGAGGTTAAAGGCACTGACTCTCCAAGTCGGGAGAGTGTTAGTAAAGCGTCTGGAATGTTGCACCTGAGTACCAGGGGACGAGAACTGAGACATATTGGAACATGTCTCCCGATCACACGGTTGATCATACTCTGGGTTCCACGTGCATGTTTTACCTGAAGGCAGAATCCCTTAAACCTGGAGAGTTGAGACCCGTGAAATGGGTACCATGCAATATGACTTCAAAGGGTCTTCATTTGCTCACCGAACCTCTCCAATCCTATCACTGCTGCGTTTATGCCCCTGTACACATGCTTGATTTTCTTTCAGAGACATAGCAATCCATAGGTTTTAAGATACTTACTAGTCAGGTACATTCTTAGGCGTTTAATATGGGGTGTTGAGTCCATTTCGTTGAGCAAGGAGTAGTTCTTGTCTATTCCATATTTGGCTTAAGGAACTTTATCTGTTCTCATTTCAATCTCTGGTTTTAGGCAGCACCCCAACTCACCTTTCCCCTTAAGCAAGCATAAGTTGTTTTTCTAAATTTGAGACCCTGTTCTGTTTTGTAATCCAGTTCCTGTGTAGCCAAGTTTACATTCCGTGTATTAGTGATATCTTATGATGTTTCTTTTTCTGTGATACTTATTTCAGTTAGAATCATCATACCTGAATCCACTCTTTATGTTGCTATGGGCCTGAAGACATAGATTTCATTGCTGAGTGATAATGCATTGTACGTAAGTACCACAACTTCTTTATCCATTTTTCGCTTTCTGCGATATTGAACTTGAAGCGTAAACCAGGTTCTTGTAAACAGAGCCGTCCCAAACTTTGGGGTGGCTGTGTCTTTTTGATTTTAATTTCCCTAAGCTATAGGACCATAAGTGGAAGTGCCCTAGGCTCTGTTGCTTTGTTTTTTAGATGTTTCAGGAAACACCATACACCTCTCCCGAGTGGCTGTTGGCAATTTTCATCCCGCCCATCAGCATAACAAGGCTCCCAGTTCTCCATGGCCTGTCCTGCCTTTCTGGATTTTACACTTTTTTCAGATGGCCCTTTTGACCGGGGGGAAGTGAGACTTCATTGTAGTGCAGATTTCCTTTGCAAGCTTGCTTGGTTGGCCAAAAAGGGCGTATGCGTTTTTTCCTGAATATATTCAGGAAAAAACACATACGCCCTTTTTGGCCAAGTGCATCATTGTGGACGTTCTGCCTCTTTTCCTATGCTTTAAATGCAATTCCAGTCTACCTCCTGAAATCGGTTTCCTGCAATTCTGCCCCGCTTTCAAGTCCTCTTGGCAGCCTTACTTCAGTATATTTTTGGACGATAGCTGTCATTTATAACTCTGCAGGTTTGTGAATTACAGTGCCCCTGAGCTCCTTTCTTCAACTCGGTTTCTTGTGAGCTGGCCGAAACACCGCAGGATTGCTTCAGGCCCTAATCTGATTCTGGCACGGCACGCTGAGCCTTTGGTTAATTCCTCTTCCTGGTGGGAAATGAGAGTTAAATTTGCCCGTCCAGACACCTCCAGCTAGTCTCTCATTGGTTCTCCCTATTCCTGTTCATCTTCCGCAGAAATTGCAAATGGGCCAAACAGGAGGTTAAAGGCACTGACTCTCCAAGTCGGGAGAGTGTTAGTAAAGCGTCTGGAATGTTGCACCCGAGTACCAGGGGACGAGAATTGAGACATATTGGAACACGTCTCCCGATCACACGGTTGATCATACTCTGGGTTCCACGTGCATGTTTTAGCTGAAGGAAGAATCCCTTAAACCTGGAGAATTGAGACCCGTGGAATGGGTACCAAGCAATATGAGTTCAAAGGGTCTTCATTTGCTCACCGAACCTCTCCAATCCTATCACTGCTGCGTTTATGCCCCTGTACACACGCTTGATTCTCTTTCAGAGACATAGCAATCCATAGGTTTTAAGATACTTACTAGTCAGGTACATTCTTAGGCGTTTAATATGGGGTGTTGTGTCCATTTCGTTGAGCAAGGAGTAGTTCTTGTCTATTCCATATTTGGCTTAAGGAACTTTATCTGTGCTCATTTCAATCTCTGGTTTTATGCAGCACCCAACTCACCTTTCCCCTTAAGCAAGCATAAGTTGGTTTTCTAAATTTGAGACCCTGTTCTGTTTTGTAATCCAGTTCCTGTGTAGCCAAGCTTACATTCCGTGTATTAGTGATATCTTATGATGTTTCTTTTTCTGTGTGACTTATTTCAGTTAGAATCATCATACCTGAATGCACTCATTATGCTGCTATGGGCCTGATGACATAGATTTCATTGCTGAGTGATATTTCATTGTACGTAAGTACCACAACTTCTTTATCCATTTTTCACTTTCTGCGTTATTGAACTTGTACCGTAAACAAGGTTCTTGTAAACAGAGCCGTCCCAAACTTTGGGGTGGCTGTGTCTTTCTGATTTTAATTTCCCAAGCTACAGGACCATAAGTGGAAGTGCCCTAGGCTCTGTTGCTTTGTTTTTTAGATGTTTCAGGAAACACCATACACCTCTCCCGAGTGGCTGTTGGCAATTTACATCCCGTCCATCAGCATAACAAGGCTCCCAGTTCTCCATGGCCTGTCCTGCCTTTCTGGATTTTACACTTTTTTCAGATGGCCCTTTTGACCGGGGGGAAGTGAGACTTCATTGTAGTGCAGATTTCCTTTGCAAGCTTGCTTGGTTGGCCAAAAAGGGCGTATGCGTTTTTTCCTGAATATATTCAGGAAAAAACGCATACGCCCTTTTTGGCCAAGTGCATCATTGTGGACGTTCTGCCTCTTTTCCTATGCTTTAAATGCAATTCCAGTCTACCTCCTGAAATCGGTTTCCTGCAATTCTGCCCCGCTTTCAAGTCCTCTTGGCAGCCTTACTTCAGTATATTTTTGGACGATAGCTGTCATTTATAACTCTGCAGGTTTGTGAATTACAGTGCCCCTGAGCTCCTTTCTTCAACTCGCTTTCTTGTGAGCTGGTCGCAACACCGCAGGATTGCTTCAGGCCCTAATCTGGTTCCGGCACGGCACGCTGAGCCTTTGGTTAATTCCTCTTCCTGGTGGGAAATGAGAGTTAAATTTGCCCGTCCAGACACCTCCACCTAGTCTCTCATTGGTTCTCCCTATTCCTGTTCATCTTCCTCAGAAATTGCAAATGGGCCAAACAGGAGGTTAAAGGCACTGACTCTCCAAGTCGGGAGAGTGTTAGTAAAGCGTCTGGAATGTTACACCCGAGTACCAGGGGACGAGAACTGAGATATATTGGAACACGTCTCCCGATCACACGGTTGATCATACTCTGGGTTCCACGTGCATGTTTTAGCTGAAGGAAGAATCCCTTAAACCTGGAGAGTTGAGCCCCGTGGAATGGGTACCATGCAATATGACTTCAAAGGGTCTTCATTTGCTCTCCGAACCTCTCCAATCCTATCACTGCTGCGTTTATGCCCCTGTACACACGCTTGATTGTCTTTCAGAGACATAGCAATCCATAGGTTTTAAGATACTTACTAGTCAGGTACATTCTTAGGCGTTTAATATGAGGTGTTGAGTCCATTTCGTTGAGCAAGGAGTAGTTTTTGTCTATTCTATATTTGGCTTAAGGAACTTTGTCTGTGCTCATTTCAATCTCTGATTTTATGCAGCACCCCAACTCACCTTTCCCCTTAAGCAAGCATAAGTTGGTTTTCTAAATTTGGGACCCTGTTCTGTTTTGTAATCCAGTTCCTGTGTAGACAAGTTTACATCCCGTGTATTAGTGATATCTTATGATGTTTCTTTTTCTGTGTGACTTATTTCAGTTAGAATCATCATACCTGAATCCACTCATTATGCTGCTACGGGCCTGATGACATAGATTTCATTGCTGAGTGATATTGCATTGTACGTAAGTACCACAACTTCTTTATCCATTTTTCACTTTCTGCGATATTGAACTTGTACCGTAAACGAGGTTCTTGTAAACAGAGCCGTCCCAAACTTTGGGGTGGCTGTGTCTTTTTGATTTTAATTTCCCTAAGCTATAGGACCATAAGTGGACGTGCCCTAGGCTCTGTTGCTTTGTTTTTTAGATGTTTCAGGAAACACCATACACCTCTCCAGAGTGGCTGTTGGCAATTTACATCCCGCCCATCAGCATAACAAGGCTCCCAGTTCTCCATGGCCTGTCCTGCCTTTCTGGATTTTACACTTTTTTCAGATGGCCCTTTTGACCGGGGGGAAGTGAGACTTCATTGTAGTGCAGATTTCCTTTGCAAGCTTGCTTGGTTGGCCAAAAAGGGCGTATGCGTTTTTTCCTGAATATATTCAGGAAAAAACGCATACGCCCTTTTTGGCCAAGTGCATCATTGTGGACGTTCTGCCTCTTTTCCTATGCTTTAAATGCAATTCCAGTCTACCTCCTGAAATCGGTTTCCTGCAATTCTGCCCCGCTTTCAAGTCCTCTTGGCAGCCTTACTTCAGTATATTTTTGGACGATAGCTGTCATTTATAACTCTGCAGGTTTGCGAATTACAGTGCCCATGAGCTCCTTTCTTCAACTCGCTTTCTTGTGAGCTGGCCGCAACACTGCAGGATTGCTTCAAGCCCTAATCTGGTTCCGGCACGGCACGCTGAGCCTTTGGTTAATTCCTCTTCCTCGTGGGAAATGAGAGTTAAATTTGCCCGTCCAGACACCTCCACCTAGTCTCTCATTGGTTCTCCCTATTCCTGTTCATCTTCCGCAGAAATTGCAAATGGGCCAAACAGGAGGTTAAAGGCACTGACTCTCCAAGTCGGGAGAGTGTTAGTAAAGCGTCTGGAATTTTGCACCTGAGTACCAGGGGACGACAACTGAGACATATTGGAACATGTCTCCCGATCACACTGTTGATCATACTCTGGGTTCCACGTGCATGTTTTACCTGAAGACAGAATCCCTTAAACCTGGAGAGTTGAGACCCGTGGAATGGGTACCATGCAATATGACTTCAAAGGGTCTTCATTTGCTCACCGAACCTCTCCAATCCTATCACTGCTGCGTTTATGCCCCTGTACACACGCTTGATTTTCTTTCAGAGACGTAGCAATCCATAGGTTTTAAGATACTTACTAGTCAGGTACATTCTTAGGCGTTTAATATGGGGTGTTGAGTCCATTTCGCTGAGCAAGGAGTAGTTCTTGTCTATTCCATATTTGGCTTAAGAAACTTTATCTGTGCTCATTTCAATCTCTGGTTTTATGCAGCACCCCAACTCACCTTTCCACTTAAGCAAGCATAAGTTGGTTTTCTAAATTTGAGACCCTGTTCTGTTTTGTAATCCAGTTCCTGTGTAGCCAAGTTTACATTCCGTGTATTAGTGATATCTTATGATGTTTCTTTTTCTCTGTGACTTATTTCAGTTAGAATCATCATACCTGAATCCACTCATTATGCTGCTACGGGCCTGATGACATAGATTTCATTGCTGAGTGATATTGCATTGAACGTATGTACCACAACTTCTTTATCCATTTTTCACTTTCTGTGATATTGAACTTGTACCGTAAACGAGGTTCTTGTAAACAGAGCCTTCCCAAACTTTGGGGTGGCTGTGTCTTTTTGATTTTAATTTCCCTAAGCTATAGGACCATAAGTGGAAGTGCCCTAGGCTCTGTTGCTTTGTTTTTTAGATGTTTCAGGAAACACCATACACCTCTCCCGAGTGGCTGTTGGCAATTTACATCCCACCCATCAGCATAACAAGGCTCCCAGTTCTACATGGCCTGTCCTGCCTTTCTGGATTTTACACTTTTTTCAGATGGCCCTTTTGACTGGGGGGAAGTGAGACTTCATTGTAGTGCAGATTTCCTTTGCAAGCTTGCTTGGTTGGCCAAAAAGGGCGTATGCGTTTTTTCCTGAATATATTCAGGAAAAAACGCATACGCCCTTTTTGGCCAAGTGCATCATTGTGGACGTTCTGCCTCTTTTCCTATGCTTTAAATGCAATTCCAGTCTACCTCCTGAAATCGGTTTCCTGCAATTCTGCCCCGCTTTCAAGTCCTCTTGGCAGCCTTACTTCAGTATATTTTTGGACGATAGCTGTCATTTATAACTCTGCAGGTTTGTGAATTACAGTGCCCCTGAGCTCCTTTCTTCAACTCGCTTTCTTGGGAGCTGGCCGCAACACCGCAGGATTGCTTCAGGCCCTAATCTGGTTCCGGCACGGCACGCTGAGCCTTTGGTTAATTCCTCTTCCTGGTGGGAAATGAGAGTTAAATTTGCCCGTCCAGGCACCTCCACCTAGTCTCTCATTGGTTCTCCCTATTCCTGTTCATCTTCCTCAGAAATTGCAAATGGGCCAAACAGGAGGTTAAAGGCACTGACTCTCCAAGTCGGGAGAGTGTTAGTAAAGCGTCTGGAATGTTGCACCTGAGTACCAGGGGACGAGAACTGAGACATATTGGAACATGTCTCCCGATCACACGGTTGATCATACTCTGGGTTCCACGTGCATGTTTTACCTGAAGGCAGAATCCCTTAAACCTGGAGAGTTGAGACCCGTGAAATGGGTACCATGCAATATGACTTCAAAGGGTCTTCATTTGCTCACCGAACCTCTCCAATCCTATCACTGCTGCGTTTATGCCCCTGTACACATGCTTGATTTTCTTTCAGAGACATAGCAATCCATAGGTTTTAAGATACTTACTAGTCAGGTACATTCTTAGGCGTTTAATATGGGGTGTTGAGTCCATTTCGTTGAGCAAGGAGTAGTTCTTGTCTATTCCATATTTGGCTTAAGGAACTTTATCTGTTCTCATTTCAATCTCTGGTTTTAGGCAGCACCCCAACTCACCTTTCCCCTTAAGCAAGCATAAGTTGTTTTTCTAAATTTGAGACCCTGTTCTGTTTTGTAATCCAGTTCCTGTGTAGCCAAGTTTACATTCCGTGTATTAGTGATATCTTATGATGTTTCTTTTTCTGTGATACTTATTTCAGTTAGAATCATCATACCTGAATCCACTCTTTATGTTGCTATGGGCCTGAAGACATAGATTTCATTGCTGAGTGATAATGCATTGTACGTAAGTACCACAACTTCTTTATCCATTTTTCGCTTTCTGCGATATTGAACTTGAAGCGTAAACCAGGTTCTTGTAAACAGAGCCGTCCCAAACTTTGGGGTGGCTGTGTCTTTTTGATTTTAATTTCCCTAAGCTATAGGACCATAAGTGGAAGTGCCCTAGGCTCTGTTGCTTTGTTTTTTAGATGTTTCAGGAAACACCATACACCTCTCCCGAGTGGCTGTTGGCAATTTTCATCCCGCCCATCAGCATAACAAGGCTCCCAGTTCTCCATGGCCTGTCCTGCCTTTCTGGATTTTACACTTTTTTCAGATGGCCCTTTTGACCGGGGGGAAGTGAGACTTCATTGTAGTGCAGATTTCCTTTGCAAGCTTGCTTGGTTGGCCAAAAAGGGCGTATGCGTTTTTTCCTGAATATATTCAGGAAAAAACACATACGCCCTTTTTGGCCAAGTGCATCATTGTGGACGTTCTGCCTCTTTTCCTATGCTTTAAATGCAATTCCAGTCTACCTCCTGAAATCGGTTTCCTGCAATTCTGCCCCGCTTTCAAGTCCTCTTGGCAGCCTTACTTCAGTATATTTTTGGACGATAGCTGTCATTTATAACTCTGCAGGTTTGTGAATTACAGTGCCCCTGAGCTCCTTTCTTCAACTCGGTTTCTTGTGAGCTGGCCGAAACACCGCAGGATTGCTTCAGGCCCTAATCTGATTCTGGCACGGCACGCTGAGCCTTTGGTTAATTCCTCTTCCTGGTGGGAAATGAGAGTTAAATTTGCCCGTCCAGACACCTCCAGCTAGTCTCTCATTGGTTCTCCCTATTCCTGTTCATCTTCCGCAGAAATTGCAAATGGGCCAAACAGGAGGTTAAAGGCACTGACTCTCCAAGTCGGGAGAGTGTTAGTAAAGCGTCTGGAATGTTGCACCCGAGTACCAGGGGACGAGAACTGAGACATATTGGAACATGTCTCCCGATCACACGGTTGGTCATACTCTGGGTTCCCCGTGCATGTTTTAGCTGAAGGCAGAATACCTTAAACCTGGAGAGTTGAGACCCGTGGAATGGGTACCATGCAATATGACTTCAAAGGGTCTTCATTTGCTCACCGAACCTCTCCAATCCTATCACTGCTGCCTTTATGCCCCTGTACACACGCTTGATTTTCTTTCAGAGACATAGCAATCCATAGGTTTTAAGATACTTACTAGTCAGGTACATTCTTAGGCGTTTAATATGGGGTGTTGAGTCCATTTCGTTGAGCAAGGAGTAGTTCTTGTCTATTCCATATTTGGCTTAAGGACCTTTATCTGTGCTCATTTCAATCTCTGGTTTAATGCAGCACCCCAACTCACCTTTCCCCTTAAGCAAGCATAAGTTGGTTTTCTAAATTTGAGACCCTGTTCTGTTTTGTAATCCAGTTCCTGTGTAGCCAAGTTTACATTCCGTGTATTAGTGATATCTTATGATGTTTCTTTTTCTGTGTGACTTATTTCAGTTAGAATCATCATACCTGAATCCACTCATTATGCTGCTACGGGCCTGATGACATAGATTTCATTGCTGAGTGATATTGCATTGAACGTAAGTACCACAACTTCTTTATCCATTTTTCACTTTCTGCGATATTGAACTTGTAGCGTAAACGAGGTTCTTGTAAACAGAGCCGTCCCAAACTTTGGGGTGGCTGTGTCTTTTTGATTTTAATTTCCCTAATCTATAGGACCATAAGTGGAAGTGCCCTAGGCTCTGTTGCTTTGTTTTTTAGATGTTTCAGGAAACACCATACACCTCTCCCGAGTGGCTGTTGGCAATTTACATCCCGCCCATCAGCATAACAAGGCTCCCAGTTCTCCATGGCCTGTCCTGCCTTTCTGGATTTTACACTTTTATCAGATGGCCCTTTTGACCGGGGGGAAGTGAGACTTCATTGTAGTGCAGATTTCCTTTGCAAGCTTGCTTGGTTGGCCAAAAAGGGCGTATGCGTTTTTTCCTGAATATATTCAGGAAAAAAACGCATACGCCCTTTTGGCAAAGTGCATCATTGTGGACGTTCTGCCTCTTTTCCTATGCTTTAAATGCAATTCCAGTCTACCTCCTGAAATTGGTTTCCTGCAATTCTGCCCCACTTTCAAGTCCTCTTGACAGCCTTACTTCAGTATATTTTTGGACGATAGCTGTCATTTATTACTCTGCAGGTTTGTGAATTACAGTGCCCCTGAGGTCCTTTCTTCAACTCGCTTTCTTGTGAGCTGGCCGCAACACGGCAGGATTGCTTCAGGCCCTAATCTAGTTCCGGCACGGCACGCTGAGCCTTTGGTTAATTCCTCTTCCTGGTGGGAAATGAGAGTTAAATTTGCCCGTCCAGACACCTCCAGCTAGTCTCTCTTTGGTTCTCCCTATTCTTGTTCATCTTCCTCAGAAATTGCAAATGGGCCAAACAGGAGGTTAAAGGCACTGACTCTCCAAGTCGGGAGAGTGTTAGTAAAGCGTCTGGAATGTTGCACCCGAGTACCAGGGGACGAGAACTGAGACATATTGGAACACGTCTCCCAATCACATGGTTGATCATACTCTGGGTTCCACGTGCATGTTTTAGCTGAAGGAAGAATCCCTTAAACCCGCAGAGTTGAGACCCGTGGAATGGGTACCATGCAATATGACATCAAAGGGTCTTCATTTGCTCACCGAACCTCTCCATTCCTATCACTGCTGTGTTTATGCCCCTGTACACACGCTTGATTTTCTTTCAGAGACATAGCAATCCATAGGTTTTAAGATACTTACTAGTCAGGTACATTCTTAGGCATTTAATATGGGCTGTTGAGTCCATTTCGTTGAGCAAGGAGTAGTTCTTGTCTATTCCATATTTGGCTTAAGGAACTTTATCTGTGCTCATTTCAATCTCTGGTTTTATGCAGCACCCCAACTCACCTTTCCCCTTAAGCAAGCATAAGTTGGTTTTCTAAATTTGAGACCCTTTTCTGTTTTGTAATCCAGTTCCTGTGTAGCCAAGTTTACATTCCGTGTATTAGTGATATCTTATGATGTTTCTTTTTCTGTGTGACTTATTTCAGTTAGAATCATCATACCTGAATCCACTCATTATGCTGCTACGGGCCTGATGACATAGATTTCATTGCTGAGTGATATTGCATTGTACGTTAGTACCACAACTTCTTTATCCATTTTTCACTTTCTGCGCTGTTGAACTTGTACCGTAAACGAGGTTCTTGTAAACAGAGCCTTCCCAAACTTTGGGGTGGCTGTGTCTTTTTGATTTTAATTCCCCTAAGCTATAGGACCATAAGAGGAAGTGCCCTAGGCTCTGTTGCTTTGTTTTTTAGATGTTTCAGGAATCACCATACACTTCTCCCGAGTGGCTGTTGGCAATTTACATCCCGCCCATGAGCATAACAAGGCTCCCAGTTCTCCATGGCCTGTCCTGCCTTTCTGGATTTTACACTTTTTTCAGATGGCCCTTTTGACCGGGGGGAAGTGAGACTTCATTGTAGTGCAGATTTCCTTTGCAAGCTTGCTTGGTTGGCCAAAAAGGGCGTATGCGTTTTTTCCTGAATATATTCAGGAAAAAACGCATACGCACTTTTTGGCCAAGTGCATCATTGTGGACGTTCTGCCTCTTTTCCTATGCTTTAAATGCAATTCCAGTCTACCTCCTGAAATCGGTTTCCTGCAATTCTCCCCGCTTTCAAGTCCTCTTGACAGCCTTACTTCAGTATATTTTTGGACGATAGCTGTCATTTATAACTCTGCAGGTTTGTGAATTACAGTGCCCCTGATCTCCTTTCCTCAACTCGCTTTCTTGTGAGCTGGCCGCAACACCGCAGGATTGCTTCAGGCCCTAATCTGGTTCCGGCACGGCACGCTGAGCCTTTGGTTAATTCCTCTTCCTGGTGGGAAATGAGAGTTAAATTTGCCCGTCCAGACACCTCCAGCTAGTCTCTCATTGGTTCTCCCTATTCCTGTTCATCTTCCTCAGAAATTGCAAACTGGGCCAAACAGGAGGTTAAAGGCACTGACTCTCCAAGTCGGGAGTGTGTTAGTAAAGCGTCTGGAATGTTGCACCCGAGTACCAGGGGACGAGAACTGAGACATATTGGAACACGTCTCCCGATCACACGGTTGATCATACTCTGGGTTCCACGTGCATGTTTTAGCTGAAGGCAGAATCCCTTAAACCTGGAGAGTTGAGACCCGTGGAATGGGTACCATGCAATATGACATCAAAGGGTCTTCATTTGCTCTCCGAACCTCTCCAATCCTATCAATGCTGCATTTATGCCCCTGTACACACGCTTGATTTTCTTTCAGAGACATAGCAATCCATAGGTTTTAAGATACTTACTAGTCAGGTACATTCTTAGGCGTTTAATATGGGCTGTTGAGTCCATTTCGTTGAGCAAGGAGTAGTTCTTGTCTATTCCATATTTGGCTTAAGGAACTTTATCTGTGCTCATTTCAATCTCTGGTTTTATGCAGCACCCCAACTCACCTTTCCCCTTAAGCAAGCATAAGTTGGTTTTCTAAATTTGAGACCCTGTTCTGTTTTGTAATCCAGTTCCTGTGTAGCCAAGTTTACATTCGGTGTATTAGTGATATCTTATGATGTTTCTTTTTCTGTGTGACTTATTTCAGTTAGAATCATCATACCTGAATCCACTCATTATGCTGCTACGGGCCTGATGACATAGATTTCATTGCTGAGTGATATTGCATTGTACGTAAGTACCACAACTTCTTTATCCATTTTTCACTTTCTGCGCCATTGAACTTGTACCGTAAACGAGGTTCTTGTAAACAGAGCCGTCCCAAACTTTGGGGTGGCTGTGTCTTTTTGATTTTAATTTCCCTAAGCTATAGGATCATAAGTGGAAGTGCCCTAGGCTCTGTTGCTTTGTTTTTTAGATGTTTCAGGAAACACCATACACCTCTCCCGAGTGGCTGTTGGCAATTTACATCCCGCCCATCAGCATAACAAGGCTCCCAGTTCTCCATGGCCTGTCCTGCCTTTCTGGATTTTACACTTTTTTCAGATGGCCCTTTTGACCGGGGGGAAGTGAGACTTCATTGTAGTGCAGATTTCCTTTACAAGCTTGCTTGGTTGGCCAAAAAGGGCGTATGCGTTTTTTCCTGAATATATTCAGGAAAAAACGCATACGCCCTTTTTGGCCAAGTGCATCATTGTGGACGTTCTGCCTCTTTTCCTATGCTTTAAATGCAATTCCAGTCTACCTTCTGAAATCGGTTTCCTGCAATTCTGCCCCGTTTTCAAGTCCTCTTGGCAGCCTTACTTCAGTATATTTTTGGATGATAGCTGTCATTTATAACTCTGCAGGTTTGTGAATTACAGTGCCCCTGAGCTCCTTTCTTCAACTCGCTTTCTTGTGAGCTGGCCGCAACACCGCAGGATTGCTTCAGGCCCTAATCTGGTTCCGGCACAGCACGCTGAGCCTTTGGTTAATTCCTCTTCCTGGTGGGAAATGAGAGTTAAATTTGCCCGTCCAGACACCTCCACCTAGTCTCTCATTGGTTCTTCCTATTCCTGTTCATCTTCCTCAGAAATTGCAAATGGGCCAAACAGGAGGTTAAAGGCACTGACTCTCCAAGTCGGGAGAGTGTTAGTTAAGCGTCTGGAATGTTACACCCGAGTACCAGGGGACGAGAATTGAGACATATTGGAACACGTCTCCCGATCACACGGTTGATCATACTCTGGGTTCCACGTGCATGTTTTAGCTGAAGGAAGAATCCCTTAAACCTGGAGAATTGAGACCCGTGGAATGGGTACCAAGCAATATGAGTTCAAAGGGTCTTCATTTGCTCACCGAACCTCTCCAATCCTATCACTGCTGCGTTTATGCCCCTGTACACACGCTTGATTCTCTTTCAGAGACATAGCAATCCATAGGTTTTAAGATACTTACTAGTCAGGTACATTCTTAGGCGTTTAATATGGGGTGTTGAGTCCATTTCGTTGAGCAAGGAGTAGTTCTTGTCTATTCCATATTTGGCTTAAGGAACTTTATCTGTGCTCATTTCAATCTCTGGTTTTATGCAGCACCCAACTCACCTTTCCCCTTAAGCAAGCATAAGTTGGTTTTCTAAATTTGAGACCCTGTTCTGTTTTGTAATCCAGTTCCTGTGTAGCCAAGCTTACATTCCGTGTATTAGTGATATCTTATGATGTTTCTTTTTCTGTGTGACTTATTTCAGTTAGAATCATCATACCTGAATGCACTCATTATGCTGCTATGGGCCTGATGACATAGATTTCATTGCTGAGTGATATTTCATTGTACGTAAGTACCACAACTTCTTTATCCATTTTTCACTTTCTGCGTTATTGAACTTGTACCGTAAACAAGGTTCTTGTAAACAGAGCCGTCCCAAACTTTGGGGTGGCTGTGTCTTTTTGATTTTAATTTCCCTAAGCTATAGGACCATAAGTGGACGTGCCCTAGGCTCTGTTGCTTTGTTTTTTAGATGTTTCAGGAAACACCATACACCTCTCCAGAGTGGCTGTTGGCAATTTACATCCCGCCCATCAGCATAACAAGGCTCCCAGTTCTCCATGGCCTGTCCTGCCTTTCTGGATTTTACACTTTTTTCAGATGGCCCTTTTGACCGGGGGGAAGTGAGACTTCATTGTAGTGCAGATTTCCTTTGCAAGCTTGCTTGGTTGGCCAAAAAGGGCGTATGCGTTTTTTCCTGAATATATTCAGGAAAAAACGCATACGCCCTTTTTGGCCAAGTGCATCATTGTGGACGTTCTGCCTCTTTTCCTATGCTTTAAATGCAATTCCACTCTACCTCCTGAAATCGGTTTCCTGCAATTCTGCCCCGCTTTCAAGTCCTCTTGGCAGCCTTACTTCAGTATATTTTTGGACGATAGCTGTCATTTATAACTCTGCAGGTTTGCGAATTACAGTGCCCATGAGCTCCTTTCTTCAACTCGCTTTCTTGTGAGCTGGCCGCAACACTGCAGGATTGCTTCAAGCCCTAATCTGGTTCCGGCACGGCACGCTGAGCCTTTGGTTAATTCCTCTTCCTCGTGGGAAATGAGAGTTAAATTTGCCCGTCCAGACACCTCCACCTAGTCTCTCATTGGTTCTCCCTATTCCTGTTCATCTTCCGCAGAAATTGCAAATGGGCCAAACAGGAGGTTAAAGGCACTGACTCTCCAAGTCGGGAGAGTGTTAGTAAAGCGTCTGGAATTTTGCACCTGAGTACCAGGGGACGACAACTGAGACATATTGGAACATGTCTCCCGATCACACTGTTGATCATACTCTGGGTTCCACGTGCATGTTTTACCTGAAGACAGAATCCCTTAAACCTGGAGAGTTGAGACCCGTGGAATGGGTACCATGCAATATGACTTCAAAGGGTCTTCATTTGCTCACCGAACCTCTCCAATCCTATCACTGCTGCGTTTATGCCCCTGTACACACGCTTGATTTTCTTTCAGAGACGTAGCAATCCATAGGTTTTAAGATACTTACTAGTCAGGTACATTCTTAGGCGTTTAATATGGGGTGTTGAGTCCATTTCGCTGAGCAAGGAGTAGTTCTTGTCTATTCCATATTTGGCTTAAGAAACTTTATCTGTGCTCATTTCAATCTCTGGTTTTATGCAGCACCCCAACTCACCTTTCCACTTAAGCAAGCATAAGTTGGTTTTCTAAATTTGAGACCCTGTTCTGTTTTGTAATCCAGTTCCTGTGTAGCCAAGTTTACATTCCGTGTATTAGTGATATCTTATGATGTTTCTTTTTCTCTGTGACTTATTTCAGTTAGAATCATCATACCTGAATCCACTCATTATGCTGCTACGGGCCTGATGACATAGATTTCATTGCTGAGTGATATTGCATTGAACGTATGTACCACAACTTCTTTATCCATTTTTCACTTTCTGTGATATTGAACTTGTACCGTAAACGAGGTTCTTGTAAACAGAGCCTTCCCAAACTTTGGGGTGGCTGTGTCTTTTTGATTTTAATTTCCCTAAGCTATAGGACCATAAGTGGAAGTGCCCTAGGCTCTGTTGCTTTGTTTTTTAGATGTTTCAGGAAACACCATACACCTCTCCCGAGTGGCTGTTGGCAATTTACATCCCACCCATCAGCATAACAAGGCTCCCAGTTCTACATGGCCTGTCCTGCCTTTCTGGATTTTACACTTTTTTCAGATGGCCCTTTTGACTGGGGGGAAGTGAGACTTCATTGTAGTGCAGATTTCCTTTGCAAGCTTGCTTGGTTGGCCAAAAAGGGCGTATGCGTTTTTTCCTGATTCAGGAAAAAACGCATACGCCCTTTTTGGCCAAGTGCATCATTGTGGACGTTCTGCCTCTTTTCCTATGCTTTAAATGCAATTCCAGTCTACCTCCTGAAATCGGTTTCCTGCAATTCTGCCCCGCTTTCAAGTCCTCTTGGCAGCCTTACTTCAGTATATTTTTGGACGATAGCTGTCATTTATAACTCTGCAGGTTTGTGAATTACAGTGCCCCTGAGCTCCTTTCTTCAACTCGCTTTCTTGGGAGCTGGCCGCAACACCGCAGGATTGCTTCAGGCCCTAATCTGGTTCCGGCACGGCACGCTGAGCCTTTGGTTAATTCCTCTTCCTGGTGGGAAATGAGAGTTAAATTTGCCCGTCCAGGCACCTCCACCTAGTCTCTCATTGGTTCTCCCTATTCCTGTTCATCTTCCTCAGAAATTGCAAATGGGCCAAACAGGAGGTTAAAGGCACTGACTCTCCAAGTCGGGAGAGTGTTAGTAAAGCATCTGGAATGTTGCACCTGAGTACCAGGGGACGAGAACTGAGACATATTGGAACATGTCTCCCGATCACACGGTTGATCATACTCTGGGTTCCACGTGCATGTTTTACCTGAAGGCAGAATCCCTTAAACCTGGAGAGTTGAGACCCGTGAAATGGGTACCATGCAATATGACTTCAAAGGGTCTTCATTTGCTCACCGAACCTCTCCAATCCTATCACTGCTGCGTTTATGCCCCTGTACACATGCTTGATTTTCTTTCAGAGACATAGCAATCCATAGGTTTTAAGATACTTACTAGTCAGGTACATTCTTAGGCGTTTAATATGGGGTGTTGAGTCCATTTCGTTGAGCAAGGAGTAGTTCTTGTCTATTCCATATTTGGCTTAAGGAACTTTATCTGTTCTCATTTCAATCTCTGGTTTTAGGCAGCACCCCAACTCACCTTTCCCCTTAAGCAAGCATAAGTTGTTTTTCTAAATTTGAGACCCTGTTCTGTTTTGTAATCCAGTTCCTGTGTAGCCAAGTTTACATTCCGTGTATTAGTGATATCTTATGATGTTTCTTTTTCTGTGATACTTATTTCAGTTAGAATCATCATGCCTGAATCCACTCTTTATGTTGCTATGGGCCTGAAGACATAGATTTCATTGCTGAGTGATAATGCATTGTACGTAAGTACCACAACTTCTTTATCCATTTTTCGCTTTCTGCGATATTGAACTTGAAGCGTAAACCAGGTTCTTGTAAACAGAGCCGTCCCAAACTTTGGGGTGGCTGTGTCTTTTTGATTTTAATTTCCCTAAGCTATAGGACCATAAGTGGAAGTGCCCTAGGCTCTGTTGCTTTGTTTTTTAGATGTTTCAGGAAACACCATACACCTCTCCCGAGTGGCTGTTGGCAATTTTCATCCCGCCCATCAGCATAACAAGGCTCCCAGTTCTCCATGGCCTGTCCTGTCTTTCTGGATTTTACACTTTTTTCAGATGGCCCTTTTGACCGGGGGGAAGTGAGACTTCATTGTAGTGCAGATTTCCTTTGCAAGCTTGCTTGGTTGGCCAAAAAGGGCGTATGCGTTTTTTCCTGAATATATTCAGGAAAAAACACATACGCCCTTTTTGGCCAAGTGCATCATTGTGGACGTTCTGCCTCTTTTCCTATGCTTTAAATGCAATTCCAGTCTACCTCCTGAAATCGGTTTCCTGCAATTCTGCCCCGCTTTCAAGTCCTCTTGGCAGCCTTACTTCAGTATATTTTTGGACGATAGCTGTCATTTATAACTCTGCAGGTTTGTGAATTACAGTGCCCCTGAGCTCCTTTCTTCAACTCGGTTTCTTGTGAGCTGGCCGAAACACCGCAGGATTGCTTCAGGCCCTAATCTGATTCTGGCACGGCACGCTGAGCCTTTGGTTAATTCCTCTTCCTGGTGGGAAATGAGAGTTAAATTTGCCCGTCCAGACACCTCCAGCTAGTCTCTCATTGGTTCTCCCTATTCCTGTTCATCTTCCGCAGAAATTGCAAATGGGCCAAACAGGAGGTTAAAGGCACTGACTCTCCAAGTCGGGAGAGTGTTAGTAAAGCGTCTGGAATGTTGCACCCGAGTACCAGGGGACGAGAATTGAGACATATTGGAACACGTCTCCCGATCACACGGTTGATCATACTCTGGGTTCCACGTGCATGTTTTAGCTGAAGGAAGAATCCCTTAAACCTGGAGAATTGAGACCCGTGGAATGGGTACCAAGCAATATGAGTTCAAAGGGTCTTCATTTGCTCACCGAACCTCTCCAATCCTATCACTGCTGCGTTTATGCCCCTGTACACACGCTTGATTCTCTTTCAGAGACATAGCAATCCATAGGTTTTAAGATACTTACTAGTCAGGTACATTCTTAGGCGTTTAATATGGGGTGTTGTGTCCATTTCGTTGAGCAAGGAGTAGTTCTTGTCTATTCCATATTTGGCTTAAGGAACTTTATCTGTGCTCATTTCAATCTCTGGTTTTATGCAGCACCCAACTCACCTTTCCCCTTAAGCAAGCATAAGTTGGTTTTCTAAATTTGAGACCCTGTTCTGTTTTGTAATCCAGTTCCTGTGTAGCCAAGCTTACATTCCGTGTATTAGTGATATCTTATGATGTTTCTTTTTCTGTGTGACTTATTTCAGTTAGAATCATCATACCTGAATGCACTCATTATGCTGCTATGGGCCTGATGACATAGATTTCATTGCTGAGTGATATTTCATTGTACGTAAGTACCACAACTTCTTTATCCATTTTTCACTTTCTGCGTTATTGAACTTGTACCGTAAACAAGGTTCTTGTAAACAGAGCCGTCCCAAACTTTGGGGTGGCTGTGTCTTTCTGATTTTAATTTCCCAAGCTACAGGACCATAAGTGGAAGTGCCCTAGGCTCTGTTGCTTTGTTTTTTAGATGTTTCAGGAAACACCATACACCTCTCCCGAGTGGCTGTTGGCAATTTACATCCCGTCCATCAGCATAACAAGGCTCCCAGTTCTCCATGGCCTGTCCTGCCTTTCTGGATTTTACACTTTTTTCAGATGGCCCTTTTGACCGGGGGGAAGTGAGACTTCATTGTAGTGCAGATTTCCTTTGCAAGCTTGCTTGGTTGGCCAAAAAGGGCGTATGCGTTTTTTCCTGAATATATTCAGGAAAAAACGCATACGCCCTTTTTGGCCAAGTGCATCATTGTGGACGTTCTGCCTCTTTTCCTATGCTTTAAATGCAATTCCAGTCTACCTCCTGAAATCGGTTTCCTGCAATTCTGCCCCGCTTTCAAGTCCTCTTGGCAGCCTTACTTCAGTATATTTTTGGACGATAGCTGTCATTTATAACTCTGCAGGTTTGTGAATTACAGTGCCCCTGAGCTCCTTTCTTCAACTCGCTTTCTTGTGAGCTGGTCGCAACACCGCAGGATTGCTTCAGGCCCTAATCTGGTTCCGGCACGGCACGCTGAGCCTTTGGTTAATTCCTCTTCCTGGTGGGAAATGAGAGTTAAATTTGCCCGTCCAGACACCTCCACCTAGTCTCTCATTGGTTCTCCCTATTCCTGTTCATCTTCCTCAGAAATTGCAAATGGGCCAAACAGGAGGTTAAAGGCACTGACTCTCCAAGTCGGGAGAGTGTTAGTAAAGCGTCTGGAATGTTACACCCGAGTACCAGGGGACGAGAACTGAGATATATTGGAACACGTCTCCCGATCACACGGTTGATCATACTCTGGGTTCCACGTGCATGTTTTAGCTGAAGGAAGAATCCCTTAAACCTGGAGAGTTGAGCCCCGTGGAATGGGTACCATGCAATATGACTTCAAAGGGTCTTCATTTGCTCTCCGAACCTCTCCAATCCTATCACTGCTGCGTTTATGCCCCTGTACACACGCTTGATTGTCTTTCAGAGACATAGCAATCCATAGGTTTTAAGATACTTACTAGTCAGGTACATTCTTAGGCGTTTAATATGAGGTGTTGAGTCCATTTCGTTGAGCAAGGAGTAGTTTTTGTCTATTCTATATTTGGCTTAAGGAACTTTGTCTGTGCTCATTTCAATCTCTGATTTTATGCAGCACCCCAACTCACCTTTCCCCTTAAGCAAGCATAAGTTGGTTTTCTAAATTTGGGACCCTGTTCTGTTTTGTAATCCAGTTCCTGTGTAGACAAGTTTACATCCCGTGTATTAGTGATATCTTATGATGTTTCTTTTTCTGTGTGACTTATTTCAGTTAGAATCATCATACCTGAATCCACTCATTATGCTGCTACGGGCCTGATGACATAGATTTCATTGCTGAGTGATATTGCATTGTACGTAAGTACCACAACTTCTTTATCCATTTTTCACTTTCTGCGATATTGAACTTGTACCGTAAACGAGGTTCTTGTAAACAGAGCCGTCCCAAACTTTGGGGTGGCTGTGTCTTTTTGATTTTAATTTCCCTAAGCTATAGGACCATAAGTGGACGTGCCCTAGGCTCTGTTGCTTTGTTTTTTAGATGTTTCAGGAAACACCATACACCTCTCCAGAGTGGCTGTTGGCAATTTACATCCCGCCCATCAGCATAACAAGGCTCCCAGTTCTCCATGGCCTGTCCTGCCTTTCTGGATTTTACACTTTTTTCAGATGGCCCTTTTGACCGGGGGGAAGTGAGACTTCATTGTAGTGCAGATTTCCTTTGCAAGCTTGCTTGGTTGGCCAAAAAGGGCGTATGCGTTTTTTCCTGAATATATTCAGGAAAAAACGCATACGCCCTTTTTGGCCAAGTGCATCATTGTGGACGTTCTGCCTCTTTTCCTATGCTTTAAATGCAATTCCAGTCTACCTCCTGAAATCGGTTTCCTGCAATTCTGCCCCGCTTTCAAGTCCTCTTGGCAGCCTTACTTCAGTATATTTTTGGACGATAGCTGTCATTTATAACTCTGCAGGTTTGCGAATTACAGTGCCCATGAGCTCCTTTCTTCAACTCGCTTTCTTGTGAGCTGGCCGCAACACTGCAGGATTGCTTCAAGCCCTAATCTGGTTCCGGCACGGCACGCTGAGCCTTTGGTTAATTCCTCTTCCTCGTGGGAAATGAGAGTTAAATTTGCCCGTCCAGACACCTCCACCTAGTCTCTCATTGGTTCTCCCTATTCCTGTTCATCTTCCGCAGAAATTGCAAATGGGCCAAACAGGAGGTTAAAGGCACTGACTCTCCAAGTCGGGAGAGTGTTAGTAAAGCGTCTGGAATTTTGCACCTGAGTACCAGGGAACGACAACTGAGACATATTGGAACATGTCTCCCGATCACACTGTTGATCATACTCTGGGTTCCACGTGCATGTTTTACCTGAAGACAGAATCCCTTAAACCTGGAGAGTTGAGACCCGTGGAATGGGTACCATGCAATATGACTTCAAAGGGTCTTCATTTGCTCACCGAACCTCTCCAATCCTATCACTGCTGCGTTTATGCCCCTGTACACACGCTTGATTTTCTTTCAGAGACGTAGCAATCCATAGGTTTTAAGATACTTACTAGTCAGGTACATTCTTAGGCGTTTAATATGGGGTGTTGAGTCCATTTCGCTGAGCAAGGAGTAGTTCTTGTCTATTCCATATTTGGCTTAAGAAACTTTATCTGTGCTCATTTCAATCTCTGGTTTTATGCAGCACCCCAACTCACCTTTCCACTTAAGCAAGCATAAGTTGGTTTTCTAAATTTGAGACCCTGTTCTGTTTTGTAATCCAGTTCCTGTGTAGCCAAGTTTACATTCCGTGTATTAGTGATATCTTATGATGTTTCTTTTTCTCTGTGACTTATTTCAGTTAGAATCATCATACCTGAATCCACTCATTATGCTGCTACGGGCCTGATGACATAGATTTCATTGCTGAGTGATATTGCATTGAACGTATGTACCACAACTTCTTTATCCATTTTTCACTTTCTGTGATATTGAACTTGTACCGTAAACGAGGTTCTTGTAAACAGAGCCTTCCCAAACTTTGGGGTGGCTGTGTCTTTTTGATTTTAATTTCCCTAAGCTATAGGACCATAAGTGGAAGTGCCCTAGGCTCTGTTGCTTTGTTTTTTAGATGTTTCAGGAAACACCATACACCTCTCCCGAGTGGCTGTTGGCAATTTACATCCCACCCATCAGCATAACAAGGCTCCCAGTTCTACATGGCCTGTCCTGCCTTTCTGGATTTTACACTTTTTTCAGATGGCCCTTTTGACTGGGGGGAAGTGAGACTTCATTGTAGTGCAGATTTCCTTTGCAAGCTTGCTTGGTTGGCCAAAAAGGGTGTATGCGTTTTTTCCTGAATATATTCAGGAAAAAACGCATACGCCCTTTTTGGCCAAGTGCATCATTGTGGACGTTCTGCCTCTTTTCCTATGCTTTAAATGCAATTCCAGTCTACCTCCTGAAATCGGTTTCCTGCAATTCTGCCCCGCTTTCAAGTCCTCTTGGCAGCCTTACTTCAGTATATTTTTGGACGATAGCTGTCATTTATAACTCTGCAGGTTTGTGAATTACAGTGCCCCTGAGCTCCTTTCTTCAACTCGCTTTCTTGGGAGCTGGCCGCAACACCGCAGGATTGCTTCAGGCCCTAATCTGGTTCCGGCACGGCACGCTGAGCCTTTGGTTAATTCCTCTTCCTGGTGGGAAATGAGAGTTAAATTTGCCCGTCCAGGCACCTCCACCTAGTCTCTCATTGGTTCTCCCTATTCCTGTTCATCTTCCTCAGAAATTGCAAATGGGCCAAACAGGAGGTTAAAGGCACTGACTCTCCAAGTCGGGAGAGTGTTAGTAAAGCGTCTGGAATGTTGCACCTGAGTACCAGGGGACGAGAACTGAGACATATTGGAACATGTCTCCCGATCACACGGTTGATCATACTCTGGGTTCCACGTGCATGTTTTACCTGAAGGCAGAATCCCTTAAACCTGGAGAGTTGAGACCCGTGAAATGGGTACCATGCAATATGACTTCAAAGGGTCTTCATTTGCTCACCGAACCTCTCCAATCCTATCACTGCTGCGTTTATGCCCCTGTACACATGCTTGATTTTCTTTCAGAGACATAGCAATCCATAGGTTTTAAGATACTTACTAGTCAGGTACATTCTTAGGCGTTTAATATGGGGTGTTGAGTCCATTTCGTTGAGCAAGGAGTAGTTCTTGTCTATTCCATATTTGGCTTAAGGAACTTTATCTGTTCTCATTTCAATCTCTGGTTTTAGGCAGCACCCCAACTCACCTTTCCCCTTAAGCAAGCATAAGTTGTTTTTCTAAATTTGAGACCCTGTTCTGTTTTGTAATCCAGTTCCTGTGTAGCCAAATTTACATTCCGTGTATTAGTGATATCTTATGATGTTTCTTTTTCTGTGATACTTATTTCAGTTAGAATCATCATACCTGAATCCACTCTTTATGTTGCTATGGGCCTGAAGACATAGATTTCATTGCTGAGTGATAATGCATTGTACGTAAGTACCACAACTTCTTTATCCATTTTTCGCTTTCTGCGATATTGAACTTGAAGCGTAAACCAGGTTCTTGTAAACAGAGCCGTCCCAAACTTTGGGGTGGCTGTGTCTTTTTGATTTTAATTTCCCTAAGCTATAGGACCATAAGTGGAAGTGCCCTAGGCTCTGTTGCTTTGTTTTTTAGATGTTTCAGGAAACACCATACACCTCTCCCGAGTGGCTGTTGGCAATTTTCATCCCGCCCATCAGCATAACAAGGCTCCCAGTTCTCCATGGCCTGTCCTGCCTTTCTGGATTTTACACTTTTTTCAGATGGCCCTTTTGACCGGGGGGAAGTGAGACTTCATTGTAGTGCAGATTTCCTTTGCAAGCTTGCTTGGTTGGCCAAAAAGGGCGTATGCGTTTTTTCCTGAATATATTCAGGAAAAAACACATACGCCCTTTTTGGCCAAGTGCATCATTGTGGACGTTCTGCCTCTTTTCCTATGCTTTAAATGCAATTCCAGTCTACCTCCTGAAATCGGTTTCCTGCAATTCTGCCCCGCTTTCAAGTCCTCTTGGCAGCCTTACTTCAGTATATTTTTGGACGATAGCTGTCATTTATAACTCTGCAGGTTTGTGAATTACAGTGCCCCTGAGCTCCTTTCTTCAACTCGGTTTCTTGTGAGCTGGCCGAAACACCGCAGGATTGCTTCAGGCCCTAATCTGATTCTGGCACGGCACGCTGAGCCTTTGGTTAATTCCTCTTCCTGGTGGGAAATGAGAGTTAAATTTGCCCGTCCAGACACCTCCAGCTAGTCTCTCATTGGTTCTCCCTATTCCTGTTCATCTTCCGCAGAAATTGCAAATGGGCCAAACAGGAGGTTAAAGGCACTGACTCTCCAAGTCGGGAGAGTGTTAGTAAAGCGTCTGGAATGTTGCACCCGAGTACCAGGGGACGAGAACTGAGACATATTGGAACATGTCTCCCGATCACACGGTTGGTCATACTCTGGGTTCCCCGTGCATGTTTTAGCTGAAGGCAGAATCCCTTAAACCTGGAGAGTTGAGACCCGTGGAATGGGTACCATGCAATATGACTTCAAAGGGTCTTCATTTGCTCACCGAACCTCTCCAATCCTATCACTGCTGCCTTTATGCCCCTGTACACACGCTTGATTTTCTTTCAGAGACATAGCAATCCATAGGTTTTAAGATACTTACTAGTCAGGTACATTCTTAGGCGTTTAATATGGGGTGTTGAGTCCATTTCGTTGAGCAAGGAGTAGTTCTTGTCTATTCCATATTTGGCTTAAGGACCTTTATCTGTGCTCATTTCAATCTCTGGTTTAATGCAGCACCCCAACTCACCTTTCCCCTTAAGCAAGCATAAGTTGGTTTTCTAAATTTGAGACCCTGTTCTGTTTTGTAATCCAGTTCCTGTGTAGCCAAGTTTACATTCCGTGTATTAGTGATATCTTATGATGTTTCTTTTTCTGTGTGACTTATTTCAGTTAGAATCATCATACCTGAATCCACTCATTATGCTGCTACGGGCCTGATGACATAGATTTCATTGCTGAGTGATATTGCATTGAACGTAAGTACCACAACTTCTTTATCCATTTTTCACTTTCTGCGATATTGAACTTGTAGCGTAAACGAGGTTCTTGTAAACAGAGCCGTCCCAAACTTTGGGGTGGCTGTGTCTTTTTGATTTTAATTTCCCTAATCTATAGGACCATAAGTGGAAGTGCCCTAGGCTCTGTTGCTTTGTTTTTTAGATGTTTCAGGAAACACCATACACCTCTCCCGAGTGGCTGTTGGCAATTTACATCCCGCCCATCAGCATAACAAGGCTCCCAGTTCTCCATGGCCTGTCCTGCCTTTCTGGATTTTACACTTTTATCAGATGGCCCTTTTGACCGGGGGGAAGTGAGACTTCATTGTAGTGCAGATTTCCTTTGCAAGCTTGCTTGGTTGGCCAAAAAGGGCGTATGCGTTTTTTCCTGAATATATTCAGGAAAAAAACGCATACGCCCTTTTGGCAAAGTGCATCATTGTGGACGTTCTGCCTCTTTTCCTATGCTTTAAATGCAATTCCAGTCTACCTCCTGAAATTGGTTTCCTGCAATTCTGCCCCACTTTCAAGTCCTCTTGACAGCCTTACTTCAGTATATTTTTGGACGATAGCTGTCATTTATTACTCTGCAGGTTTGTGAATTACAGTGCCCCTGAGGTCCTTTCTTCAACTCGCTTTCTTGTGAGCTGGCCGCAACACGGCAGGATTGCTTCAGGCCCTAATCTAGTTCCGGCACGGCACGCTGAGCCTTTGGTTAATTCCTCTTCCTGGTGGGAAATGAGAGTTAAATTTGCCCGTCCAGACACCTCCAGCTAGTCTCTCTTTGGTTCTCCCTATTCTTGTTCATCTTCCTCAGAAATTGCAAATGGGCCAAACAGGAGGTTAAAGGCACTGACTCTCCAAGTCGGGAGAGTGTTAGTAAAGCGTCTGGAATGTTGCACCCGAGTACCAGGGGACGAGAACTGAGACATATTGGAACACGTCTCCCAATCACATGGTTGATCATACTCTGGGTTCCACGTGCATGTTTTAGCTGAAGGAAGAATCCCTTAAACCCGCAGAGTTGAGACCCGTGGAATGGGTACCATGCAATATGACATCAAAGGGTCTTCATTTGCTCACCGAACCTCTCCATTCCTATCACTGCTGTGTTTATGCCCCTGTACACACGCTTGATTTTCTTTCAGAGACATAGCAATCCATAGGTTTTAAGATACTTACTAGTCAGGTACATTCTTAGGCATTTAATATGGGCTGTTGAGTCCATTTCGTTGAGCAAGGAGTAGTTCTTGTCTATTCCATATTTGGCTTAAGGAACTTTATCTGTGCTCATTTCAATCTCTGGTTTTATGCAGCACCCCAACTCACCTTTCCCCTTAAGCAAGCATAAGTTGGTTTTCTAAATTTGAGACCCTTTTCTGTTTTGTAATCCAGTTCCTGTGTAGCCAAGTTTACATTCCGTGTATTAGTGATATCTTATGATGTTTCTTTTTCTGTGTGACTTATTTCAGTTAGAATCATCATACCTGAATCCACTCATTATGCTGCTACGGGCCTGATGACATAGATTTCATTGCTGAGTGATATTGCATTGTACGTTAGTACCACAACTTCTTTATCCATTTTTCACTTTCTGCGCTGTTGAACTTGTACCGTAAACGAGGTTCTTGTAAACAGAGCCTTCCCAAACTTTGGGGTGGCTGTGTCTTTTTGATTTTAATTCCCCTAAGCTATAGGACCATAAGAGGAAGTGCCCTAGGCTCTGTTGCTTTGTTTTTTAGATGTTTCAGGAATCACCATACACTTCTCCCGAGTGGCTGTTGGCAATTTACATCCCGCCCATGAGCATAACAAGGCTCCCAGTTCTCCATGGCCTGTCCTGCCTTTCTGGATTTTACACTTTTTTCAGATGGCCCTTTTGACCGGGGGGAAGTGAGACTTCATTGTAGTGCAGATTTCCTTTGCAAGCTTGCTTGGTTGGCCAAAAAGGGCGTATGCGTTTTTTCCTGAATATATTCAGGAAAAAACGCATACGCACTTTTTGGCCAAGTGCATCATTGTGGACGTTCTGCCTCTTTTCCTATGCTTTAAATGCAATTCCAGTCTACCTCCTGAAATCGGTTTCCTGCAATTCTCCCCGCTTTCAAGTCCTCTTGACAGCCTTACTTCAGTATATTTTTGGACGATAGCTGTCATTTATAACTCTGCAGGTTTGTGAATTACAGTGCCCCTGATCTCCTTTCCTCAACTCGCTTTCTTGTGAGCTGGCCGCAACACCGCAGGATTGCTTCAGGCCCTAATCTGGTTCCGGCACGGCACGCTGAGCCTTTGGTTAATTCCTCTTCCTGGTGGGAAATGAGAGTTAAATTTGCCCGTCCAGACACCTCCAGCTAGTCTCTCATTGGTTCTCCCTATTCCTGTTCATCTTCCTCAGAAATTGCAAACTGGGCCAAACAGGAGGTTAAAGGCACTGACTCTCCAAGTCGGGAGTGTGTTAGTAAAGCGTCTGGAATGTTGCACCCGAGTACCAGGGGACGAGAACTGAGACATATTGGAACACGTCTCCCGATCACACGGTTGATCATACTCTGGGTTCCACGTGCATGTTTTAGCTGAAGGCAGAATCCCTTAAACCTGGAGAGTTGAGACCCGTGGAATGGGTACCATGCAATATGACATCAAAGGGTCTTCATTTGCTCTCCGAACCTCTCCAATCCTATCAATGCTGCATTTATGCCCCTGTACACACGCTTGATTTTCTTTCAGAGACATAGCAATCCATAGGTTTTAAGATACTTACTAGTCAGGTACATTCTTAGGCGTTTAATATGGGCTGTTGAGTCCATTTCGTTGAGCAAGGAGTAGTTCTTGTCTATTCCATATTTGGCTTAAGGAACTTTATCTGTGCTCATTTCAATCTCTGGTTTTATGCAGCACCCCAACTCACCTTTCCCCTTAAGCAAGCATATGTTGGTTTTCTAAATTTGAGACCCTGTTCTGTTTTGTAATCCAGTTCCTGTGTAGCCAAGTTTACATTCCGTGTATTAGTGATATCTTATGATGTTTCTTTTTCTGTGTGACTTATTTCAGTTAGAATCATCATACCTGAATCCACTCATTATGCTGCTACGGGCCTGATGACATAGATTTCATTGCTGAGTGATATTGCATTGTACGTAAGTACCACAACTTCTTTATCCATTTTTCACTTTCTGTGATATTGAACTTGTACCGTAAATGACGTTCTTGTAAACAGAGCCGTCCCAAACTTTGGGGTGGCTGTGTCTTTTTGATTTTAATTTCCCTAAGCTATAGGACCATAAGTGGAAGTGCCCTAGGCTCTGTTGCTTTGTTTTTTAGATGTTTCAGGAAACACCATACACCTCTCCCAAGTGGCTCTTGGCAATTTACATCCCGCCCATCAGCATAACAAGGCTCCCAGTTCTCCATGGCCTGTCCTGCCTTTCTGGATTTTACACTTTTTTCAGATGGCCCTTTTGACCGGGGGGAAGTGAGACTTCATTGTAGTGCAGATTTCCTTTGCAAGCTTGCTTGGTTGGCCAAAAAGGGCGTATGCGTTTTTTCCAGAATATATTCAGGAAAAAACGCATACGCCCTTTTTGGCCAAGTGCATCATTGTGGACGTTCTGCCTCTTTTCCTATGCTTTAAATGCAATTCCAGTCTACCTCCTGAAATCGGTTTCCTGCAATTCTGCCCCGCTTTCAAGTCCTCTTGGCAGCCTTACTTCAGTATATTTTTGGACGATAGCTGTCATTTATAACTCTGCAGGTTTGTGAATTACAGTGCCCCTGAGCTCCTTTCTTCAACTCGCTCTCTTGGGAGCTGGCCGCAACACCGCAGGATTGCTTCAGGCCCTAATCTGGTTCCAGCACGGCACGCTGAGCCTTTGGTTAATTCCTCTTCCTGGTGGGAAATGAGAGTTAAATTTGCCCGTCCAGACACCTCCAGCTAGTCTCTCTTTGGTTCTCCCTATTCCTGTTCATCTTCCATAGAAATTGCAAACTGGGCCAAACAGGAGGTTAAAGGCACTGACTCTCCAAGTCGGGAGAGTGTTAGTAAAGCGTCTGGAATGTTGCACCCGAGTACCAGGGGACGAGAACTGAGACATATTGGAACACGTCTCCCGATCACACGGTTGATCATACTCTGGGTTCCACGTGCATGTTTTAGCTGAAGGAAGAATCCCTTAAACCTGGAGAGTTGAGACCCGTGGAATGGGTACCATGCAATATGACTTCAAAGGGTCTTCATTTGCTCACCGAACCTCTCCAGTCCTATCATTGCTGCGTTTATGCCCCTGTACACACGCTTGATTTTCTTTCAGAGACATAGCAATCCATAGGTTTTAAGATACTTACTAGTCAGGTACATTCTTAGGCGTTTAATATGGGCTGTTGAGTCCATTTCGTTGAGCAAGGAGTAGCTCTTGTCTATTCCATATTTGGCTTAAGGAACTTTATCTGTGCTCATTTCAATCTCAGTTTTTATGCAGCACCCCAACTCACCTTTCCCCTTAAGGAAGCATAAGTAGGTTTTCTAAATTTGAGACCCTGTTCTGTTTTGTAATCCAGTTCCTGTGTAGCCAAGTTTACATTCTGTGTATTAGTGATATCTTATGATGTTTCTTTTTCTGTGTGACTTATTTCAGTTAGAATCATCATACCTGAATCCACTCATTATGCTTCTACGGGCCTGATGACATAGATTTCATTGCTGAGTGATATTGCATTGTACGTAAGTACCACAACTTCTTTATCCATTTTTCACTTTCTGCGCTATTGAACTTGTACCGTAAACGAGGTTCTTGTAAACAGAGCCGTCCCAAACTTTGGGGTGGCTGTGTCTTTTTGATTTTAATTTCCCTAAGCTATAGGACCATAAGTGGAAGTGCCCTAGGCTCCGCTGCTATGTTTTTTAGGTGTTTCAGGAAGCACCATACACTTCTTCCGAGTGGCTCTTGGCAATTTACATCGCGCCCATCAGCATAACAAGGCTCCCAGTTCTCCATGGCCTGTCCTGCTTTTTTGGATTTTACACTTTTTTCAGATGGCCCTTTTGACCGGGGGGAAGTGAGACTTCATTGTAGTGCAGATTTCCTTTGCAAGCTTGCTTGGTTGGCCAAAAAGGGCGTATGCATTTTTTCCTGAATATATTCAGGAAAAAACGCATACGCCCTTTTTGGCCAAGTGCATCATTGTGGACGTTCTGCCTCTTTTCCTATGCTTTAAATGCAATTCCAGTCTACCTCCTGAAATCGGTTTCCTGCAATTCTGCCCCACATTCAAGTCCTCTTGGCAGCCTTACTTCAGTATATTTTTGGACGAGAGCTGTCATTTATAACTCTGCAGGTTTGTGAATTACAGTGCCCCTGAGCTCCTTTCTTCAACTCGCTTTCTTGGGAGCTGGCCGGAACACCGCAGCATTGCTTCAGGCCCTAATCTGGTTCCGGCACGGCACGCTGAGCCTTTGGTTAATTCCTCTTCCTGGTGGGAAATTAGAGTTAAATTTGCCCGTCCAGACACCTCCACCTAGTCTCTCATTGGTTCTCCCTATTCCTGTTCATCTTCCGCAGAAATTGAAAACTGGGCCAAAGAGGAGGTTAAAGGCACTGACTCTCCAAGTCGGGAGAGTGTTAGTAAAGCGTCTGGAATGATGCACCCGAGTACCAGGGGACGAGAACTGAGACATATTGGAACACGTCTCCCGATCACACGGTTGATCATACTCTGGGTTCCACGTGCATGTTTTAGCTGAAGGAAGAATCCCTTAAACCTGGAGAGTTGAGACCCGTGGAATGGGTACCATGCAATATGACTTCAAAGGGTCTTCATTTGCTCACCGAACCTCTCCAGTCCTATCATTGCTGCGTTTATGCCCCTGTACACACGCTTGATTTTCTTTCAGAGACATAGCAATCCATAGGTTTTAAGATACTTACTAGTCAGGTACATTCTTAGGCGTTTAATATGGGCTGTTGAGTCCATTTCGTTGAGCAAGGAGTAGCTCTTGTCTATTCCATATTTGGCTTAAGGAACTTTATCTGTGCTCATTTCAATCTCAGTTTTTATGCAGCACCCCAACTCACCTTTCCCCTTAAGCAAGCATAAGTAGGTTTTCTAAATTTGAGACCCTGTTCTGTTTTGTAATCCAGTTCCTGTGTAGCCAAGTATACATTCTGTGTATTAGTGATATCTTATGATGTTTCTTTTTCTGTGTGACTTATTTCAGTTAGAATCATCATACCTGAATCCACTCATTATGCTGCTACGGGCCTGATGACATAGATTTCATTGCTGAGTGATATTGCATTGTACGTAAGTACCACAACTTCTTTATCCATTTTTCACTTTCTGCGCTATTGAACTTGTACCGTAAACGAGGTTCTTGTAAACAGAGCCGTCCCAAACTTTGGGGTGGCTGTGTCTTTTTGATTTTAATTTCCCTAAGCTATAGGACCATAAGTGGAAGTGCCCTAGGCTCTGTTGCTTTGTTTTTTAGATGTTTCAGGAAACACCATACACCTCTCCCGAGTGGCTGTTGGCAATTTACATCCCGCCCATCAGAATAACAAGGCTCCCAGTTCTCCATGGCCTGTCCTGCCTTTCTGGATTTTACACTTTTTTCAGATGGCCCTTTTGACCGGGGGGAAGTGAGACTTCATTGTAGTGCAGATTTCCTTTGCAAGCTTGCTTGGTTGGCCAAAAAGGGCGTATGCGTTTTTTCCTGAATATATTCAGGAAAAAACGCATACGCCCTTTTTGGCCAAGTGCATCATTGTGGACGTTCTGCCTCTTTTCCTATGCTTTAAATGCAATTCCAGTCTACCTCCTGAAATCGGTTTCCTGCAATTATGCCCCGCTTTCAAGTCCTCTTGACAGCCTTACTTCAGTATATTTTTTGACGATAGCTGTCATTTATAACTCTGCAGGTTTGTGAATTACAGTGCCCCTGAGCTCCTTTCTTCAACTCGCTTTCTTGGGAGCTGGCCGGAACACCGCAGCATTGCTTCAGGCCCTACTCTGGTTCCGGCACGGCACGCTGAGCCTTTGGTTAATTCCTCTTCCTGGTGGGAAATGAGAGTTAAATTTGCCCGTCCAGACACCTCCAGCTAGTCTCTCATTGGTTCTCCCTATTCCTGTTCATCTTCCGCAGAAATTGCAAACTGGGCCAAACAGGAGGTTAAAGGCACTGACTCTCCAAGTCGGGAGAGTGTTAGTAAAGTGTCTGGAATGATGCACCCGAGTACCAGGGGACGAGAACTGAGACATATTGGAACACGTCTTCCGATCACATGGTTGATCATACTCTGGGTTCCACGTGCATGTTTTAGCTGAAGGAAGAATCCCTTAAACCTGGAGAGTTGAGACCCGTGGAATGGGTACCATGCAATATGACTTCAAAGGGTCTTCATTTGCTCACCGAACCTCTCCAATCCTATCATTGCTGCGTTTATGCCCCTGTACACACGCTTGATTTTCTTTCAGAGACATAGCAATCCATAGGTTTTAAGATACTTACTAGTCAGGTACATTCTTAGGCGTTTAATATGGGCTGTTGAGTCCATTTCGTTGAGCAAGGAGTAGTTCTTGTCTATTCCATATTTGGCTTAAGGAACTTTATCTGTGCTCATTCCAATCTCTGGTTTTATGCAGCACCCCAACTCACCTTTCCCCTTAAGCAAGCATAAGTTGGTTTTCTAAATTTGAGACCCTGTTCTGTTTTGTAATTCAGTTCCTGTGTAGCCAAGTTTACATTCCGTGTATTAGTGATATCTTATGATGTTTCTTTTTCTGTGTGACTTATTTCAGTTAGAATCATCATACCTGAATCCACTCATTATGCTGCTACGGGCCTGATGACATAGATTTCATTGCTGAGTGATATTGCATTGTACGTAAGTACCACAACATCTTTATCCATTTTTCACTTTCTGCGATATTGAACTTATCCCGTAAACGAGGTTCTTGTAAACAGAGCCATCCCAAACTGTGGGGTGGCTGTGTCTTTTATATTTTAATTTCCCTAAGCTATAGGACTATAAGTGGAAGTGCCCTAGGCTCTGTTGCTTTGTTTTTAGATGTTTCAGGAAACACCATACACTTCTCCCAAGTGGCTATTGGCAATTTACATCCCGCCCATGAGCATAACAAGGCTCCCAGTTCTCCATGGCCTGTCCTGCCTTTCTGGATTTTACACTTTTTACAGATGGCCCTTCTGACCGGGGACAAGTGAGACTTCATTGTAGTGCAGATTTCCTTTGCAAGCTTGCTTGGTTTTCCAAATAGGGCGTATGTATTTTTTCCTGAATATATTCAGGAAAAAACGCATACGCCCTTTTTGGCCAAGTGCATCATTGTGGACGTTCTGCCTCTTTTCCTATGCTTTAAATGCAATTCCAGTCTACCTCCTGAAATCGGTTTCCTGCAATTCTGCCGTGCTTTCAATGCCTCTTCATAGCCTTTCCTCAATATACTTTTTGAAAATAGTTGGCCTTTATAATTCTGCACGTTTTTGAATTGCAGTTGCCCTTAGCTCCATTTTTCAGCTCTTATTTTTGTGATATTCCCTCATAACCACAGGATTCCTTCAGGCCATATTCTTCTTCTGGTACGCCTTGCTGTGCATTTGTTTAATTCTGCTTACTGATGTTAAATTAGAGTGACATGTGCCCATTGAAACCGCTACAGCTAGATTCTCACTGGTTCCCCCTATTCCCATTCATCCTCCACACTAACTGCAGACTGTGCGATACCAGAACTTAAAGGCATTGACTCTCCATGTGGGGTTTTTGTTAGTAAAGCGGCATGAATGTCGATCCGGAGCCCCAGGAGAGGAACAATGAGGTGCGTTTTAGAAACCTTTCCCGATCATATGGTATACCTGTCGCTGGGTTTCCCAAGCATGGTTTAGCTGTAGGAAGATTCCCTTCAACCTGGAGTGTTGGGACCCTTGGAATGAGTAGCATGAAGTATTGCATTAAACTTTCGGCAGTTGCTCACCAAAGCTCACCAATCCTCTCAGCCCCAAGTGTCCAGCCTTATGTCTTATCCAGCTGTGGGTTTATATGTGGTCAATCCAGGTTGCATCACAGCCCCTGAGCGAATATTGTAAGAATTTTTCTCTCTTTGATTGTTTCTGCGTTTTGTTTTCAAAATTTATTTCTATAATGGGGTTTAGCTCATTTTCACTGCTGTGTTTGTGCTGCTCTGCACACACTTGATTCCCTTATGAAGATATGTCAATACATGGGTCTTAAGATTCTTATTACTCAGATTTATTTCTGTGCAGTGTATTGGGTGTGTTGAGGCCAGTTCATTGAGCAAGGTGTAGATCTTGTCTAATACTTATTTGGTTTATTGAACGGTATCTGTGCTAATTTCAAACTCTGGTTTTATGCATCACCCCACCTCTCCTTTCCCCTTAAGTTGACATAAGTGTGTTTTCTAAATGTGAGACACTGTTCTGTTATGTAATTCATTTTTTGTGCAGCCATATTTACCCTCCCTCTATAAGTGATATCTTATGATATGTTTCTTTTTCTGTTTGACTAATTTCAAGTAGTATTATCGGACCTAAATCCACTCTTTATCCTTCTACTAGCCTTATTACATTGATTTCATGGTGAAGAGATATTCCATTGTACATAAGTGCCACATCTTCTTTATCCATTGTTCTCTTTCCTGGGATATTTAAGGTGTACTGAAGTTGAGGTTCTTGTAAACAGAGTAGCCCTAAACTGTGGTGTGCTTGTGTCTTGTTGATTTTTAGACTTCCCTAGATATACTCCCATGATTGGAAGTGTCCTATGCTCTGTAGCTCTGTTTTTTAGATGATTTAGGAACCACCATACACTTCTCCAGAGTGGCTCTCGGCAGTTCACACACTGCCCATCAGCGTATAAAGGCTCCCTGTTCTCCATGGCCTGTCCTGCATTTCTGGTTTTTACAATTTTTTAGGATGGCCCTTTTGACCAGTGGGTAATGAGACTTCTTTGTTGTGCACATTTGCATTGCTTGCTTGCTTCGTTGCCCATAAAGTGTGTATGCGTTTTTTCCTGGATATAATCAGGAAAAAACGCATACGCCCTTTTGGGCCAACTGCATCATTGTCGAAATTCTGCCGCTTTTCATGTGCTTTAAAGACGAGTCCAATCTATCTCTTGAAATCTGTTTCTTGCAATTCTGTCTTGCATTCAGATCCTCTTCTTTGCCTTACCTCAACATATTTTTGGACGTTAGTTTTCATTTATAACTCTGCAGGTTTGTGAATTGCAGTGACCCTGAGCTCCATTTTTTAAGTTGCTCTTTTGTGAGCTGGCCTCAAATCCGCAGGATTGCTTCCGGCCCTATTTTGGCTCGGGCGAGGCGGGCTGAGCCTTTTTTCAATTCTTATTCTTAATGGGAAATTAGAGTGATATGTGCCCGTCCAAACCCCTACAACTATTCTCTCATTGGTTCCCCCTCTTCCCGTTCATCCTCCTCACAATTTGCAAAATGTGTGAAACAGAAGTTGAAATGTGCTGATTCTCCAAGTGGGGAGATTCTAAGTAACGTGGCTGGAATGGTGAACAGGAGCACCAGGAGAGGATAAATGAGCTGCATTTTAGACACATCTCCCGATCACATGGTGTACAGTCCTCTGGGTTTTCCATGCATGTTTTAGCTGTAGGAAGATCCCTTGAACCTGCAGATTTGGGACCCATTGAATGGGTACCAGGTAGTGTTACTTTAAAGGGTGTGCATTTCCTCATCCAACCTCACATTTCTCTTAGTGCAAACAGTTTCCAGCCTTATGTCTCATCCTGCTGTGGGTCTAGACGTGTTCAATCCATGTTGCATCACCGTCCCTGAGGAAAAGTTGTAAGAGGTTTTCTCTGTCTCTCTGTCGTTTATTTTTTTCAATTTATTACTATATTGGTTACAGCTTATTTTCAAAGCTCTGTTTCTTGCTGCTGTACATCCACTTGATTCACGTACAGAGAGACATCAGTAAATTCTTTTTCAGATTCTTACCAGTCGTATATATTCTTTTCCGGTGACTTGAGTGTGCTGAGTGCAGTTCTTTTAGCTACCGTGTAGGCCTTGTTGATTATCAGTTTGGTATTTGGAATGGTATCTTTGCTAATTTCAACCTCTTGGATGATGCCTCACCCCTCCCCACCTTTCCCGTTTAGCAGCCTTATGCGTGTTTTCTACATATTTGACTATGTTTTTGTTTTGTAAGTTATTTCATGTGTAGCTATTTTGGATTCCACCTTTAAGTGATATCTTATGATATGTGTCTTTTTCTTTTTGAATTATGTCACTTAGAATGATCATACGTAACTCCTCTGGAGTTGTTACAACTGGCCATATTTCATTGATTTCCAGGCTGAGTAATATTCCACTCTACATAAGTACCACATCTCTATCCATGTTTTCCCTCCAGAGACATTTAAGTTATATCCTAGTCGAGGATCTTTTAAACAGAGAGGCGGTAAATATTGGGGTGCCTGTGTCCTCTCGATTTTTGTTTTTCCCAAGATATACGCCCATGAGTGCAAGTGCCCTATGCTCTGTAGCTCATTTTTTAGATGCTTTAGTAAACACAATACACTTCTCCAGAATGGCCGTTGGCAATATACATTTCCACTATAAGTCTCACAGGGCTCCCTCTTCTCCTTGCCCTGTCCTGCATTTCTGTTGTTTACGCTTTATGAGGATGGCTCTTCTGACTGATCTGAAGTGATATCTTTTGTAGTATTGATTTCCAGTGCCCACCTGTTTGGTTGGCTAAAAAAGTGTATGCCCTTTTCTTGAATATATACAGAATAAAACGCATACACCCTTTTTGGCCAACTGCAATGTTGGCAATGTTCAGCCCCTTTTCTTGTGCTTAATGGTGAGTCCTTTCTACCTCCTCAAATCCCTTTCCTGCCATTCTCCCTTGCTTACAAGTCCTTTTCTCTGACTTTCCTCAAGACATTTTTCAGTGATAGATATTTTCAACTCTGCAGTTTCGTGAATTTTACTGTCCCTGAGTTCCATTGTTCAACTTGTGTTTATGGGAACTGGCCACAAAGCAGCGGGATTTCCTCAAGCCCTATACTGTTTCCATGGGCAACCCTAGCCTTTGGTCAATTCGTCTTCCTGATTGGAAATTAGAGTGACATGTGCCTGTCTGAACACCTAGGACTTGTCTCTCATTGTTCCTCATCCTTCCGCTTCATCCTCTGGACAAATTCCAAACTGTACGCAACAGGATGTTGACAGTGCTGCCATCTCCAAGTGGGGAGACTGTTAGTAAAGACGCTGGAGGGGCGAACCCGAGCACCAGGAGATGAGGAGATGAGATGCCTTTTCCAAACTCTTCCCGATCAGACGGTATACCATCCTCTGGGTGTGACAGACATGTTTTAGCAGTAGGAAGAGTCCCATTCATGTAAGGAGAACACCAGGGCTTTTTCAAAATCAGTGTCTCCCCGAAACCCAAACTGGGGAATTTTTTAAGCTACGGCTACACATATGTTCATTAAGGGCCTTGGGAAGTAGGCAGAGTTCAAACTTTAGATGATTGAAGTCTTCAGGGTCAGAAGCACTCACCACCAGCTTCCCTTAGGTTACACTTTAACTGTCATTGATAGATGATGTCAATAAAAATATCTATTCTTTTTCAGATTATTTCCCCTTATAGGTTATTGCAAAATGTTGAGTGTAGTTCCCTGTGCTATACAGTAGTTCCTTGTTGATGATCTATTTTATACATAGCAGTGTGTATGTGTTAATCCCAAACTGTTAGTTTATCCCTCCTCCCACCTTTCCCCTTTGGTAATAATAAATTATAAGATTTTATACTTCTCAGAAATGGGAGAGCTGAAAGAGAGGTATCATTTTCAATGGAAAAGCATTTAAAACAAGATTGAAGCTTTAACCAAGATTATTAGATGTACATCTTTGGAAAGAAATCACTTCCTTTCTCTAATATTGACCTGACAAATAAGACAAACCTTTTCACTGAACTTGCTTATAATAAAGTGATGGAAATATCCAATGGAAGCGTTAGAAACATCTTATTTTACCCGAGCCTTATACACTGTTCTATGTTAACTACAGTTTGGCTCACACATCTGTTCATTGAGGTTACAATAGTCTCAATTTCTGTTACTGATCCTCCAGAGTGGACCCCAACAAGTGTCCCCCTGCCCAGTGTCATTGGGGCCAACAGATCGAGGCTGAGTTTGGTTCACAAGCAAAGGAAACTTTATATTTTGATCAGAGAATGGAGAGGTGAGAGCAAGCACTACCCCGTGGGCTGTGGGCTGGGCTGCTGTGTAGAGATCCTGTCAGAGTCAGTGGGAGGGAGGGGGCGGAGCTCTCGAGGGCCGGGTTGGCTGCAGCTCAGGCTCTATATCGCGGAGTCTGCACTGGGCCCCAGGAGCTGAGGTGTCGTCCCAGCCATTCTGCACTAGGAAATCTGGTCTGAAGTGCCGGGTGTGGAACCTCTGCATGCGAGACCCTAGGAGTATGTGAAATTAGACAAAGCACAAAGGATAAAAAAGGTCAGACTTGACTTTATTGCCCAGATTCCATTTTTATCTCCCAGGGATTTTTAATGGGCTTTGCTGGGGACAAACCCCTCCTCTGCCTTTTGTCCCGTTCCTCATTCTTGGAGTGCTGAGGGTGCAGACCCTTCTTCTGTAACTGCTGAGTGCTGAGTTGGGAGCCCTCATACCCAGGGACGAGGGTCAGAACTTCTCCCCAGCAGCCTCCAGGTGACGTTGATTGTCCCCAGGCCCCCTGCCTCCTTGCTCGTCCGCCTGAGCACCAGCATTGGAAGTGTTATAGATTCTAATGACCTTTAAGGGTCCAGGAAAGAGATGTGCAGAGACGCTGTGGGGGCCGGTTTCACCCCGCCCCACATTTGTTCGGCCACCTTAGGCTGACCGTTTCTGCCAGCCTAGATGCTCTGACCAGTAGTCTGCGCTTTCTTCAATTAGGCCCCTGAATTAACGTACAAACAGCACCAGGTGTCAGAGCCCTGCCCGCTCAACTCCCAGACAGTCCAGGGTCAGTGGTGATCAAGGACCATGATGGCCACTGAGTCAACAGCCTTTTGAAGTAAACAGGAGTCCAGCCAGTCTTATTGGCCACCATCAGCATGGTGTCTGTAGGCTTTTCTATGGTGACAGTGTGATATACGGTTCCCCCACCAAGATTATTAGCTCCCCTCTGGGTGCAGTAAGTCCTGCAAGCAGTAGTCTACTCTTTTGGGACACACTCTTGTTGTTTTATGAGAGAAACTCCAGGTCAAGTGATGTTCACACGAGTCGTCATGGTGCCCTGTTGCCCCCGGTTATCTCTCTGGATGTTGGAGTTGGAGGGCCTCCTCACTCGAGGTTGGTGTGCCCACAGAACGAACCCTGCAACTTCAGGGTATGGTTGGTGGTTAGGATCACCACGTGGGGTCCTTTTCCCTTAGGAGGGAGGTGGCCTTTTGGGCTGCTGATTTCCAGGTTTTTAGATACCGCCAGTATCTTGGCCAGATGTGGCAGTAGGCCAAGCCCCTTGGTGACCGTAGTTTATCCTACCTGGATGGCATTCTTGCATTGTTCCATTTCAAGTGGTCCCAGTTTTTGCACTAATTCTCCAATGGCGATTCACCTTTCACCAGGAATGTAAAGATCAAAGGGTTTAGCTAAATTAGGGAGTTCCAGGGCAAGGGTCTGAATTGACTGCTCTTTCCATTCTTGAAAGGCCACTTCTGGATTCTATTCAAAAGGATCATCATCTTTTCCTTTCAGTGTTTCATATAGAGGCCCAGCTAGTAGACTGTAGTTAGGGATCCAGAAGCAGCAAACCCTGGCCTCCCCAGGAACCCCTAAGCTGTCTTCTAGTTTTAGAAAGGGGTAAGGCTGAAAATGGTTTCTTCCCTTTCCTGGGATGGGCTTCTCCGACCTTCTGTGAGAATGAAGCCCAGGCAGGTCACCGCAGTCTGTGATATTTGAGCTTTTTCTTGGACAACTTCTATCCTTTATTGGCTTGGTAGTTCAGAGGCCTCCTTAGTAGGGCTGGTGATCAGAATGTCGTCTGTGTACTGAAGGAGGGTTTCCTTTTCCAGAGGTAGAACTTTTAGGTCTTTAGCTAAGCTTTCCCCAAAGATGGTGTGGGAATTTTTGCACCCTTGGGGCAAGACGGCCCGGAAGTATTGTTTTAGTTGTATGTTGAGTCCTGCCACCCACAAGCCAAAATTTCTTGTGACTCTGGGACTAATGGAATACAAAAGAAGGCATCATTGAAGACTAATACAGAATACCATGTCCTGGTGGTTGGTAGAATGACCAGCAGGGTGTAGGAATTAGGAGCAACTGGAGGTATATCCTCGGTGGCTTCACTGACTGTCCTGACATCCTTTACCAGGTCCCCAGCAGCCCATGGGGCTCTCGTGGTCACACCAATCCCAGAATATGGAGCTCACCTGGGCAGGTACCCCACCCCCACCCCAGCCCACGGGGCTCTCGTGGTCAGGCCCCTCCCAGGATACAGAGCTACCCTTGCAGGTACCGTGGCAGGGCTGGGCACACAGGAACCGTGCACATAGCCCTCATTGCAGAGCACCCCCAGCTCACCTGTCGCTCAGAGCTGACACAGAGCACCTCAGAGCAGGACTTGAACTAACAAACAGCAGCTGCGACAGGTCTGTGACCCTGGGCATCACTCTGTGCGGCCTCCCTCCACCTGGTCTTCCAGAGACTTCCACTGCACCCGGGGCACCAGGCCTCTGTCTCCAACCACCACCCACCCCTCCTCTCCCTGACTCCTGGGTTCCTCTCATTAGGAGAGGGTTTTCTTGAAGTTGTCTCCCACTCATGGGCCAGATAAAATGATTAGAAAACAAGCCAAAGCTGCAGCCCCTTGTCTATCCTGACTCTCAGGAGCCCACACCTGTTCCTTGGACCTGGCCGGTTCAGCAAGTTCCATTTTCTGCAACTGTGAGCCCCTGAGGGGTGATGATTGGCTGAGCTGGGCAGCCTAACCGTGCTGGCCAGCCCTCCCCAGGTGTGCCTGGGTTGAGATCAATATAAATACCACTCCAGGCAGCAAGAGCCCCTGCAGCCGTGCCTGACGCCATTTTCTCTGCCCTGTCAGCAGTCTCGGTGCTGGGCTGGTGGGAGGGAGTGAGAGGCCACGGCTTTGTGGGTGGCCCAGTGTGAGTGGGGCTCTGCTGGACTTTCTGCAGCAGTTGCCAGGCTGCCACCTGCTAAAGAAGAGGATGTGTCACCCATACCTGCTGCTGGAATTTCTCCCTGGGCAGAGGTGAGGAAGGAAAAAAGCAGTGGGGGCAGGGACAGGACGGGTATCTCAGGCAGGGAAATGGAAATCTTCCAGAAGAGCACCCAGGGCCAGGACCATCCTGGCTGGCCTGCAGGCACCAAGTCGGCCGGCATGCTGTCACTCGTGTGGCTCTATGGCCCTTCCTCTAGGCTTTCAAGTCCTTGTATATATTCAGGTGTTTTACCTGGGACGGGTGGGAACAGTTCAGCAGCAGCTGGCCTGGGGCTCATCTCACGTTTACTCACAGATGCTTCGGCACGGTCCCCCAGGCTTGTAATGAGGACACTCCTTGTGGGGTGGCTGCTGGCTGCATGCGAGCGGAATCCCCACCTCTGACCAACTTCAGAATTGTCTATCACTGGAGCAAGTGCCCTGATTGGGTTTTCATCTGTATAACTGGTGGGTTCTGTTTTGTTTTTTTCTTTTTTGTTTCAAGGTAGGTTTTATTCCTCTTTTTTGTACTTATGGATGTAAGCATGGAAATAATTCATTCATATAAATACATGTATGTGAAGGGAATAACATTTTTCCGTTTTTTTAAAAATTTTATTTTTCATTTTATTTTATTTATTTTTTATACAGCAGGTTCTTATTGGTTATCTATTTTATACATATAAATGTATACATGTCAATCCCAATCTCCCAACTCCTCCCACCGCCACCCCCCCATGGCTTTCCCCTCTTTGTGTCCATACATTTGTTCTCTACATCTGTGTCTCTATTTCTTCCCTTCAAACCGGTTAATCTGTACAGTTTTTCTAGGTTCCACATATATGCGTTAATATACAATATTTGTTTTTCTCTTTCTGACTTACTTCACTCTGTATGACAGTCTCTAGATCCATCGACGTCTCTACAAATGACCCAATTTCATTCCTTTTTATGGCTAATAGTCCATTTTATATATGTACCACATCTTTATCCATTTGTCTGTCTGTGGGCATTTAGGTTGCTTCCCTTACCTGGCTATTGTAAATAGTGCTGCAATGAACATTGTGGTGAATGTGTCTTTTTGATTTATGGTTTTCTCTGGGTATATGCCCAGTAGTGGGTTGCTGGATCATATGGTAATTCTATTTTTAGTTTTTTAAGGAACCTCCATACTGTTCTCCATAGTGACTATCAATTTACATTCCCACCAATCGTGGAAGAGGGTTCCTTTTCTCCACACCCTCTCCAGCATTTGTTGTTTGTAGATTTTCTGATGATGCCCATTCTAACAGGTGTGAGGTGATACCACATTGTAGTTTTGATTTGCATTTCTCTAATAATTAGTGATGTAGAGCAGCTTTTCATGTGCTCCTTGGCCATCTCTACGTCTTTTTGGAAGAAATGTCTATTTAGATCTTCTGCCCATTTTTGTATTGGGTTGTTTGTTTTTTTAATATTGAGCTGCATCAGCTGTTTATATATATTGGAGATTAATCCTTTGTCCATTGATTCAGTTGCAAATATATTCTCCCATTCTGAGGGTTGTCTTTTTGTGTTTGTAGTTTCCATTGCTTTGCAAAAGCTTTTACGTTTCATTAGGTCCCATTTGTTTAGTTTTCTTTTTTATGTCATTACTCTAGGAGGTGGATCAAAAAAGATCTTGCTGTGATTTATGTTAGAGTATTCTTCCTATGTTTTCCTCTAAGAGTTTTATACTGTCCGGTCTTACATTAAGGTCTCTAATCCATTTTGAATTTATTTTTGTGTATGGTGTTAGGGGGTGTTCTAATTTCATTCTTTTACATGTAGCTGTCCATTTTTCCCAGCACCACTGATTGAAGACACTGTCTTTTCTCCATTGTATAGTCTTGCCTACTTTGTCATAGATTAGTTGACCATAGGTGTGTAGGTTTATCTCTGGGCTTCTTTCTTTTTTATTTTCCTTTTACACCTTTATTGGAGTATAATTGCTTTACAATGGAGTGTCAGTTTCTGCTGTATAACAAAGTGAATCAATTATACATATACATATATCACCATATCCCCTCCCACCCTCCACATCCCACCCCTTTAGGTGGTCGCAAAGCACCGAGTTGATCTCCCTGTGCTATGTGGCTGCTTCCCAGTAGCTATCGATGTTACATTTGGTAATGTATATATGTCCATGGCACTCTCTCACTTCGTCCCAGCTTACCCTTCCCCCTCCCTGTGTCCTCAAGTCCTTTCTCTATGTCTGTGTCCTTAATCCTGTCCTGCCCCTAGGTTCTTCATAAACTTTTTTCTTTAGATTCCATATATCTCTGTTAGCACACGGTATTTATTTTTCTCTTTCTGACTCACTTCACTGTGTAGGACAGACTCTAAGTCCATCCCCCTCACTACAAATAACTCAGTTTTGTTTCTTTTTATGGCTGAGTAATATTCCATTTATATATGTGCCAGATATTCTTTATCCATTCATCTGTCGATGGACACTTAGGTTGCTTCCATGTCCTGGCTATTGTAAGTAGAACTGCAACGAACATTGTTGTATATAACTCTTTTTGAATTATGGTTTTCTCAGGGCAAATGCCCAGTAGTTGGATTGCTGGGTCGTATGGTACTTCTATTTTTAGTTTTTTAAGGAACCTCTATACTGTTATCCCTAGTGGGTATAGCAATTTACATTCCCAGCAACAGTGCAAGAACGTTCCCTTTTCTCCAGTAAATGCCTCTCCAGCATTTATTGTTTGTAGATTTTTTGATGATTGCCATTCTGACTGCTGGGAGGTGATAACTCACTGTAGTTTTGATTTGCATTTCTCTAATGATTAGTGATGTTCAGCATCCTTTCATGTGTTTATTGGCAATCTGTATATCTCCTTTGGAGAAATGTCTATTTAGGTCTTCTGCCCATTTTTGGATTGTGTTGTTTGTTTTTGTGATATTGAGCTACACGAGCTGCTTGTAAATTTTGGAGATTAATCTTTTGTCATTTGCTTCATTTGAAAACATTTTCTCCCATTCTGAGGGTTGTATTTTCGTCTTGTTTATGTTTTCCTTTGCTGTGCAAAAGCTTTGAAGTTTCATTAGGTCCCATTTGTTTATTTTTGTTTTTATTTCCACTTCTCTAGGAGGTGGGTCAAAAAGGATCTTGCTGTGATTTATGTCATAGAGTGTTCTGCCTATGTTTTCCTCTAATAATTTTATAGTGTCTGGTCTAACATTTAGATCTCTAATTAATTTTGAGTTTATTTTTGTGTATGGTGTTATGGAGCATTCTAATTTCATTCTTTCACGTGTGGTTGTCCAGTTTTCCCAGCACCACTTACTGAAGAGACTGTCTTTTCTTCATTGTATATCTTTGCCTCCTTTGTCATAGATGAGTTAGCCATAGGTACGTAGGTTTATCTCTGGGCTTTCTATCTTGTTCAATTGATCTATATTTCTGTTTTTGTGCCAGTACCATATAGTCTTGATTAATGTAGCCTTGTAGTATAGTCTGAAGTTAGGAAGTCTGATTCCTCCAGCTCTTTTAATTTCCCTCAAGATTGCTTTGGCTATTCGGGGTCTTTTGTGTCTCCATACAAATTTTAAGATTTTTTTGTTCTAGTTCTGTAGAAAATGCCAGTGGTATTTGATAGGGATTGCATTGAATCTGTAGCTTGCTTTGGGTACTATAGTCATTTACACAATATTGATTCTTCTAATCCAAGAACATGGTTTATACCTCCATATGTTTATATCATCTTTGATTTCTTTCAGCAGTGTCTTATAGTTTTCTGAGTACAGGTCTTTTACCTCCTTATGTAGGTTCATTCCTCCGTATTTTATTCTTTTTGTTGCAATGGTGAATGAGATTGTTTCCTTAATTTCTCTTTCTGATCTTTCATTATTAGTGTATAGGAATGCAAGAGATTTCTGTGCATTAATTTTGTATCCTGCAACTTTACCAAATTCATTGATTAGCTCTAGTAGTTTTCTGGTGGCATCTTTAGGATTCACTATGTGTAGTATCGTGTCATTTGCAAACAGTGACAATTTTACTTCTTCTTTTCCAATTTGTATTCCTTTTATTTCTTTTTCTTCTCTGATTACTGTGTCTAGGACTTCCAAAACTATGTTGAGTAATAGTGGTGAGAGTGGACATCCTTGTCTTGTTCCTGATCTTAGAGGAAATGCTTTTAGTTTTTCACTATTGAGAATGATGTTTGCTGTGGGTTTGTCATATACTGCCTTTATTATGTTGAGGTAGATTCCCTCTATGCCCACTTTTTGGAGACTTTTAATCATAAATTGGTGTTGAATTTTGTCGAAAGCTTTTCCTGCATCTATTGGGATGATCATATTTTTATTCTACAATTTGTTAATGTGGTGTATCACATTGATTGATTTGTGTATATTGAAGAATTCTTGCATCCCTGGGATAAACCCCACCTGATCATGGTGCATGATCCTTTTAATGTGTTGTTCAATTCTGTTTCCTAGTATTTTGTTGAGGATTTTTACATCTATATTAATCAGTGATATTGGTCTCTAATTTTCTTTTTCTGTAGTATCTTTGTCTGGTTTTGGTATCAGGGTGATGGTGGCCTCATATAATGAGTTTGGGACTGTTCCTTCCCCTGAAAAGTTCTGAAGAGTTTGAGAAGATTGGGTGTTAGCTCTTGTCTAAATGTTTGATAGAATTCACCTCTGATGCCATCTAGTTCTGGACTTTTGTTTGTTGGAAGATTTTTAATCACACTTTCAATTTCATTACTTGTGATAGGTCTGTTCATATTTTCTATTTCTTCCCGGTTCAGTCTTGGAAGGTTATACCTTTCTAAGAATTTGTCCATTTCTTCCAGGTTGTCCATTTTATTGGCATAGAGTTGTTTGTAGAGGTCTCTTAGGATGCTTTGTATTTCTGTGGTGTCTGTTACAACTTCTCCTTTTTCATTTCTAATTTTATTGATTTGAGTCCTCTCCCTCTTTTACTTGAGTCTGGCTACAGGTTTATCGTTTTTGTTTATCTTCTCAAAGAACCAGCTTTTAGTTTTATTGATCTTTGCTATTGTTTTTATTTCATTTATTTCTGCTCTGATCTTTATGATTTCTTTCCTTCTATTAACTTTGGGTTTTGTTCTTCGTTCTCTAGTTCCTTTAGGTGTAGGGTTAGATTGTTTATTTGAGATTTTTCTGGTTTCTTGAGGTAGGCTTTTATTGCTATAAACTTCCCTCTTAGAACTGTTTTTGCTGCATCCCATAGGTTTTCAATCATCGTGTTTTTGTTGTCATTTGTCTCTAGGTAGTTTTTGATTTCCTCTTTTATTTCTTCAGTGATCTCTTGGTTATTTAGAAACGTATTGTTTAGCCTCCATGTGTTTGTTTTTTACGTTATTTTCCCTGTAATTGAGTTCTAATCTCATAGCATTGTGGTCGGAACAGCTGCTTGATATGATTTCAGTTTTGTTAAATTTACTGAGGCTTTATTTGTGACCCAAGATGTGATCTATCCCGGAGAATGTTCCGTGTACCATTGAGAAGAACTTGTAGTCTGCTGTTTTTGGATGGAATGTCCTATAAATATCCATTAAATCTATCTGGTCTATTGTGTCATTTAAAGCTTGTGTTTCCTTATTAATTTTCTGTCTGGATGATCTCCATTGGTGTAAGTGAGGTGTTAAAGTCCCTTGCTATTATTATGTTACTGTTGATTTCCTCTTTTATAGCTGTTAGCAGTTGCCTTATATATTGAGGTGTTCCTGTGTTGGGTACATATATATTTATAATTGTTATATCTTGGATTGATCCCTTGATCATTATGTAGTGTCCTTCCTTGTCTCTTGTAACATTCTTTATTTTAAAATCTATTTTATCTGATATGAGTATTGCTACTCCAGCTTTCTTTTGATTTTCATTTGCATGGAATATATTTTCCATCCCCTCACTTTCAGTCTGTATGTGTCCCTAGGTTTGAAATGGGTCTCTTGTAGACAGCATATATATGGATCTTGTTTTTCTATCCATTCAGTAAGCCTGTGTCATTTGGTTGGAGCATTTAATCCATTCATGTTTAAGGTAATTATCAATATGTATGTTCCTATTACTATTTTCTTAATTGTTATGGGTTTGTCTTAGTGGGTCCTTTTCTTCTCTTGTGTTTCCCACTTAGAGAAGTTCCTTTAGCATTTGTTGTAGAGCTGGTTTCATGGTGCTGAATTCTCTTAGCTTTTGCTTGTCTGTAAAGCTTTTGATTTCTCCATCAAATCTGAATGAGATACTTGCTGGGTGGAGTACTCTTGGTGGTAGGTTCTTCCTTTTCATCACGTTAAATTTATCATGCCACTCCCTTCTGGCTTGTAGATTTTCTGCTGAGAAATCAGCTGTTAACCTTATGGGAGTTCCGTTGTATGTTGTCATTTTTCCCTTGTTGCTTTCAATAATTTTTCTTTGTCTTTAATTTTTTCAATTTGATTACTGTGTGTCTCGGCATTTTTCTCCTTTGGTTTATCCTGCCTGGGACTCTCTGCGCTTCGTGGACTTCGGTGGCTATTTCTTTTCCCATGCTAGGGAAGTTTTCAACTATAATCTCTTCAGATATTTTCTCGAGTCCTTTCTCTCTCTGTTCTCCATCTGAGACCCCTATAATGCGAATGTTGTTGCATTTAATGTTGTCCCAGAAGTCTCTTAGGTTGTCTTCATTTATTTTCATTCTTTTTCTTTATTCTGTTCCATGGCAGTGATTTCCACCTTTCTGTCTTCCAGGTCACTTATCCGTTCTTCTGTCACAGTTATTCTGCTACTGATTCCTTCTAGTGTATTTTTCATTTCAGTTATTGTATTGTTCATCTCTGTTTGTTTGTTCTTTAATTCTTCTAGGTGTTTGTTCCTTAATTCTTCTAGGTCTTTGTTAAGCATTTCTTGCATCTTCTCGATCTTTGCCTCCATTATTTTTCTAAGGTCTTGGATCATCTTCACTATCATTATTCTGAATTCTTTTACTGGAAGGTTACCTATCCCCACTTCATTTCATTGTTTTTCTGAGGATTTATCTTGTTCCTTGATCTGGTATAAAGTCCTCTGCCTTTTCATTTTCTCTATCTTTCTGTGAATGTGGTTTTCCTTCCACAGGCTGCAGAATTGTAGTTCTTCTTGCTTCTGCTGTCTGCTCTCCAGTGATTGAGTCTATCTGAGAGGCTTGTGCAAGCTTCCTTATGCGAGGGACTGGTGGTGGGTAGAGCTGGGTGTTGCTCTGGTGGGCAGAGCTTTAATCTGCTTGTCTGTGGATTAAATAAAAGTTTAATAAAAAGTTTAATCCGCTTGTCTGCTGAGGCATGGGGCTGGGTTCTCTCCCTGTTGGTTGTTTGGACTGAGGCGACCCAGCACTGGAGCCTACCTTGCTCTTGGTGAGGCTAATGGTGGACTCTGGGAGAGTTCATGCCAAGGAGTATTTCCCAGAACTTCTGCTGTCAGTGTCATTGTCCCCATGGTGAGCTGCAGCCACACCCCACCTCTGCAGGAGACCCTCTAAAACTAGCAGCTAGGTATGATCATTCACCTATGGGGTGACTGCTCCTTCCCCTGGGTCCTGATGTGCACACTACTTTGTGTGTGTCCTCCAAGAGGGGAGTCTCTGTTGAGACTCTGAGTCTCTGAGTGCAGTTGAGACTCTGAGTGGAGTCGCACAGACTCTGGGTCCTGTGGAGCTTCGATGTTTTGTGGTTCTAGAAATCCTATAGGAGACGGTCCACAGCAGGTGAAGCTAATGCTGTCATAGAGGTGGTGAAACCAAAGATCTGCAGTTCCGACTAGAGGTGCTGATGTACAAACAGGACAAAATCATCTCATGTGAATGTAGTTCAGGCATGTTTAAAATGAATGCAGTCATGTTAATGCCTAACATCTTCTATCTTGTGCCTCTCCTCAAGGACCCCCTCCTCAGTTCCTGAGTCTCCTGTAAGTCATGTACAGGGGAATGGAGAGTGGGCTCTGTCCAGTCTGAGCCCTGAGTTACCCTGTGTGTATCTTAGGATACTTTGTATTTCTGTGGTGGCTCTTGTAACATCATCTCTTTCAGTTCTGATTTATTTGGGCCCTCTCTTTTAAAAAAAAGTACTACTGTTGTCTTTTATTCTTTACAGAAGTTTAATAAGTGTTTGATCTACTACCCTTACTCTATGTATACTTTTTGCCGTGAGATTTTTACTTTTGTTTGTTTTCTTGTTACTGTCAATAATTAGTGAGAATTCTTTTAAGCTACCTTCAACATTGCTTATAAAGCTGCTTTATTAGTGATGACAGAGCTTTAATGGAAGTCGTGTTCTGGTTGTAAACTAGAATGCAATGTGCCAGCAAAAAGTCCCTTAAGTGTATGTCTCATTACTTCTTGTTCTTTTTTTTCCTTTTTTCTCTCTTTTTTTTCTTGTTCTTTTTTTAATTTTTATTTTTTATCAGAGCAAATTTGATTAAAATGTTTTGTTTGTTCTAGGTGTGTAAGATGTGGTTCTTTTACACATATACATGTATCTATACTTCTTCAGATCGTTTTCTCATGTAGCTTGTGACACAATGTTGAGTAGTCTTCTCTTGGTATTCCGTAGGTCTTTGATGATTATATATTTCACATGTGTTTCTATACCTATGTTAACCCCAATATCCTAATATATCCAGTCCTCACACCTTTCCATTTGGTGAACCTTAACTTTGTTTAATGAATCTGTGATTGCCTTTCTCTGTGGAAATATCTTCATTGGTATCAATTTTTAGCTAACACCTATAAGTGATATTATAGGGTATGTGTCTTTTGCTGTCTGACTTAGTACAATTTGCCTGATTACCTCTAGAATCATCTACGGTGCTGCAAATGGCATTGTTTCATTTTTTTCCCTAGATAATATTCCATCTGTACATGTACCAGTTCTTCTTTGTCCACTCACCTCTTGATGGACTTTCTGGTTGCCTCCATGTCTTGGCTATTGTAATACTGCTGCACTGCACATTTGCCTGCCTGTGTCTTTCCAATTCTGTCTTCTTATGTTATAGGCCCAAGAGTGGGCCTCCTGTATCATATAGTATCTCAGGGTTTACCGTTTAAATGCACCATGATTCTGTGCTCATTAGTGGCTCTTTCCAGGTTACATCTCACTTAAAGTTGAGGGTATGCATTTCTCCACAACACCTTCAGCATTTGTTTATTTATTTATTTTTAACATCTTTATTGAAGTATAATTGCTTTACAATGGTGTGCTAGCTTGTGCTTTACAACAAAATGAATCAGTTATACATATACATATGTTCCCATATCACTTCCCTCTTGCGTCTCCCTCCCTCCCACCCTCCCTCCCCTCCAGGCGGTCACAAAGCACCGAGCTGATCTCCCTGTGCCATGCTGCTGCTTCCCACTAGCTATCTACCTTACGTTTGGTAGTGTATATATGTCCATGCCTCTCTCTCCCTTTGTCACAGCTTACCCTTCCCCCTCCCCATATCCTCAAGTCCATTCTCTAGTAGGTCTCTGTCTTTACTCCTGTTTTACCCCTAGGTTCTTCATGACATTTTTTTTTCTTAAATTCCAGGTATATGTGTTAGCATACGGTATTTGTCTCTCTCTTTCTGACTTACTTCACTGTGTATGACAGACTCTAGGTCTATCCACCTCATTACAAATAGCTCAATTTTGTTTCTTTTTATGGCTTCAGCATTTATTGTTTGTAGTTTTCTTGCTGATGGATATTCTGACTGGTGTGAGCTGATACCTCTTTGTGGTTGAATTTGCATATGACTCATAATCCTTTGAAATTGAGCTTTAAGACATGTCCTTTTTATTTTTCAAACTGTGATTACAGCTTAGCCCTTCAAAGTGTTTTCTAAAGTATGTGTTACATTTTGAAATTTATTGGCCATTACCTCCCTCAAAACATTTTGAGGGCAGGTTTCATTTACAGCCCTGCAGTACTTGTTCACATGAAGTGACCATTAGCACAGGCTTTAAAGCTGCTTTTGCAGGTAACGGCCAGATTGCGGCAGCCTTTCTTTGTTCCCCATGCTGGTACTAGGGAAACAGAGCTTCCGGCCAGTGGTCTTCCTCGGTTATAAATTAGAGTGGAATGTGCCCGGATAAACCCCCAAAGGCTGATGTCTCCTTATTTTTGTTTCTTTTTTAAATTTAATTTATATTTTTATCGGAGTAATATTCCATTGTGTATATGGACCACTTCTTGGTGCATAGCTCTGTTGAGGGACATTTTCGCTGCTTCCAAGTGTTGGCTATATTAAATATTGCTGGAGTGCAAGATTGCCAGCCTGTGACTTTTTGATTCTCATTTTCTCAGGTGATAGGCCCAGCAGTGGGTGTGACTGATTGACTAGTAGCTCAATGTTTACCTTTTCAAAGCACCTCCATTGTGTTTTCATTAGTGGCTCTTACCATGTCTCCCTTAGAACCGAGGGTACGAACTTCTCCACAATCCCTTCAGCATTTATAGTTTGCAGCATTTTTGCTAATGGCCAGTCTGACTGCTGTGACCTGATAGGTTTTTGTAATTTGGGTTTGCATGACTTTAAAAATTCCTAAAATTCATCATTTTCCACGCCTTTTTCCTTTCTGTTAAAAATCAAGTGTGAGTACAATATATCTCTTGAAGCTCTCTTCTTGGAAGGTTGCCCTCTTTTGAATTTTTGGTGGATATTCGACCCCAGGATTTTTTTGGAGGGCAGATGTCATTACAGAACTGCAAGTTTGGTGAATATTTAGTGACCATTAGCACTGGGTTTAAAGCTGCTGTTGTGGGAAACGGCCACAAGGAGGCAGCATTTGTCCTTTCCCAAATCTGAGTACTAGGGCAGCAGAGCCTTTCTGGAAGTCGTGGTCCTAGGTTTTAAGTTAGAATGGAATGTGCCAGGAGGAACGCCCATAAGTTTATGTCTCATTACATCTTGGTTTTTAAAATTTATTTAATCGGGGTAATGATTAGATATTGTTTGTCCAGATGTACACAATCTGGTTCATTTGTACAATATATATGTCTATTCATGTTCAGATCCTCTTCCCATGTAAAATATTACAGTGTTCCGTAGACCTCCCTTGCTATATGGTCCGTCTTTTCGATATATGTTTATTATATGTATTTGTATACGTATGGTAACGTTAATCTTAATTTATCCATTCTGCCCACCTTTCCTTTTAGATAAGCATACTTAATTTCTAAGTCTGTGAGTGTCTTTCTCTGTGGAAATATGTTCATTTGTGTTAGTTATTAGATAACGCCTATAAGTGATATCATAGGATATAGGTCTTTTGCTTTCTGACTTACCTCATATTCTGTGATTATCTCCAAGCTCATCTATGGCACCTCAAATAGCAGTGTTTCATTGTTTTCTATGGCTAATATTCTATTGTGAACGTGGACCACTTCTTCTTCATCCATACATCTGTTGATGGACATTTTGGTGGCTTCACTGTCTTGGCTATTGTGAATAAGGCTGCAGTGTAGCTTTTGCAGCCCGAGTCTTCTCGATTCTGGTCTTCTCAGGTGAGAGGCCCAGTGGTGTGACTGCTGCATCGAATGGTATCTCAACTTTTACTTTTAATCGTAGCTCCTTTCTGTTCTCATTATTGGCTCTTACCACGTTACATCTCACCAGCAGCTAGAGGGTACACAGTTCTCTAAAACCCCTTCAGAATTTATTGTTTGTAGATCTTTTGCTGATGGTCAGTCGACTGGTGTGAGTTGAAACCTTTTTGTACATTAGATTTGCATGAGTCTAATAATTCCTGAGGTTGAGCTTTCACCCATTTTCCTTTTTTTAAACAAGAGAGTGAGTCAAACTTACCTCTTCATACTATCGTCTTGAAAAATTTGTCAGTTTTGAATTTTATTGTCCATTCCCTACCTCAGCACAGTTGTTTAGGGCAGGTGTCCTTTGCAGCCCTGAGTCCTTGTGAATGTTAAGAGAACATTAGCTGTGGGCTTAACGCCACTCTTGCGGAAAACGGCCACAAGGCAGCAGAATTTCTACATTGCCAACTCTGGGTTTTTGGGCAGCAGAGCCTTCCTGGAAATCGTGTTAGTAGGCTGCAAATTAGAGTGGAATGTGCCAGAGCACATCCCCAAGAGCTTATATCTCCTTACTTCTTGTTTGTTTTATAAATTTAATTTTTATTAATTATCAGAGCAAACTTGATAAAAATATTTTGTTTCTCCTAGGTGTACAGAATCTGGTTCATTATATCAATGTATCTGTCATTTATCTTTGCATTCTTTACTGTGTAGGTTATTACAGAGTGTTGCCTAGACCTCTCTTGGTATTCCATAGGTATTTTGTGATTATATATTTCATATGTATTAGTACATGTCTGGTAACCCTCATATCCTAATTCACACATTCCTTACACTTTTCCATTTGGTTAAACATAATTTTTTTTTTCTTAATCCATGCTTTTCCTTCTCTTGGAAATAAGTTCGTGAGTATCAACTTTTAGGTAACACCTAGAAGTGATGTCATAGGATATCTGTCTTTCACTTTCTTTCTTTAATTTGAGTGATTATCTCTAGGTCCTTATATGGTGGTGCAAACGGCACTGTTTCATTGTTTTCCATGGCTAATATTCCATTGTTTATATGGACCACTTCCTCTTTGTGCATTTTTCTGTTGATGGACATTTTGGTTTCTTCCAAGTCTTGGCTATGTTAAATATTCCTGCAGTACAGGATTGCCAGCCTGTGTCTTTTCCATTCTGCTCTGCTCAGGTGATAAGCACATCAAAGGACCTACCAGATCACATGGTAGCTCAATTTTTACCCTTAAACGCACCTCCATTATGTTCTCGCTACTGGCTGTTACCAGTTTACATCCCCCCAGCAGCTGGAGGGTACACAGTTCTCTGAAACCCCTTCAGCATTTATTCTTTGTAGACTTTTTGCTGAAGAACATTCTGACGGCTGTGAGGTGAACATTTCTGTAATTGGATTTGCATGGCTTTATTCATTGCTGATGTTGTGCATTTTTCAATTTCCTTTTATTTTAAAGAGAAAAAAAGAAAAGACAAAATGTGCGTAAAATATGCCTCTTGACATTGTCTTCTTGAAATGTTGACGTCTTTTGAATTTTCTGGTTGATTACGACCCCAGGACATTTTTTGAGGCCCGGTGTCCTTTACAGTGCTGCACATATTTTGAATATTTTTTGAGGCCCGGTGTCCTTTACAGTGCTGCACATATTTTGAATATTAAGTGAACATTACCTCTTGGTTTAAAGCTGCTGTTGTGTGAAACAGCCACAAGGCGGCAGCATTTCTCCTTTACCAAATCTGGTTACCAGGGCAACAGAGCCTTAATGGAAATCCTGTTCTAGGTTGAAAATTAGAATGGGATGTGCCAGGAAAAATTCCTTTCAGTTTATGTCTCATTATTTCTTGTTCATATTTTTAATTTAATTTTTATTTTTTATCGCAGCAAATTTGATTACAATGGTTTTTTTTTTGTTCTAGGTGTGCAAGATGTGGTTCTTTCACACACATACATATATCTATTCTTCTTTGGAACCTTTTCCCAGGTAGGTTATGACACAATGTTGAGTAGTCTTCTCTTGGTATTCCATAGGTCTTTGGTGATTATATATTTCACATGTGTTTCTATATCTATGTTAACCCCAATATCGTAATGTATCCAATCCTCACACCTTTCGATTTGGGGAACCATAAGTTTGTTCAATGAATCTGTGATTGCCTTTCTCTGTGGAAATATCTTCATTGTTATCAATTTTCAGGTAACACCTATAAGTGATATACGTTAGGTGTCTTTCGCTTTCTCACTTACTACAAGTTGCATGGTTACCTCTAGACTCATCTATGGTGCTGCAAATGGCATTGTTTCATTTTTTTCCCGAGCTAATATTCCATCTCTATATGTAACAGTTCCTCTTTGTCCACTCATCTGTTGATGGACTTTTGGTTGCTTCCATGTCTTGGCTATTGTAATACTGCTGCAGTGCAGATTTGCCTGCCTGTGTCTTTCCAATTATGTCTTCTTATGTTATAGGCCCAGGAGTGGGCCTGCTGGATCATATAGTAGCTCAATGTTTACCTTTTAAAGGCACCTCCACCCTGTTCCCATTAGTGACTCTTACCAGGTTACGTCCCACTTCAAATTAAGGGTATGCATTTCTCCACAACCTTTTCAGCATTGATCATTTGTAGTTTCTTTCCTGATGGTTATTCTGAATGGTGTGAGCTGATACCTCTGTGTGGTTGGATTTGCATGTGTCTCATAATCCTTTGAAATTGAGCTTTCAGGCATGTCCTTTTATTTTTCAAACGGTTATTACAGCTTAGTTCTTCAAATGGTTTTCTTGAAATATGTGCCACATTTTGAAATACTTTGACCTTTACCTCCTGCAAAACATGATGAAAGCAGGTTTCCTTTACAGCCCTGCAGGACTTGTTCATATGAAGTGAAAATTAGCATAGGTTTTAAAGCTGCTTTTGCAGGTAATGGCCAGAGGGTGGAGCATTTCATAATTCTATGAAACATAACTGAACACACAATATATATTTTTTCTTTTAAATTTCCATTGTTACTTTTTTAAAGTACAATTATAATTGAAGTTCTTTGTAACAAGTGAAATTTAAAAAATTAAAGGAAAAGATAATATTTTACCACTTGCCATCCTTTCCCATTTACTGAAACGACCAGCATAATGTGTAGAGTTCTCATTTTATTCAGGTGTTCTATACATCTGGAATATCATGCTTCTCACTGTAGAAAAACAGATTTAGCTCTCACACTTTTTATAGGCTACATAACAGTCCATAGAACAGAAGTACCAACTATTTCAGACTTAGCTTTTTGAGGGACACTCAGGTTACTTTCTGTTTTATTTTGTTGTTCTTTTTCTGGGGGGGAGTAGGAGTTTATTATTTATTTATTTATTTTTGTTGTGTTGGGTCTGAGTTTCCGTGTGAGGGCTTTCTCTAGTTGTGGCAAGTGGGGGGCCACTCTTGATCTCGGTGCGCGGGCCTCTCACTATTGCGGCCTCTCTTGTTGCAGAGCACAGGCTCCAGATGCGAGGGCTCACTGGTTGTGGCTTATGGGCCTAGTTGCTCCATGGCATGTGGGATCCTCCCAGACCAGGGCTCGAACCTGTGTCCCCTGCATTAGCAGGCAGATTCTAACCACCGCACCACCAGCGAAGCCCCCTATTTTGTTGTTCTGCTAGTTTGTTTTAACCCAAGAAAATATTTTTTTAAATACAAAAAAACTAAATTAAGCTAAGGGTAAGGATTAGGGTTTAGGGTAAGGTTTAGGGTTAGGATACGGGTTAGGATTATTGTACGGCTTAGAGTATGGTTTAGGGTTATGGTTGTGGTATGGGTTAGTGTTAGGGTACAGTTTAGGGTATGGCTATGGTTTAGTGTTAGGGTACGGGTTAAGGTATGGGTTAGTGTTAGGGTATGGGTTAGGATTAGGGTATGGTTTACATTCAGGGTTATGGTTAGGTTTAGTGTATGGGTTAGTGTTAGGTATGGGTTAGGGTAAGGGTTAGGATTAGGTTTAGTGTTAAGGAAGGGGTACAGTTTAGGGTACAGTATAGGGAACAACAAAGGGTTAGGGTTAGGGTACGTGTTAGGGTACAGTTTAGTGTTAGTGTACGGGTTAGGATTAAGGTATGGTTTAGGGTAAGGTTTAGGGTTAGGGTTAGGGAACGGGTATGGTTTGGGGTACAGTTTAGGGTATGACCACGGGTTAGGAGTAGGGTAAGTGTTAAGGTATAGTTTAGTGTTAGTGTACAGGTTAGGATTATGGTACGGCATAGTGTAAGGGTTAGGGTTAGGGTTAGGGAATGGGTACAGATTAGGTTACAGGTTAGGGTATGACAATGGGTTAGGGTTAGGGTACGTGTTAGTGTATGGGTTAGGATTAGGGTACGGGTTAGGTTATGGGTTAATGTTAGGGGATGGGTTAGGATTAGGGTACGGGTTATGGTACGGTTTAGGGAAAGGGTTAGGATATGGGGTAGGGTAAGGATAAAGTTTAGTGTATGGCTATGTGTTACTGTTAGGGTACATGTTAGCGTACGGGTTAGTGTTTGTGTACAGCTTACGGTAAGGGTTAGGGTTAGGGAACGGGTACGGTCTCAGGTACAGGTTAGGGTACGGTAGCGGGATAGGGTTAGGGTACGTGTTAGGATGAGACTTCTTTGTAGTGTAGATTTGAATTTCCCGCTTGCTTGGTTGGCCAAAAAGGGCGTATGCGTTTTATCCTGAATATATTCAGGAAAAAACGCATACGCCCTTTTTGGCCAAGTGCATCGTTGCCGAAGATCTGCCGCTTTTCATATGCTTTAAATGCAATTCCAATCTACCTCCTGAAATCTGTTTCCTGCAATTGTGCCTTGTTTCAAGTCCTCTTCACAGCCATACCTCAATACATTTTTGGACAATAGTTGTCCTTTATAACTCTGCAGGTTTGTGAATTGCAGTGCCCCTGAGCTCGTTTTTTCAACTCGCTTTCTGTGAGCTGGCCACAAATCAACAGGATTGCTTCAGGCCCTATTCTGGTTCCGGCACGGCATGCTGAGTCTTTGGTTAATTCTACATCCTGGTGGGAAATTAGAGTGAAATGTGCCCGTCCAAACACCTACAGCTAGTCTCTCATTGGTTCTCCCTATTCCCGTTCATCCTCCGCAGAAATTGCAGAGTGTGCCAAACAGGAGGTTACAAGCACTGACTCTCCAAGTGGGGAGATTGTTAGTAAAGCGCCTGGAATGGCGAACCCGAGTACCAGCGGACGAATAATGAGATGCGTTTTAGAAACCTTGCCCGATCACACTGTGGACCATCCTCTGGGTTTCCCACACATGTTTTAGCTGTAGGAAGAATCCCTTAAACCTGGAGAGTTGGGACCCATGGAATGGGTAGCACGCAGTACTACTTCAAAGGGTTTGCATTTGCTCACCGAACCTCACCAATCCTCACAGCCCCAAGTGTCCAGCCTTATGTCTCTCCCAGCTGTGGGTGTAGATGTGGTAAATCCAGGTTTCGTCACAAGCCCTGAACGAATTATTTAAGAATTTATCTCTCTTTCACTGTCTTTGTGTTTTGATTTTGAAATTTATTTTTATAATGGGGTTTAGCTGATTTTCACTGCTGTGTTTATGCCGCTCGATGCACACTTGATCCTCTTATGGAGACATATAAACACATAGGTTTTAAGATTCTTACTAGTCAGATATATTCCTCTGCAGTGAATAGGGGGTGTTGAGTCCACTTCATTGAACAAGGAGTATATCTTGTCTATTACTGGCTTATGGAACGGTATCTGTGCTCATTTCAATCTCTGGTTTTATGCAGCACCCCAACTCACCTTTCCCCTTAAGCAAGCATAAGTTGGTTTTCTAAATGTGAGACTCTGTTCTGTTTTGTAATTCAGTTCATGTGTAGCCAAGTTTACATTCCCTCTGTAAGTGATATCTTATGACTAGTTTCTTTTTCTGTGTGACTTATTTCACTCAGAATCATCTTACCTAAATCCACTCATTATGCTGCTATGGGCCTGATGACATTGATTTCATTGCAGAGTGATATTCCATTCTATGTAAGTACCACAACTTCTTTATCCATTTTTCTCTTTCTGGGATACTTAAGTTGTTCCGTTGTCGAGGTTCTTGTAAACACAGCAGCCCTAAACTTTGGGGTGGCTGAGTCTTGTTGATTTTAATTTTCCTAAGCTATAGGGTCATAGGTGGAAGTGCCCGAGTCTCTGTAGCTTTGTTTTTTAGAGGTTTCAGGAAACACCATACACTTCTCCAGAGTGGCTGTTGGCCATTTACATCCCGCCCATCAGCACAACAAGGCTCCCTGTTCTCCATGGCCTGTCCTGCCTTTCTGGTTTTTACACTTTTTTCAGATGGCCCATTTGACCGGTGGGAAGTGAGACTTCATTGTAGTGTGGATTTCCATTGCACGCTTCCTTGGTTGGCTAAAAAGGCCGTATGCGTTTTTTCCTGGATATATTCAGGAAAAAACGCATGTGCATTTTTTGGCCAAGTGCATCATTGTCGAAGTTCTGCCGCTTTTCATATGTTTTAATGCAGTTTCCATCTACCTCCTGAAATATATTTCCTGCAATTGTGCCGTGCTTTCAAGTCCTCTTTGCAGCCTTACTTCAGTATATTTTTGGATGATAGCTGTCATTTATAACTCTGCAGGTTTATGAATTACAGTGCCCCTAAGGTCCTTTCTTCAACTCGCTTTCTTGTGAGCTGGCAGGAAAACCACAGGATTGCTTCAGGCCCTAATCTGGTTTCATCATGGCACGCTGAGCCTTTTGTTAATTCCTCTTCCTGGTGGGAAATTAGAGTGAAATGTGACCGTCCAAACACCTACAGCTAGTCTCTCATTGGTTCTCCCTATTCCCGTTCAACCTCTGCAGAAACTGCTAACTGTGCTAAACAGGAGTTTTAAGGCACAGACTCTCCACTTGGGGAGATTTTTAGTAAAGCATCTAGAATGGCGAACCCATGTACCAAGGGACAAAAAATGAGATGCGGTTTAGAAACGTTGCCCGATCACATGGTGTACAATCCTCTGGGTTTCCCATGCATGTTTTAGCTGTAGGAAGAATCCCTTAAACCAGGAGAGTTGGGACCCATGGAATGGGTAGCATACAGTATTACTTCAAAGGGTCTCCATTTGCTCACCGAACCTCACCAATCCTCTCAGCCCCAAATGTCCTGCCTTATGTCTCACCCAGCTGTGGGTGTGGATGTGGTAAATCCAAGTTTCATCACAAGCCCTGAACGAATTATTTAAGAACTTTCTCTCCTTCACTGTCTTTGTTTTTGAAATTTATTTTAATAATGGGGTTTAGTTGATTTTCATGGCTGTGTATACTGCTCTACACACACTTGATTCTCTTACGGAGACATATAAGTACATATGTTTTAATATTCTTATTGTCAGATATATTCCTCTGCAGTGAATAGGCGGTGTTGAGTCTAATTCGTTGAGCAAGGAGTATATCTCGTCTATTACATATTTGGCTTATGGAATAGTATCTGTGCTAATTTCAATCTCTGGTTTTACGTAGCACCCCAACTCATCATTCCCCTTAAGAAAGCATAAGTTTGTTTTCTAAATGTGAGACTCTGTTCTGTTTTGTAATTCAGTTCATGTGTAGCCAAGTTTACATTCCCTCCATAAGTGATATCTTCTGGTAAGTTTCTTTTTCTGTGTGACTTATTTCCTTTGAATCATTGTACCTAAATCCATTCATTATGCTTGTACAGGCCGGAAGACATTGATTTCATTGCTGAGTGATGTTCCATTGTACGTAAGTATGAAAACGTCTTTATCCATTTCTCTCTTTCAAGGATATTTAATTTGTACCGTAGTCGAGACTCTTGTAAACAGAGCAGCCCTAAACTTTGGGGTGGTTGTTTCTTGTTATTTTAATTTTCCTGAGTTATAGTGCTATAAGTAGGTTTAGGGTTAGGGTTAAGGTTAGGGTTAGGGAACGGGTATGGTTTAGGATGCGACAATGGTTTAGGGTGAGTGAAAGTGTTAGGGTACAGGTCAGTGTTAGTGTACCGTTTAGGATTAGGGTAAGTGTTAGGGTAATGCTTCAGGTTAGGGTTATGTTTAGGGAATGGGGATGGTTTAGGGTAGAGGTTAGGGTATGACAACAGTTTAGGGATAGCGTACATGTAAGGGTAAGGGTTAGTGTTAGCGTACGGGTGAGGATTAGGGGACGGGTTAGGGTAAGGCTTCGGGTAAGGGTTAGGGTTAGCGTTAGGGATAGGGGACGGTGACCGTTTAGGGAACAGGTTAGGGTATGACAATGGTTGAGAGTCAGCATTCGTGTTAGGGTATGAGTTAGAGTTAGCGTATGGGTTAGGATTAGGGGACCGGATAGGGTAAGATTTCAGGTAAGGGTTAGGGGACGGGGAAAGTTTAGGGTACAGGTTAGGGTACGACAAGAGTTTAGGGTGAGCGTACATGTTAGGGTATGGGTTAGTGTTAGAATATGGGTTAGAATTAGGGGACGGGTTAGGGTAAGGCTTCAGGTAAAGTTTAAGGTTAGGATTAGGGGACTGGGAAGGTTTAGGGTACAGGTTAGGGAACGACGATGGTTTAGGGTGAGTGTACATGTTAGGGCATGGGTTAGTGTTAGCATACGGGTTAGGATTAGTGGACAGGTTAAGGTAAGGCTTCGGGTAAAGGTTAGGGTTAGGGTTAGGGGACGGGGAAGTTTAGGGTACAGTTTAGGGTACGACAATGGTTTAGAGTGAGTGTACGTGTTAGGGTACGGGTTAGTTTAGCGTATGGGTTAGGATTAGGGGACGGGTTAGGGTAAGGCTTCAGGTAAGGGTTGGGTTAGGAGAGGGGGACAGTTTAGGGTACAGGTTAGGGTGTGACAGCGGTTTAGGGTGACCGTACGTGTTAGGGTATGGGTTAGTGTTAGCGTACGGGTTAGGATTAGGTGACGGGTTAGGGTAAGGCTTCAGGTAAGTGTTAGGGTTAGGGTTAAGGGACGGGGACGGTTTAGGGTACAGATTAGGGTACTACAACGGTTTAGGGTGAGTGTACGTGTTAGGATATGAGTTAGTGTTAGCGTACGGGTTAGGATGAAGGGACAGGATGGGATAAGGCTTCGGGTAAGTGTTAGGGTTAGGCTTATGGGACAGGGACGGTTTAGGGTACATGTTAGGGTACAACAACGGTTTAGGGTGAGCATAGGTATTAGAGTACAGGTTAGTGTTAGGGTATGGCTTAGGATTAGGGGACGAGTTAGTGTAAGGCCTCGGGTAAGTGTTAGGGTTAGGGGACAGGGTCGGATTAGGGTACAGTTTAGGGTACGACAATGGTTAAGGGTGAGCATACATGTTAGGGTACAGGATAGTGTCAGCGTACGGGTAAGGATTAGGGGAAAGTTTAGGGTACGGCTTCCAGTAAGGGGTACGGTTAGGGTTAGGGAATGGAGACGGTTTAGGGCACAGGTTAGTGTACAACAACGGTTTAGGGTGAGCATAAGTGTTAGGATATGGGTTAGTGTTAGCGTACGGGTTAGGATTAGGGGACGGGTTAGGGTAAGGCTTCGGGTAAGGGTAAGGGTTAGGGTTATGGTTAAGGTTAGGGGACGGGGACATTTTAGGGGACAGGTTAGGGTACGACAGTGGTTTAGACTGAGCGTACGTGTGAGGGCATGGGTTAGTGTTGGTGTACAGGTTAGGATTAGCGGACGTGTTAGGGTAAGGCTTCGGTTAAGGGTTAGGGTTATGGTTAGGGGACGGGGACTTTTTAGGGTCCAAGTGAGGGTAGGACAACGGTTTAGGGGGAGCAACCGTGTGAGGGCACGGGTTAGTGTTAGCTTACGGGTTAGGATTAGGGGACGGGTGAGGGGAAGGCTTCGGGGAAGGGTTAGGATTAGGGTCCGGGCTAGGGTTAAGGTTAGGGGACGGGAACGGTTTAGGGTCCAGGTGAGGGTACAACAACGGTTTAGGGTGAGCGTACGAGTGAGGGCATGGGTTAGTGTTAGCGTACGGGTTAGGATTAGGGTACGGGTGAGGGGAAGGCTTCGGGGAAGGGTTAAGGTTAGGGTTCGGGCTAGGGTTAGGGTTAGGGGACGGGGACGGTTTAGAGTCCAGGTGAAGGTACAACAACGGTTTAGGGTGAGCGTACGTGTGAGGGCACGGGTTAGTGTTAGCGTACGGCTTAGGTTTACAGAACGAGTGAGGGGAAGGCTTCGGGGAAGTGTTAGGTTTAGTGTTCGGGCTAGGGTTAGGGTTAGGGGACGGGGACGGTTTAGGGTCCAGGTGAGGATACGACAATGGTTTAGGGGGAGCGTACGTGTGAGGCCATGGGTTAGTGTTAGCATACGGGTTAGGATTAGAGGACGGGTGAGGGGAAGGCTTCGGGGAAGGTTTAGGGTTAGGGTTCGGTCTAGGGTTAGGGTTAGCGGACGGGGACGGTTTAGGGTCCAGGTGAGGGTACGACAACGTTTTAGGGGGAGCGTACGTGTGAGGGCGCGGGTCAGCGTGAGCGAACGGGTTTGGATTAGGGGACGGGTGAGTGTCAGGCTTCGGGGAAGGGTTAGAGTTAGGGTTCGGGCTAGGGTTAGGGTTAGGGGACGGGGACGGTTTAGGGTCCAGGTGAGGGTACGACAACGCTTTAGGGGGAGCGTACGTGTGAGGGCGTGGGTTCGCGTTAGCGTACTTGATAGGATTAGGGGACGGGTGAGGGTCAGGCTTCGGGGAAGGGTTAGGTTTAGTGTTCGGGCTAGGGTTAGGGTTAGGGGACGGGGACGGTTTAGGGTCCAGGTGAGGGTACGACAACGCTTTAGTGGGAGCGTACATGTGAGGACGCGGGTTAGCGTGAGCGTACGGGTTCGGATTAGGAGACGGGTGAGGGGAATGCTTCGGGGAAGGGTTAGGGTTAGGGTTTGGGCTAGGGTTAGGTTTAGGGGACGGAAACGGTTTAGGGTCCAGGTGAGGGTACGACAACGCTTTAGGGGGAGCGTACGTGTGAGGGCACGGGTTAGCGTGAGTGTACTGTTTAGGATTAGGGGACGGGTGAAGGTCAGGCTTCGGGGAAGGGTTAGGGTTAGGGTTTTGGCTAGGGTTAGGGTTAGGGGACGGGGAAAGTTTAGGGTACAGGTTAGGGTACGACAAGAGTTTAGGGTGAGCGTACATGTTAGGGTATGGGTTAGTGTTAGAATATGGGTTAGAATTAGGGGACGGGTTAGGGTAAGGCTTCAGGTAAAGTTTAAGGTTAGGATTAGGGGACTGGGAAGGTTTAGGGTACAGGTTAAGGAACGACGATGGTTTAGGGTGAGTGTACATGTTAGGGCATGGGTTAGTGTTAGCATACGGGTTAGGATTAGTGGACAGGTTAAGGTAAGGCTTCGGGTAAAGGTTAGGGTTAGGGTTAGGGGACGGGGAAGTTTAGGGTACAGTTTAGGGTACGACAATGGTTTAGAGTGAGTGTACGTGTTAGGGTACGGGTTAGTTTAGCGTATGGGTTAGGATTAGGGGACGGGTTAGGGTAAGGCTTCAGGTAAGGGTTGGGTTAGGAGAGGGGGACAGTTTAGGGTACAGGTTAGGGTGTGACAGCGGTTTAGGGTGACCGTACGTGTTAGGGTATGGGTTAGTGTTAGCGTACGGGTTAGGATTAGGTGACGGGTTAGGGTAAGGCTTCAGGTAAGTGTTAGGGTTAGGGTTAAGGGACGGGGACGGTTTAGGGTACAGATTAGGGTACTACAACGGTTTAGGGTGAGTGTACGTGTTAGGATATGAGTTAGTGTTAGCGTACGGGTTAGGATGAAGGGACAGGATGGGATAAGGCTTCGGGTAAGTGTTAGGGTTAGGCTTATGGGACAGGGACGGTTTAGGGTACATGTTAGGGTACAACAACGGTTTAGGGTGAGCATAGGTATTAGAGTACAGGTTAGTGTTAGGGTATGGCTTAGGATTAGGGGACGAGTTAGTGTAAGGCCTCGGGTAAGTGTTAGGGTTAGGGGACAGGGTCGGATTAGGGTACAGTTTAGGGTACGACAATGGTTAAGGGTGAGCATACATGTTAGGGTACAGGATAGTGTCAGCGTACGGGTAAGGATTAGGGGAAAGTTTAGGGTACGGCTTCCAGTAAGGGGTACGGTTAGGGTTAGGGAATGGAGACGGTTTAGGGCACAGGTTAGTGTACAACAACGGTTTAGGGTGAGCATAAGTGTTAGGATATGGGTTAGTGTTAGCGTACGGGTTAGGATTAGGGGACGGGTTAGGGTAAGGCTTCGGGTAAGGGTAAGGGTTAGGGTTATGGTTAAGGTTAGGGGACGGGGACATTTTAGGGGACAGGTTAGGGTATGACAGTGGTTTAGACTGAGCGTACGTGTGAGGGCATGGGTTAGTGTTGGTGTACAGGTTAGGATTAGCGGACGTGTTAGGGTAAGGCTTCGGTTAAGGGTTAGGGTTATGGTTAGGGGACGGGGACTTTTTAGGGTCCAAGTGAGGGTAGGACAACGGTTTAGGGGGAGCAACCGTGTGAGGGCACGGGTTAGTGTTAGCTTACGGGTTAGGATTAGGGGACGGGTGAGGGGAAGGCTTCGGGGAAGGGTTAGGATTAGGGTCCGGGCTAGGGTTAAGGTTAGGGGACGGGAACGGTTTAGGGTCCAGGTGAGGGTACAACAACGGTTTAGGGTGAGCGTACGAGTGAGGGCATGGGTTAGTGTTAGCGTACGGGTTAGGATTAGGGTACGGGTGAGGGGAAGGCTTCGGGGAAGGGTTAAGGTTAGGGTTCGGGCTAGGGTTAGGGTTAGGGGACGGGGACGGTTTAGAGTCCAGGTGAAGGTACAACAACGGTTTAGGGTGAGCGTACGTGTGAGGGCACGGGTTAGTGTTAGCGTACGGCTTAGGTTTACAGAACGAGTGAGGGGAAGGCTTCGGGGAAGTGTTAGGTTTAGTGTTCGGGCTAGGGTTAGGGTTAGGGGACGGGGACGGTTTAGGGTCCAGGTGAGGATACGACAATGGTTTAGGGGGAGCGTACGTGTGAGGCCATGGGTTAGTGTTAGCATACGGGTTAGGATTAGAGGACGGGTGAGGGGAAGGCTTCGGGGAAGGTTTAGGGTTAGGGTTCGGTCTAGGGTTAGGGTTAGCGGACGGGGACGGTTTAGGGTCCAGGTGAGGGTACGACAACGTTTTAGGGGGAGCGTACGTGTGAGGGCGCGGGTCAGCGTGAGCGAACGGGTTTGGATTAGGGGACGGGTGAGTGTCAGGCTTCGGGGAAGGGTTAGAGTTAGGGTTCGGGCTAGGGTTAGGGTTAGGGGACGGGGACGGTTTAGGGTCCAGGTGAGGGTACGACAACGCTTTAGGGGGAGCGTACGTGTGAGGGCGTGGGTTCGCGTTAGCGTACTTGATAGGATTAGGGGACGGGTGAGGGTCAGGCTTCGGGGAAGGGTTAGGTTTAGTGTTCGGGCTAGGGTTAGGGTTAGGGGACGGGGACGGTTTAGGGTCCAGGTGAGGGTACGACAACGCTTTAGTGGGAGCGTACATGTGAGGACGCGGGTTAGCGTGAGCGTACGGGTTCGGATTAGGAGACGGGTGAGGGGAATGCTTCGGGGAAGGGTTAGGGTTAGGGTTTGGGCTAGGGTTAGGTTTAGGGGACGGAAACGGTTTAGGGTCCAGGTGAGGGTACGACAACGCTTTAGGGGGAGCGTACGTGTGAGGGCACGGGTTAGCGTGAGTGTACTGTTTAGGATTAGGGGACGGGTGAAGGTCAGGCTTCGGGGAAGGGTTAGGGTTAGGGTTTTGGCTAGGGTTAGGGTTAGGGGACGGGGAAAGTTTAGGGTACAGGTTAGGGTACGACAAGAGTTTAGGGTGAGCGTACATGTTAGGGTATGGGTTAGTGTTAGAATATGGGTTAGAATTAGGGGACGGGTTAGGGTAAGGCTTCAGGTAAAGTTTAAGGTTAGGATTAGGGGACTGGGAAGGTTTAGGGTACAGGTTAAGGAACGACGATGGTTTAGGGTGAGTGTACATGTTAGGGCATGGGTTAGTGTTAGCATACGGGTTAGGATTAGTGGACAGGTTAAGGTAAGGCTTCGGGTAAAGGTTAGGGTTAGGGTTAGGGGACGGGGAAGTTTAGGGTACAGTTTAGGGTACGACAATGGTTTAGAGTGAGTGTACGTGTTAGGGTACGGGTTAGTTTAGCGTATGGGTTAGGATTAGGGGACGGGTTAGGGTAAGGCTTCAGGTAAGGGTTGGGTTAGGAGAGGGGGACAGTTTAGGGTACAGGTTAGGGTGTGACAGCGGTTTAGGGTGACCGTACGTGTTAGGGTATGGGTTAGTGTTAGCGTACGGGTTAGGATTAGGTGACGGGTTAGGGTAAGGCTTCAGGTAAGTGTTAGGGTTAGGGTTAAGGGACGGGGACGGTTTAGGGTACAGATTAGGGTACTACAACGGTTTAGGGTGAGTGTACGTGTTAGGATATGAGTTAGTGTTAGCGTACGGGTTAGGATGAAGGGACAGGATGGGATAAGGCTTCGGGTAAGTGTTAGGGTTAGGCTTATGGGACAGGGACGGTTTAGGGTACATGTTAGGGTACAACAACGGTTTAGGGTGAGCATAGGTATTAGAGTACAGGTTAGTGTTAGGGTATGGCTTAGGATTAGGGGACGAGTTAGTGTAAGGCCTCGGGTAAGTGTTAGGGTTAGGGGACAGGGTCGGATTAGGGTACAGTTTAGGGTACGACAATGGTTAAGGGTGAGCATACATGTTAGGGTACAGGATAGTGTCAGCGTACGGGTAAGGATTAGGGGAAAGTTTAGGGTACGGCTTCCAGTAAGGGGTACGGTTAGGGTTAGGGAATGGAGACGGTTTAGGGCACAGGTTAGTGTACAACAACGGTTTAGGGTGAGCATAAGTGTTAGGATATGGGTTAGTGTTAGCGTACGGGTTAGGATTAGGGGACGGGTTAGGGTAAGGCTTCGGGTAAGGGTAAGGGTTAGGGTTATGGTTAAGGTTAGGGGACGGGGACATTTTAGGGGACAGGTTAGGGTACGACAGTGGTTTAGACTGAGCGTACGTGTGAGGGCATGGGTTAGTGTTGGTGTACAGGTTAGGATTAGCGGACGTGTTAGGGTAAGGCTTCGGTTAAGGGTTAGGGTTATGGTTAGGGGACGGGGACTTTTTAGGGTCCAAGTGAGGGTAGGACAACGGTTTAGGGGGAGCAACCGTGTGAGGGCACGGGTTAGTGTTAGCTTACGGGTTAGGATTAGGGGACGGGTGAGGGGAAGGCTTCGGGGAAGGGTTAGGATTAGGGTCCGGGCTAGGGTTAAGGTTAGGGGACGGGAACGGTTTAGGGTCCAGGTGAGGGTACAACAACGGTTTAGGGTGAGCGTACGAGTGAGGGCATGGGTTAGTGTTAGCGTACGGGTTAGGATTAGGGTACGGGTGAGGGGAAGGCTTCGGGGAAGGGTTAAGGTTAGGGTTCGGGCTAGGGTTAGGGTTAGGGGACGGGGACGGTTTAGAGTCCAGGTGAAGGTACAACAACGGTTTAGGGTGAGCGTACGTGTGAGGGCACGGGTTAGTGTTAGCGTACGGCTTAGGTTTACAGAACGAGTGAGGGGAAGGCTTCGGGGAAGTGTTAGGTTTAGTGTTCGGGCTAGGGTTAGGGTTAGGGGACGGGGACGGTTTAGGGTCCAGGTGAGGATACGACAATGGTTTAGGGGGAGCGTACGTGTGAGGCCATGGGTTAGTGTTAGCATACGGGTTAGGATTAGAGGACGGGTGAGGGGAAGGCTTCGGGGAAGGTTTAGGGTTAGGGTTCGGTCTAGGGTTAGGGTTAGCGGACGGGGACGGTTTAGGGTCCAGGTGAGGGTACGACAACGTTTTAGGGGGAGCGTACGTGTGAGGGCGCGGGTCAGCGTGAGCGAACGGGTTTGGATTAGGGGACGGGTGAGTGTCAGGCTTCGGGGAAGGGTTAGAGTTAGGGTTCGGGCTAGGGTTAGGGTTAGGGGACGGGGACGGTTTAGGGTCCAGGTGAGGGTACGACAACGCTTTAGGGGGAGCGTACGTGTGAGGGCGTGGGTTCGCGTTAGCGTACTTGATAGGATTAGGGGACGGGTGAGGGTCAGGCTTCGGGGAAGGGTTAGGTTTAGTGTTCGGGCTAGGGTTAGGGTTAGGGGACGGGGACGGTTTAGGGTCCAGGTGAGGGTACGACAACGCTTTAGTGGGAGCGTACATGTGAGGACGCGGGTTAGCGTGAGCGTACGGGTTCGGATTAGGAGACGGGTGAGGGGAATGCTTCGGGGAAGGGTTAGGGTTAGGGTTTGGGCTAGGGTTAGGTTTAGGGGACGGAAACGGTTTAGGGTCCAGGTGAGGGTACGACAACGCTTTAGGGGGAGCGTACGTGTGAGGGCACGGGTTAGCGTGAGTGTACTGTTTAGGATTAGGGGACGGGTGAAGGTCAGGCTTCGGGGAAGGGTTAGGGTTAGGGTTTTGGCTAGGGTTAGGGTTAGGGGACGGGGAAAGTTTAGGGTACAGGTTAGGGTACGACAAGAGTTTAGGGTGAGCGTACATGTTAGGGTATGGGTTAGTGTTAGAATATGGGTTAGAATTAGGGGACGGGTTAGGGTAAGGCTTCAGGTAAAGTTTAAGGTTAGGATTAGGGGACTGGGAAGGTTTAGGGTACAGGTTAAGGAACGACGATGGTTTAGGGTGAGTGTACATGTTAGGGCATGGGTTAGTGTTAGCATACGGGTTAGGATTAGTGGACAGGTTAAGGTAAGGCTTCGGGTAAAGGTTAGGGTTAGGGTTAGGGGACGGGGAAGTTTAGGGTACAGTTTAGGGTACGACAATGGTTTAGAGTGAGTGTACGTGTTAGGGTACGGGTTAGTTTAGCGTATGGGTTAGGATTAGGGGACGGGTTAGGGTAAGGCTTCAGGTAAGGGTTGGGTTAGGAGAGGGGGACAGTTTAGGGTACAGGTTAGGGTGTGACAGCGGTTTAGGGTGACCGTACGTGTTAGGGTATGGGTTAGTGTTAGCGTACGGGTTAGGATTAGGTGACGGGTTAGGGTAAGGCTTCAGGTAAGTGTTAGGGTTAGGGTTAAGGGACGGGGACGGTTTAGGGTACAGATTAGGGTACTACAACGGTTTAGGGTGAGTGTACGTGTTAGGATATGAGTTAGTGTTAGCGTACGGGTTAGGATGAAGGGACAGGATGGGATAAGGCTTCGGGTAAGTGTTAGGGTTAGGCTTATGGGACAGGGACGGTTTAGGGTACATGTTAGGGTACAACAACGGTTTAGGGTGAGCATAGGTATTAGAGTACAGGTTAGTGTTAGGGTATGGCTTAGGATTAGGGGACGAGTTAGTGTAAGGCCTCGGGTAAGTGTTAGGGTTAGGGGACAGGGTCGGATTAGGGTACAGTTTAGGGTACGACAATGGTTAAGGGTGAGCATACATGTTAGGGTACAGGATAGTGTCAGCGTACGGGTAAGGATTAGGGGAAAGTTTAGGGTACGGCTTCCAGTAAGGGGTACGGTTAGGGTTAGGGAATGGAGACGGTTTAGGGCACAGGTTAGTGTACAACAACGGTTTAGGGTGAGCATAAGTGTTAGGATATGGGTTAGTGTTAGCGTACGGGTTAGGATTAGGGGACGGGTTAGGGTAAGGCTTCGGGTAAGGGTAAGGGTTAGGGTTATGGTTAAGGTTAGGGGACGGGGACATTTTAGGGGACAGGTTAGGGTACGACAGTGGTTTAGACTGAGCGTACGTGTGAGGGCATGGGTTAGTGTTGGTGTACAGGTTAGGATTAGCGGACGTGTTAGGGTAAGGCTTCGGTTAAGGGTTAGGGTTATGGTTAGGGGACGGGGACTTTTTAGGGTCCAAGTGAGGGTAGGACAACGGTTTAGGGGGAGCAACCGTGTGAGGGCACGGGTTAGTGTTAGCTTACGGGTTAGGATTAGGGGACGGGTGAGGGGAAGGCTTCGGGGAAGGGTTAGGATTAGGGTCCGGGCTAGGGTTAAGGTTAGGGGACGGGAACGGTTTAGGGTCCAGGTGAGGGTACAACAACGGTTTAGGGTGAGCGTACGAGTGAGGGCATGGGTTAGTGTTAGCGTACGGGTTAGGATTAGGGTACGGGTGAGGGGAAGGCTTCGGGGAAGGGTTAGGGTTAGGGTTCGGGCTAGGGTTAGGGTTAGGGGACGGGGACGGTTTAGAGTCCAGGTGAAGGTACAACAACGGTTTAGGGTGAGCGTACGTGTGAGGGCACGGGTTAGTGTTAGCGTACGGCTTAGGTTTACAGAACGAGTGAGGGGAAGGCTTCGGGGAAGTGTTAGGTTTAGTGTTCGGACTAGGGTTAGGGTTAGGGGACGGGGACGGTTTAGGGTCCAGGTGAGGATACGACAATGGTTTAGGGGGAGCGTACGTGTGAGGGCGCGGGTCAGCGTGAGCGAACGGGTTTGGATTAGGGGACGGGTGAGTGTCAGGCTTCGGGGAAGGGTTAGAGTTAGGGTTCGGGCTAGGGTTAGGGTTAGGGGACGGGGACGGTTTAGGGTCCAGGTGAGGGTACGACAACGCTTTAGGGGGAGCGTACGTGTGAGGGCGTGGGTTCGCGTTAGCGTACTTGATAGGATTAGGGGACGGGTGAGGGTCAGGCTTCAGGGAAGGGTTAGGTTTAGTGTTCGGGCTAGGGTTAGGGTTAGGGGACGGGGAAGGTTTAGGGTCCAGGTGAGGGTACGACAACGCTTTAGTGGGAGCGTACATGTGAGGACGCGGGTTAGCGTGAGCGTACTGTTTAGGATTAGGGGACGGGTGAAGGTCAGGCTTCGGGGAAGGGTTAGGGTTAGGGTTTTGGCTAGGGTTAGGTTTAGGGGACGGAAACGGTTTAGGGTCCAGGTGAGGGTACGACAACGCTTTAGGGGGAGCGTACGTGTGAGGGCACGGGTTAGCGTGAGTGTACTGTTTAGGATTAGGGGACGGGTGAAGGTCAGGCTTCGGGGAAGGGTTAGGGTTAGGGTTTTGGCTAGGGTTAGGGTTAGGGGACGTGGACGGTTTAGGGTCCAGGTAAGGGTACAACAACGCTTTAGGGGGAGCGTCCATGTGAGGTCATGGGTTAGTGCTAGCGTACGGGTTAGGATTAGGGGACGGGTGAGGGTCAGGCTTCGGGGTAGGGTTAGTGTTAGGGTTCGGGCTAGGGTTAGGGTTAGGGGACGGGGACAGTTCAGGGTCCATATGAGGGTACGACAACTCTTTAGGGGGAGTGTACGTGTGAGGGCGCGGGTTATCGTGAGCATACGGGTTAGGATTAGGGGACGGGTGAGGGTCAGGCTTCGGGGAAGTGTTAGGGTTAGGGTTCGGGCTAGGTTTAGGGTTATGGGACGGGGACGGTTTAGGGTCCAGGTGAGGGTATGACAATGCTTTACGGGGAGCGTATGTGTGAGGGCGTGGGTTAGCGTGAGCGTACGGGTTAGGATGAGGGGACGGGTGAGGGTCAAGCTTCGGGGAAGATTTAGGCTTAGGTTTTGGTCTAGGGTTAGGGTTAGGGGACGGGGACGGTTTAGGTTTCAGGTGAGGGTATGACAACGCTTTAGGGGGAGCGTACGTGTGAGGGCGCGGGTTAGCGTGAGCATACGGGTTAGGATTAGGGGACGCGTGAGTATCAGGCTTCGGGGTAGGGTTAGGGTTAGGGTTCGGGCTGGAGTTAGGCTTAGGGGTCGGGGACGGTTTAGGGTCCAGGTGAGGGTACGACAACGTTTTAGGGGGAGCGTATGTGTGAGACTGCGGGTTAGTGTTAACGTACGGGTTAGGATTAGGGGACGGGTGAGGGTCAGGCTTCGGGGAAGGGTAAGGGTTAGGGTTCGGGCTAGGGTTAGTGTTAGGGGACAGGGACCGTTTAGGGTCCACGTGAGGATACGACAACGCTTTAGGGGGAGCGTACGTGTGAGGGCATGGGTTATTGTTAGCCTACGGGTTAGGATTAGGGGCCGGGTGAGGGTCAGGCTTCGGGGAAGGGTTAGGGTTAGGGACAGGCTAGGGTTAGGGTTAGGGGACGGGGACAGTTTAGGGTACAGGTGAGGGTACGACAATGCTTTAGGGGGAGCGTACGTGTGAGGGCGTGGGTTAGTGTTAGCGTACGGGTTAGGATTAGGGGACGGGTGAGGGTCAGGCTTCGGGGAAGGGTTAGGGTTAGGGTTCGGGCTAGGGTTAGGGTTAGGGGACGGGGACGGTTCAGGGTCCAGGTGAGTGTACGACAACGCTTTAGGGGGAGCATACGTGTGAGGGCATGGGTTAGTGTTAGCGTACGGGTTAGGATTAGGGGACGGGTGAGGGTCAGGCTTCTGGGAAAGGTTAGGGTTAGGGTTCGGTCTAGGGTTAGGGTTAGGGGACGGGGACGGTTTCGGGTCCAGGTGAGGGTACGACAACGCTTTAGCGGGAGCGTACGTGTGAGTGCGCGTGTTAGTGTCAGCGTACGGGTTAGGATTAGGGGACGGGTGAGGGTCAGGCTTCGGGGAAGGGTTAGGGTTAGGGACAGGCTAGGGTTAGGGTTAGGGGATGGGGACGGTTTAGGGTCCAGGTGAGGGTACGACAACGCTTTAGGGGGAGCGTACGTGTGAGGGCGCGGGTTAGTGTTAGCGTACGGGTTAGGATTAGGGGACGGGAGAGGGTCAGGATTCGGGGAAGTGTTAGGGTTAGGGTTCGGGGTAGGATTAGGGTTAGGGGCCCGGGACGGTTTAGGGTCTAGGTGAGGGTACGACAACGCTTTAGGGGGAGCGTACGTGTGAGGGCGCGGGTTAGTGTGAGCGTACGGGTTAGTATTAGGGGACGGGTGAGGGTCAGGCTTCGGGGAAGTGTTAGGGTTAGGGTTCGGGCTAGGGTTAGGGGACGGGGACTGGGACGGTTGAGGGTCCAGGTTAGGGTATGACAACACTTTAGGGGTAGCGTACTTGTGAGGGCGCATGTCAGTGTTAGCGTACAGGTTAGGATTAGGGGACGGGTGAGGGTCAGGCTTCGGGGAAGGGTTAGGGTTAGGGATCGGGCTAGGTTTAGGGTTAGGGGCCCGGGATGGTTTAGGGTTCATGTGAGGGTACGACAACGCTTTAGGGGGAGCGTACATGTGAGGGCGTTGATTAGCGTTAGCGTACAGGTTAGGATTAGGGGACGTGTTGGGTCAGGCTTCGGGGAAGGGTCAGGCTTAGGGTTCTGTCTAGGGTTAGGGTTAGGGGAAGGGGATGGTTTAGGGTCCAGGTGAGGGTACGACAACGCTTTAGGGGGAGCGTACATGTGAGGGCGTGGGTTAGCATTAGCGTGCGGGTTAGGATTAGGGGACGTGTGAGGGTCAGGCTTCGGGGAATGGTTAGGGTTAGGGTTCGGGCTAGGGTTAGGGTTAGGGGTTGGGACGGTTTAGGGTCCAGGTGAGGGTACGACAACGCTTTAGGGGGAGCGTATGTGTGAGGGAGTAAGTTAGCGTTAGCGTACGGGTTAGGATTAGGGGACGGTTTGGGGTCAGGCTTCGGGGAATGGTTAGGGTTAGGGTTTGGGCTAGGGTTAGGGTTAGGGGACGGGGACGGTTTAGGGTCCATGTGAATGTATGACAACACTTTAGGGGGAGCGTATGTGTGAGGGCGTGGGTTAGCGTGAGCATACGTGTTAGGATTAGTGGACGGGTGAGGGTCAGGCTTCGGGGTAGGGTTAGGTTTAGGGTTCGGGCTAGGTTTAGGTTTAGGGGACGGGGACGGTTTAGGGTACAGGTGAGGGTACAACCACGCTTTAGGGGGAGCGTACGTGTGAGAGCGCGGGTTAGTGTTAGCGTACGGGTTAGGATTAGGGGACGGGTGAGGGTCAGGTTTCGGGGAAGGGTTAGGGTTAGGGTTCGGGGTAAGGTTAGGGTTAGGGGACGGGGACGGTTTAGGGTCCAGGTGAGGGTACGACAACGCTTTAGGGGGAGCGTACGTGTGAGGGCGCGTGTTAGCGTTAGCGTACGGGTTAGGATTAAGGGACGGGTGAGAGTCAGGCTTCGGGGAAGGGTTAGGGTTAGGGTTTGGGCTGGGGTTAGGGGACGGGGACAGGGACGGTTTAGGGTCCAGAGGAGGGTATGACAATGCTTTAGAGGGAGCGTATGTGTGAGGGCGCGGGTTAGAGAGAGCGTACAGGTTAGGATTAGGCGACGGGTGACAGTCAGGCTTCGGGGAAGGGTTAGGGTTAGGGACAGGCTAGGGTTAGGGTTAGGGGACGGGGACGGTTTAGGGTACAGGTGAGGGTACGACAACGCTTTAGGGGGAGCGTAAGTGTGAGAGCGTGGGTTAGTGTTAGCGTACGTGATAGGTTTAGGGTACGGGTGAGGGTCAGGCTTCGGGGAAGGGTTAGGGTTAGGGTTCGGGCTAAGGTTAGGGTTAGGGGACGGGGACGGTTTAGGGTCCAGGTGAGGGTACGACAACGCTTTAGGGGGAGCGTACGTGTGAGGGCGCGTGTTAGTGTCAGTGTCCGGGTTAGGATTAGGGGACGGGTGTGGGTCAGGATTCGGGGAAGTGTTAGGGTTAGGGTTCGGGGTAGGATTAGGGTTAGGGGCCCGGGACGGTTTAGGGTCCAGGTGAGGGTACGACAACGCTTGAGGGGGAGCATAGTTGTGAGAGCGCAGGTCAGTGTTAGCGTACTTGTTAGGATTAGGGGACGGGTGAGTGTCACGCTTCGGGGAAGGGTTAGGGTTAGGGATCGGGTGAGGTTTAGGGTTAGGGGACAGGGACGGTTTAGGGTCCAGGTGAGGGTACAACAACACTTTAGGGAGAGCGTACGTGTGAGGGCGCGGGTTAGTGTTCGCGTGCGGGTTAGGATTAGGGGACGGGTGAGGGTCAGGCTTCGGGGAAGGGTTAGTGTTAGGGTTCGGGCTAGGGTTAGTGTTAGGGGACGGGGACCGTTTAGGGTCCACGTGAGGGTACGACAAAGCTTTAGGGGGAGCGTACATGTGAGTGCGCGTGTTAGTGTCAGCGTACGGGTTAGGATTAGGGGACGGGTGAGGGTCAGGCTTCGGGGAAGTGTTAGGGTTAGGGACAGGCTAGGGTTAGGGTTAGGGGACGGGGACGGTTTAGGGTCCAGGTGAGGGTACGACAACGCTTTAGGGGGAGCGTACGTTTGAGGGCGCGGGTTAGTGTTAGCGTACGGGTTAGGATTAGGGGACGGGAGAGGGTCAGGATTCGGGGAAGTGTTAGGGTTAGGGTTCGGGGTAGGATTAGGCTTAGGGGCCCAGGACGGTTTAGGGTCCAGGTGAGGCTACGACCACGCTTTAGGGGGAGCGTACGTGTGAGGGCGCGGATTAGCGTTAGCGTACAGATTAGGATTAGGGGACGTGTTGGGTCAGGCTTCGGGGAAGGGTCAGGCTTAGGGTTCTGTCTAGGGTTAGGGTTAGGGGACGGGGACGGTTTAGGGTCCAGGTGAGGGTACGACAACGCTTTAGGGGGAGCGTATGTGTGAGGGCGCGGGTTAGTCTTAGACTACAGGTTAGGATTAGGGGACGGGTGAGGGTCAGGCTACGGGAAGGGTTACGGTTAGGGTTCGGGCTAGGGTTAGGTTTAGGGGACGGGGATGGTTTAGGGTACAGCTGAGGGTACGACAACGCTTTAGGGGGAGCGTACGTGTGAGGGCGCGGGTTAGCGTGAGCGTGCTGGTTAGGATTAGGGGACGGGTTAAGTTCAGGCTTCGGGAAGGGTTAGGGTTAGGGTTCGGTCTAGGGTTAGGGTTAGGGGACGGGGACGGTTTAGGGTCCAGGTGAGGGTACGACAAAGCTTTAGGGGAGGGAACGTGTTAGGGGGCGGGTTAGCATTAGCATACAGGTTAGGATTAGGGGACGGGTGAGTGTCAGGCTTTGGGGAAGGGTTAGGGTTAGGGTTCAGCCTAGGGTTAGGGTTAGGGGACGGGGACGGTTTAGGGTCCAGGTGAGGGTACGACAACGCTTTAGGGGGAGCGTACGTGTGAGGGCGTGGGTTAGTGTTAGCGTGCGGGTAAGGATTAGGGTACGGGAGAGGGTCAGGCTTTGGGGAAGGTTTAAGGTTAGGGTTCGGGCTAGGGTTAGGGTTAGGGGACGGGGACAGTTTAGGGTCCAGCTGAGGGTACGACAACGCTTTAGGGAGAGTGTACGTGTCAGGGTGCGGGTTAGCGTGAGCGTACGTGTTAAGATTAGGGGACGGGTGAGGGTCAGGATTCAGGGAAGTGTTAGGGTTAGGGTTCAGGCTAGGGTTAGGTTTAGGGTATGGGGACAGTTTAGTGTCCAGCTGAGGGTACAACAACGCTTTAGGTGTAGCGTACGTGTGAGGGCGTGGGTTAGTGTTAGCATACGGGTTAGGATTAGGGGACGGGTGAGGGGAAGGCTTCGGGGAAGGGTTAGGGTTAGGGACAGGCTAGTGTTAGGGTTAGGGGATGGGGACGGTTTAGTGTACAGGTGAGGTTATGACAAAACTTTAGGGGGAGCGTACGTGTGAGGGCGCGGGTTAGTGTTAGCGTACGGGTTAGGATTAGGGGACGGGTGAGGGGAAGGCTTCGGGGAAGGGTTAGGGTTAGGGACAGGCTAGGGTTAGGGTTAGGGGATGGGGATGGTTTAGGGTACAGGTGAGGGTACGACAACACTTTAGGGGGAGCGTACGTGTGAGGGCGCGGGTTAGTGTTAGCGTACGGGTTAGGATTAGGGGACGGGTGAGGGTCAGGCTTCGGTAAAGGGTTAGGGTTAGGGTTCGAGCTAGGGTTAGGGTTAGGGGACGGGGACGGTTTAGGGTCCAGGTGAGGGTACGACAACGCTTTAGGGGGAGCGTACGTGTGAGGGCACGTGTTAGTGTTAGCGTATGGGTTAGGATTAGGGGATGGGTGAGGGTCAGGTTTCTGGGAAGCGTTAGGGTTAGTGTTCCGTCTAGGGTTAGGGTTAGGGTACGGGGACGGTTTCGGGTCCAGGTGAGGGTACGACAACGCTTTAGCGGGAGCGTATGTGTGAGGGCGTGGGTTAGTGTTAGCGTACGGGTTAGGATTAGGGGACGTGTGAGGGTCAGGCTTCTGGGAAGGGTTAGGGTTAGGGTTCGGGCTAGGGTTAGGGTTACGGGTCAGAGACGGTTTAGGGTCCACGTGAGGGTACGACAACGCTTTAGGAGGAGCGTATGTGTGAGGGTGCAGGTTAGTGTTAACGTACGGGTTAGGATTAGGGGATGGGTGAGGGTCAGGCTTCTGGGAAGGGTAAGGGTTATGGTTCGGGCTAGGGTTAGGGTTAGGGCACGGGGACGGTTTAGGTTCCAAGTGAGGGTACGACAACGGTTTAGGGGGAGCGTACGTATGAGGGCACGGGTTAGTGTGAGCGTACCGGTTAGTATTAGGGGATGTGTTAGGAGATGGCTTCGGGGAAGGGTTAGGGCTAGGGTTCGGGCTAGGGTTAGGTTTAGGGGATGGGAACGGTTTAGGGTCCAGGTGAGTGTACGACAACGGTTTAGGGGGAGCGTACATATGAGGACACAGGTTAGTGTGAGCGTACGGGTTAGGATTAGGGGACGGGTGAGGGGAAGGCTTCGGGGAAGGGTTAGGGTTAGGGTTCGGGTTAGGGTTAGGGTTAGGGCACGGGGACGGTTTAGGGTCCAGGTGAGGGTACGACAACGGTTTAGGGGGAGTGTACGTTTGTGGGCACGGGTTAGTGTGAGCGTACGGGTTAGGATTAGGGGACGGGTGAGGGGAAGGCTTCAGGGAAGGTTTAGGGTTAGGGTTCGGGCTAGGGTTAGGGTTAGGGTTAGGGGACGGGGACGGTTTAGGGTCCAGGTGAGAGTACGACAACGGTTTAGGGGGAGCGTACATTTGAGGGCGCGGGTTAGTATGAGCGTACGGGTGAGGATTAGGGGACGGGTGAGGGGAAGGCTTCGGGGAAGGGTTAGGGTTAGGGTTCGGGCTAAGGTTACGGTTAGGGGACGGGGACGGTTTAGGGTACAGGTGAGGGTACGACAACGGTTTATGGAGAGAGTCCGTGTGTGGGCGCGGGTTAGTGTGAGCGTACGGGTTAGGATTAAGGAACCGGTAAGGGAAAGGCTTCGGGAAAGGGTTCGGGTTAGGGTTCGGGCTAGGGTTAGGGTTAGGGGACGGGGACGGTTTAGGGTCCAGGTGAGGGTATGACAATGGTTTAGGGGGAGCGTACGTGTGAGGGTGCGGGTTAGTGTGAGCGTACGGTTTACGATTAGGGGATGGGTGAGGGGAAGGCTTCGGGGAAGGGTTAGGTTTAGGGTTCGGGCTAGGGTTAGGTTTAGGGGATAGGGACGGTTTAGGGTCCAGGTGAGGGTATGACAACGGTTTAGGGGGAGCGTACGTGTGAGGGCGTGGGTTAGTGTGAGCGTACGGGTTAGGATTGAGGACGGGTGAGGGGAAGGTTTCGGGGAAGTGTTAGGGTTAGGGTTCGGCCTGGGTTAGGTTTAGGGGATGGGGACGGTTTAGGGTACAGTTGAGTGTACGACAATGGTTTGGGGGGAGCATACGTGTGAGGGCGCGGGTTAGTGTGAGCGTACGGGTTAGCATTAGGGGACGGGTGAGGGGAAGGCTTCGGGGAAGGGTTAGGGTTAGGGTTCGGGCTAGGGTTAGGGTTAGGGGACGGGGACGGTTTAGGGTCCAGGTGAGCGTACGACAACGGTTTAGGGAGAGCGTACGTGTGAGGGCGCGGGTTAGTGTGAGCGTACGGGTTAGGATTAGGGGATGGGTGAGGGGAAGACTTCGGGGAAGGGTTAGGGTTAGGGTTCGGGCTAGGGTTAGGGTTAGGGGACGGGGACGGTTTAGGGTCCAGGTGAGGGTACGACAACGGTTTAGGTGGAGCGTAGGTTTGAGAGCGCAGGTTAGTGTGAGCGTACAGGTTAGGATTAGGGGACGGGTGAGGGGAAGGCTTCGGGGAAGGTTTAGGGTTAGGGTTCGGGCTAGGGTTAGGGTTAGGGGACGGGGACGGTTTAGGGTCCAGGTAAGGGTTCGACAGAGTTTTAGGGGGAGCGTACGTGTGTGGGCGCGGGTTAGTGTGAGCGTACGGGTTAGGATTAGGGGACGGGTGAGGGGAAGGCTTCGGGGAAGGGTTAGGGTTAGGTTTCGGGCTAGGGTTAGGCTTAGGGGACGGGGACGGTTTAGGGTCCAGGTGAGGGTACGACAACGGTTTAGGGGGAGCGTACGTGTGAGGGTGCGGTTTAGTGTGAGCGTTTGGGTTAGGATTAGGGCACGGGTGAGGGGAAGGCTTCGGGGAAGGGTTAGGGTTAGGGTTCGGGCTAGGGTTAGGGTTTGGGGACGGGCACGTTTTAGTGTCCAGGTGAGGGTACGACAACGGTTTAGGGGGAGCGTACGTGTGAGGACACGGGTTAGTGTGAGCGTAAGGGTTAGGATTAGGGAACGAGTGAGAGGAAGGCTTCGGGGAAGGGTTAGTGTTAGGGTTCGGGCTAGGATTAGGGTTAGGGGACGGGGACGGTTTAGGGTACAGGTGAGGGTACGACAACGATTTAGGGGGAGCGTACGTGTGAGGGCGCGGGTTAGTGTGAGCATACGGGTTAGGATTAGGGGACGGGTGACGGGAAGGCTTCGGGGAAGGGTTAGGGTTAGGGTTCGGGCTAGGGCTAGGGTTAGGGGAAGGGGACGGTTTAGGGTCCAGGTGAGGGAACGACAACGGTTTATGGGGACCGTACGTGTGAGAGCGCGGGTTAGTGTGAGCGTACGGTTTAGGATTAGGGGACCGGTGAGGGCAAGGCTTCGGGGAAGGGTTAGGGTTAGGGTTCGGGCTAGGTTTAGAGTTAGGGGACGGGGACGGTTTAGGGTCCAGGTGAGGGTACGACAACGCTTTAGGGGGAGCGTACGTGTGACGGCGCGGGTTAGTGTGAGCGTACGGGTTAGGATTAGCGGACGGGTGAGGGGAAGATTTCGGGGAAGTGTTAGGGTTAGGGTTCGGGCTAGGGTTAGGGTTAGGGGATGGGGACGGTTTAGGGTCCAGGTGAGGTTACGACAACGGTTTATGGGGAGCGTACGTGTGAGGGCGCGGGTTAGTGTGAACGTACGGGTTAGGATTAGGGGACGGGTGAGGGGAAGGCTTCGGGGAAGGGTTAGGGTTAGGGTTCGGGCTAGGTTTAGGGTTAGGGGATGGGGACGGTTTAGGGTCCAGGTGAGTGTACGACAAAGGTTGAGGGGGAGCGTACGTGTGAGGGCGCGGGTTAGTGTGAGCGTATGGGTTAGGATTAGGGGACGGGTGAGGGGAAGGCTTCGGGGAAGGGTTAGGGTTAGGGTTCGGGCTATGGTTAGGGTTAGGGGATGGGGATGGTTTAGGGTCCAGGTGAGGGTACGACAACGCTTTAGGGGGAGTGTACGTGTGAGGGCGCGTGTTAGTGTGAGCGTACGGGTTAGGATTAGGGGATGGGTGAGGGTAAGGCTTCGGGGAAGGATTAGGGTTAGGGTTCGGGCTAGGCTTAGAGTTAGGGGACGGGGACGGTTTAGGGTCCAGGAGAGGGTACGACAACGGTTTAGGGTGAGCGTACGTGTGAGGGCGTGGGTTAATGTGAGCGTACGGGTTAGGATTATGGGACCGGTGAGGGGAAGGCTTCGGGAAATGGTTAGGCTTACGGTTCGGGCTAGGGTTAGGGTTAGGGGATGGGGACGGTTTAGGGTCCAGGTGAGGTTACGACAACGGTTTATGGGGAGTGTACGTGTGAGGGTGCGGGTTAGTGTGAGCGTACGGGTTAGGATTAGGGGACGGGTGAGGGGAAGATTTCGGGGAAGGGTTAGGGTTAGGGTTCGGGCTAGGGTTAGGGTTAGGGGACGGGGATGGTTTAGGGTCCAGGTTCGGTTACGACAACGGTTTATGGGGAGCGTACGTGTGAGGGCGCGGGTTAGTGTGAGCGTACGGGTTAGGATTATGGGACCGGTGAGGGGAAGGCTTCGGGGAAGGGTTAGGGTTAGGGTTCGGGCTAGGGTTAGGGTTAGGGGACGGGGACGGTTTAGGGTCCAGGTGAGGGTACGAAAACGGTTGAGGGGGAGCGTACGTGTGACGGCGCGGGTTAGTGTGAGTGTACGGGTTAGGATTAGGGGACGGGTGAGGGGAAGGCTTCGGGGAAGGTTTAGGGTTAGGGTTCGGGCTAGGGTTAGGGTTAGGGGACGGGGATGGTTTAGGGTCCACGTGAGGGTACGACAGAGCTTTAGGGGGAGCGTACGTGTGAGGGCGCGTGTTAGTGTGAGCGTACGGGTTAAGATTAGGGGACGGGTGAGGGGAAGGCTTCGGGGAAGGTTTAGGGTTAGGGTTCAGGCTAGGGTTAGGGTTATGGGACGGGGACGGTTTAGGGTCCAGGTGAGGGTACGACAACGGTTGAGGGGGGAGCGTACGTGTGAGGGCGCGGGTTAGTGTGAGCGTACGGGTTAGGATTAGGGGACGGGTGAGGGCAAGGCTTCGGGGAAGGGTTAGTGTTAGGTTTATTCTTCTTACTGATGTGAAATTAGAGTGACATGTGCCCATTGAAACCGCTACACCTAGTTTCTCACTGGTTCCCCCTATTCCCATTCATCCTCCACACTAACTGCAGACTGTGCGATACCAGAACTTAAAGGCATTGACTCTCCATGTGGGGATATTTTAGTAAAGCGGCTGGAATGTCGATCCGGAGCCCCAGGAGAGGAAAAATGAGGTGCGTTTTAGAAACCTTTCCCAATCATATGGTATACCAGTCGCTGGGTTTCCCAAGCATGGTTTAGCTGTAGGAAGATTCCCTTCAACCTGGAGTGTTGGGACCCTTGGAATGAGTAGCATGAAGTATTGCATTAAAGTTTTGGCAGTTGCTCACCAAAGCTCACCAATCCTCTCAGCCCCAAGTGTCCAGCCTTATGTCTTATCCAGCTGTGGGTTTATATGTGGTCAATCCAGGTTGCATCACAGCCCCTGAGCGAATTTTGTAAGAATTTTTCTCTCTTTCATTGTTTCTGCGTTTTGTTTTTAAAATTTATTTCTATAATGGGGTTTAGCTCATTTTCACTGCTGTGTTTGTGCCGCTCTGCACACACTTGATTCCCTTATGGAGATATATCAATACATGGGTTTTAAGATTCTTGTTACTCAGATATATTTCTCTGCGGTGTATAGGGTGTGTTGAGGCCAGTTCATTGAGCAAGGTGTAGATCTTGTCTAATATCTATTTGGTTTATTGAACGGTATCTGTGCTAATTTCAAACTCTGGTTTTATGCATCACCCCACCTCTCCTTTCCCCTTAAGCTGAAATAAGTGTGTTTTCTAAATGTGAGACACTGTTCTGTTCTGTAATTCATTTCTTGTGCAGCCATATTTACCCTCCCTCTATAAGTGATATCTTATGATATGTTTCTTTTTCTGTTTGACTTATTTCAAGTAGTATTATCGGACCTAAACCCACTCTTTATCCTTCTACTAGCCTTATTACATTGATTTCATGGTGAAGAGATATTCCATTGTACATAAGTACCACATCTTCTTTATCCATTGTTCTCTTTCCTGGGATATTTAAGGTGTACTGAAGTTGAGGTTCTTGTAAACAGAGTAGCCCTAAACTGTGGTGTGCTTGTGTCTTGTTGATTTTTAGACTTCCCTAGATATACTCCCATGATTGGAAGTGTCCTATGCTCTGTAGCTCTGTTTTTTAGATGATTTAGGAACCACCATACACTTCTCCAGAGTGGCTCTCGGCAGTTCACACACTGCCCATCAGCGTATAAAGGCTCCCTGTTCTCCATGGCCTGTCCTGCATTTCTGGTTTTTACAATTTTTTAGGATGGCCCTTTTGACCAGTGGGTAATGAGACTTCTTTGTTGTGCACATTTGCATTGCTTGCTTGCTTCGTTGCCCATAAAGTGTGCATGCGTTTTTTCCTGGATATAATCAGGAAAAAACGCATACGCCCTTTTGGGCCAACTGCATCATTGTCGAAATTCTGCCGCTTTTCATGTGCTTTAAAGACGAGTCCAATCTATCTCTTGAAATCTGTTTCTTGCAATTCTGTCTTGCATTCAGATCCTCTTCTTTGCCTTACCTCAACATATTTTTGGACGTTAGTTTTCATTTATAACTCTGCAGGTTTGTGAATTGCAGTGACCCTGAGCTCCATTTTTTAAGTTGCTCTATTGTGAGCTGGCCTCAAACCCGCAGGATTGCTTCAGGCCCTATTTTGGCTCGGGCGAGGCGGGCTGAGCCTTTTTTCAATTCTTATTCTTAATGGGAAATTAGAGTGATATGTGCCCGTCCAAACCCCTACAACTATTCTCTCATTGGTTCCCCCTCTTCCCGTTCATCCTCCTCACAATTTGCAAAATGTGTGAAACAGAAGTTGAAATGTGCTGATTCTCCAAGTGGGGAGATTCTAAGTAACGTGGCTGGAATGGTGAACAGGAGCACCAGGAGAGGATAAATGAGCTGCATTTTAGACACATCTCCCGATCACATGGTGTACAGTCCTCTGGGTTTTCCATGCATGTTTTAGCTGTAGGAAGATCCCTTGAACCTGCAGATTTGGGACCCATTGAATGGGTACCAGGTAGTATTACTTTAAAGGGTGTGCATTTCCTCACCCAACCTCACGTTTCTCTTAGTGCAAACAGTTTCCAGCCTTATGTCTCATCCTGCTGTGGGTCTAGATGTGTTCAATCCATGTTGCATCACCGGCCCTGAGGAAAAGTTGTAAGAGGTTTTCTCTGTCTCTCTGTCGTTTATTTTTTTCAATTTATTACTATATTGGTTACAGCTGATTTTCAAAGCTCTGTTTCTTGCTGCTGTACATCCACTTGATTCACGTACAGAGAGACATCAGTAAATTCTTTTTCAGATTCTTACCAGTCGTATATATTCTTTTCCGGTGACTTGAGTGTGCTGAGTGCAGTTCTTTTAGCTACCGTGTAGGCCTTGTTGATTATCAGTTTGGTATTTGGAATGGTATCTTTGCTAATTTCAACCTCCTGGATGATGCCTCACCTCTCCCCACCTTTCCCGTTTAGCAGCCTTATGCGTGTTTTCTACATATTTGACTATGTTTTTGTTTTGTAATTTATTTCATGTGTAGCCATTTTGGATTCCACCTTTAAGTGATATCTTATGATATGTGTCTTTTTCTTTTTGAATTATGTCACTTAGAATGATCATACGTAACTCCTCCGGAGTTGTTACAACTGGCCATATTTCATTGATTTCCAGGCTGAATAATATTCCACTCTACCTAAGTACCACATCTCTATCCATTTTTTCTCTCCAGAGACATTTAAGTTATATCTTAGTCGAGGATCTTTTAAACAGAGAGGGGGTAAACATTGGGGTGCCTGTGTCCTCTCGATTTTTGTTTTTCCCAAGATATACGCCCATGAGTGCAAGTGCCCTATGCTCTGTAGCTCATTTTTTAGATGCTTTAGTAAACACAATACACTTCTCCAGAATGGCCGTTGGCAATATATATTTCCACTATAAGTTTCACAGGGCTCCCTCTTCTCCTTGCCCTGTCCTGCATTTCTGTTGTTTACGGTTTATGAGGATGGCTCTTCTGACTGATGCGAAGTGATATCTCTTGTAGTATCGACTTCCAGTGCCCACCTGTTTGGTTGGTTAAAAAAGTGTATGCCCTTTTCTTGAATATATACAGAAAAAAACGCATACACCCTTTTTGGCCAACTGCAATGTTGGCAATGTTCAGCTCCTTTTCTTGTGCTTAATGGCGAGTCCTTTCTACTCCTCAAATCCCTTTCCTGCCATTCTCCCTTGCTTACAAGTCCTTTTCTCTGACTTTCCTCAAGACATTTTTCAGTGATGGATATTTTCAACTCTGCAGTTTCGTGAATTTTACTGTCCCTGAGTTCCATTGTTCAACTTGTGTTTATGGGAACTGGCCACAAAGCAGCAGGATTTCCTCAAGCCCTATACTGTTTCCATGGGCAACCCTAGCCTTTGGTCAATTCGTCTTCCTGATTGGAAATTAGAGTGACATGTGCCTGTCTGAACACCTAGGACTTGTCTCTCATTGTTCCTCATCCTTCCGCTTCATCCTCTGGACAAATTCCAAACTGTACACAACAGGATGTTGACAGTGCTGCCATCTCCAAGTGGGGAGACTGTTAGTAAAGACGCTGGAGGGGTGAACCCGAGCACCAGGAGATGAGGAGATGAGATGCCTTTTCCAAACTCTTCCCGATCAGACGGTATACCATCCTCTGGGTGTGACAGACATGTTTTAGCAGTAGGAAGAGTCCCATTCATGTAAGGAGAACACCAGGGCTTTTTCAAAATCAGTGTCTCCCCGAAACCCAAACTGGGGAATTTTTTAAGCTACGGCTACACATATGTTCATTAAGGGCCTTGGGAAGTAGGCAGAGTCCAAACTTTAGATGATTGAAGTCTTCAGGGTCAGAAGCACTCACCACCAGCTTCCCTTAGGTTACACTTTAACTGTCATTGATAGATGATGTCAATAAAAATATCTATTCTTTTTCAGATTATTTCCCCTTATAGGTTATTGCAAAATGTTGAGTGTAGTTCCCTGTGCTATACAGTAGTTCCTTGTTGATGATCTATTTTATACATAGCAGTGTGTATGTGTTAATCCCAAACTGTTAATTTATCCCTCCTCCGACCTTTCCGCTTTGGTAATAATAAATTATAAGATTTTATACTTCTCAGAAATGGGGGAGCTGAAAGAGAGGTATCATTTTCAATGGAAAAGCATTTAAAACAAGATTGAAGCTTTAACCAAGATTATTAGATGTACATCCTTGGAAAGAAATCACTTCGTTTCTCTAATATTGACCTGACAAATAAGACAAACCTTTTCACTGAACTTGCTTATAATAAAGTGATGGAAATAGCCAATGGAAGCGTTAGAAACATCTTATTTTACCCGAGCCTTATACACTGTTCTATGTTAACTACAGTTTGGCTCACACATCTGTTCATTGAGGTTACAATAGTCTCAATTTCTGTTACTGATCCTCCAGAGTGGACCCCAACAAGTGTCCCCCTGCGCAGTGTCATTGGGGCCAACAGATCGAGACTGAGTTTGGTTCACAAGCAAAGGAAACTTTATATTTTGATCAGAGAATGGAGAGGTGAGAGCATGCACTACCCCGTGGGCTGTGGGCTGGGCTGCTGTGTAGAGATCCTGTCAGAGTCAGTGGGAGGGAGGGGGCGGAGCTCTGGAGGGCCGGGTTGGCTGCAGCTCAGGCTCTATATCGCGGAGTCTGCACTGGGCCCCAGGAGCTGAGGTGTCGACCCAGCCATTCTGCACTAGGAAATCTGGTCTGAAGTGCCGGGTGTGGAACCTCTGCATGCGGGACCCTAGGAGCACATGAAATTAGACAAAGCACAAAGGATAAAAAAGGTTAGACTTGACTTTATTGCCCAGATTCTATTTTTATCTCCCAGGGATTTTTAATGGGCTTTGCTGGGGACAAACCCCTCCTCTGCCTTTTGTCCCGTTCCTCATTCTTGGAGTGCTGAGGGTGCAGACCCTTCTTCTGTAACTGCTGAGTGCTGAGTTGGGAGCCCTCATACCAAGGGGCGAGGGTCAGAGCTTCTCCCCAGCAGCCTCCAGGTGACGTTGATTGTCCCCAGGCCCCCTGCCTCCCTGCTCGTCCACCTGAGCACCAGCATTGGAAGCGTTATAGATTCTAATGACCTTTAAGGGTCCAGGAAAGAGATGTGCAGAGACGCTGTGGGGGCCGGTTTCACCCCGCCCCACATTTGTTCGGCCACCTTAGGCTGACCGTTTCTGCCAGCCTAGATGCTCTGACCAGTAGTCTGCGCTGTCTTCAATTAGGCCCCTGAATTAACGTACAAACAGCACCAGGTGTCAGAGCCCTGCCCGCTCAACTCCCAGACAGTCCAGGGTCAGTGGTGATCAAGGACCATGATGGCCACTGAGTCAACAGCCTTTTGAAGTAAACAGGAGTCCAGCCAGTCTTATTGGCCACCATCATCACGGTGTCTGTAGGCTTTTCTATGGTGACAGTGTGATATACGGTTCCCCCGCCAAGATTATTAGCTCCCCTCTGGGTGCAGTAAGTCCTGCAAGCAGTAGTCTACTCTTTTGGGACACACTCTTGTTGTTTTATGAGAGAAACTCCAGGTCAAGTGATGTTCACACGAGTCGTCATGGTGTCCTGTTGCCCCCGGTTATCTCTCTGGATGTTGGAGTTGGAGGGCCTCCTCACTCGAAGTTGGTGTGCCCACGGAGCAAACCCTGCAACTTCAGGGCATGGTTGGTGGTTAGGATCACCACGTGGGGTCCTTTTCCCTTAGGAGGGAGGTGGCCTTTTGGGCTGCTGATTTCCAGGATTTTAGATACCGCCAGTATCTTGGCCAGATGCGGCAGTGGGCCAAGCCCCTTGGTGACCGTAGTTTATCCTACCTGGATGGCATTCTTGCATTGTTCCATTTCAAGTGGTCCCAGTTTTTGCACTAATTCTCCAATGGCGATTCACCTTTCACCAGGAATGTAAAGGTCAAAGGGTTTAGCTAAATTAGGGAGTTCCAGGGCAAGGGTCTGAATTGACTGCTCTTTCCATTCTTGAAAGGCCACTTCTGGATTCTATTCAAAAGGATCATCATCTTTTCCTTTCAGTGTTTCATATAATGGCCCAGCTAGTAGACTGCAGTTAGGGATCCAGAAGCAGCAAACCCTGGCCTCCCCAGGAACCCCTAAGCTGTCTTCTAGTTTTAGAAAGGAGTAAGGCCAAAAATGGTTTCTTCCCTTTCCTGGGATGGGCTTCTCCGACCTTCTGTGAGAATGAAGCCCAGGCAGGTCACCGCAGTCTGTGATATTTGAGCTTTTTCTTGGACAACTTCTATCCTTTATTGGCTTGGTAGTTCAGAGGCCTCCTTAGTAGGGCTGGCGATCAGAATGTCGTCTGCGTACTGAAGGAGGGTTTCCTTTTCCAGAGGTAGAACTTTTAGGTCTTTAGCTAAGGTTTCCCCAAAGATGGTGTGGGAATTTTTGCACCCTTGGGGCAAGACGGCCCGGAAGTATTGTTTTAGTTGTATGTTGAGTCCTGCCACTCACAAGCCAAAATTTCTTGTGACTCTGGGACTAATGGAATACAAAAGAAGGCATCATTGAAGACTAATACAGAATACCATGTCCTGGTGGTTGGTAGAATGACCAGCAGGGTGTAGGAATTAGGAGCAACTGGAGGTATATCCTCGGTGGCTTCACTGACTGTCCTGACATCCTTTAACAGGTCCCCAGCAGCCCATGGGGCTCTCGTGGTCAGACCAATCCCAGAATATGGAGCTCACCTGGGCAGGTACCCCACCCCCACCCAAGCCCACGGGGCTCTCATGGTCAGGCCCCTCCCAGGATACAGAGCTACCCTTGCAGGTACCGTGGCAGGGCTGGGCACACAGGAACCGTGCACATAGCCCTCATTGCAGAGCACCCCAGCTCACCTGTCGCTCAGAGCTGACACAGAGCACCTCAGAGCAGGACTTGAACTAACAAACAGCAGCTGCGACAGGTCTGTGACCCTGGGCATCACTCTGTGCGGCCTCCCTCCACCTGGTCTTCCAGAGACTTCCACTGCACCCGGGGCACCAGGCCTCTGTCTCCAACCACCACCCACCCCTCCTCTCCCTGACTCCTGGGTTCCTCTCATTAGGAGAGGGTTTTCTTGAAGTTGTCTCCCACTCATGGGCCAGATAAAATGATTAGAAAACAAGCCAAAGCTGCAGCCCCTTGTCTATCCTGACTCTCAGGAGCCCACACCTGTTCCTTGGACCTGGCCGGTTCAGCAAGTTCCATTTTCTGCAACTGTGAGCCCCTGAGGGGTGATGATTGGCTGAGCTGGGCAGCCTTACCGTGCCGGCCAGCCCTCCCCAGGTGTGCCTGGGTTGAGATCAATATAAATACCACTCCAGGCAGCAAGAGCCCCTGCAGCCATGCCTGACGCCATTTTCTCTGCCCTGTCAGCAGTCTCGGGGCTGGGCTGGTGGGAGGGAGTGAGAGGCCACGGCTTTGTGGGTGGCCCAGTGTGAGTGGGGCTCTGCTGGACTTTCTGCAGCAGTTGCCAGGCTGCCACCTGCTAAAGAAGAGGATGTGTCACCCATACCTGCTGCTGGAATTTCTCCCTGGGCAGAGGTGAGGAAGGAAAAAAGCAGTGGGGGCAGGGACAGGACGGGTATCTCAGGCAGGGAAATGGAAATCTTCCAGAAGAGCACCCAGGGCCAGGACCATCCTGGCTGGCCTGCAGGCACCAAGTCGGCCGGCATGCTGTCACTCGTGTGGCTCTATGGCCCTTCCTCTAGGCTTTCAAGTCCTTGTATATATTCAGGTGTTTTACCTGGGACGGGTGGGAATAGTTCAGCAGCAACTGGCCTGGGGCTCAGCTCACGTTTACTCACAGATGCCTCGGCACGGTGCCCCAGCTTTGCAATGAGGACGCTTGTTGCGTGGGGGCTGCTGGCTGACTGGGAGACGATTCCCCACCACTGACCAACTTCAGAATTGTTTACAACTGGAGCAAGTGCCCTGATACGGTTTTCCTCTGTGGAACTGGTGGGTTCTGTGTTTTTTTTCTCTTTTTCGTTTTTAGTTCAAGGTAGATTTTATTCCTCTTTTTGGTATTTACAGATATAAGCATGGAAATAATTTATTCATATAAATACATGTATGTGAAGGGAATAATTGTTTTTTCTGTTTTATTTTTTAAATTTTATTTCTTTTCAATTTTGAATTTTATTTTATATTTTTATACAGCAGGTTCTTATTGGTTATCTATTTTATACATATAAATGTATACATGCCAATCCCAGTCTCTCAACTCCTCCCACCACCATCCCCCCAACAGCTTTCCCCCCTTGTTGTCCATACATTTGTTGTCTACATCTGTTGCTCTATTTATGCCTTGCAAAATGGTTAATCTGTACGGTTTTTCTAGGTTCCACATATATGCATGAATATACAAGATTTGTTTTTCTCTTTCTGACTTACTTCACTCTGTATGACAGTCTCTAGATCCATCGACGTCTCTACAAATGACCCAATTTCATTCCTTTTCATGGCTTAGTAATATTCCATTTTATATACGTACCACAGCTTTATGCATTCGTCTGTCTGTGGGCATTTAGGTTGCTTCCATTACCTCGATATTGTAAATAGTGATGCAGTGAACATTGCAGTGAATGTCTCTTTTTGATTTATGGTTTTGTCTGGGTATATGTCCAGTACTGGGATTGCTGTATCATATGGTAATTCTATTGTTAGTTTCTTAAGAAACTCCATATTGTTCTCCATAGTGACTGTATCAATTTATATTCCCAACAATAGTGGAAGAGGGTTCCTTTTCTCCACACCCTTTCCAGCATTTGTTGTTTGTAGATTTTCAGATGATGCCCATTCTAACAGGTGTGAGGTCATACCTCATTGTTGAGTCCATTTCGTTGAGCGGGGGTAGGTCTTGTCTATTACATATTTGGATTATGGAACGGTATCTGTGCTAATTTCAAACTCTGGTTTTATGCAGCACCCCCTTAACTCACCTTTCCCCTTAAGCAAGCATAAGTTGGTTTTCTAATCTTGAGACCCTGTTCTGTTTTGTAATTCAGTTCATGTGTAGCCAAGTTTACATTCCGTGCATTAGTGATACCTTATGATGTTTCTTTTTCTGTGTGACTTATTTCACTTAGAATCATCATGCCTCAATCCACTCATTATGCTGGTACAGGCCTGGTGACACAGATTTCATTGCTGAGTGGTATTCTGTTGTACGTAAGTACTGCAACTTCTTTATCAATTATTTGTTCTCTGGGATATTTAACTCGTACTGTAGAAGAGGTTCCTGTAAACAGAGCCGTCCCAAATTTTGGGGTGGCTGTGTCTTTTTGATTTTAATTTCCCTAAGCTATAGGACCATAAGTGGAAATGCCCTAGACTCTGTTGCTTTGTTTTTCAGATGTATCAGGAAACACCATACACTTCTCCAGAGTGGCTGTTGGCAATTTACATCCCGCCCATCAGCATAACAAGGCTCCTTTTTCCCCATGGCCTGTCTTGCCTTTCTGGATTTTACACTTTTCTCAGATGGCCCTTTAGACCGGGGGGAAGTGACACTTCATAGTAGTTCGGATTTCCATTGCAAGCTTGCTTGGTTTGCCAAAAAGGGCGTATGTGTTTGTTCCTGAATATATTCAGGAACAAACTCATACGCCCTTTGTTGCCAAGTGCATCATTGTCGATGTTCTGCCTCTTTTCCTATGCTTTAAATGCAAATCCAGTCTACCTCCTGAAATCGGTTTCCTGAAATTCTGCCCCGCTTTCAAGTCCTCTTCGCAGCCTTACTTCAATATATTTTTGGACGTTATCTGTCATTTATAACTCTCCAGGTTTGTGAATTACAGGGCCCCTGAGCTCCTTTCTTCAACTCGCTTTCTTGTGAGCTGGCCGCAAACCCACAAGACTGCTTCAGGCCCTAATCTGCTTCTGGCAGGGCACGCTGAGCCTTTGGTTAATTTCTCTTCCTGGTGGGAAATGAGTGTTAAATATGCCCGTCCAGACACCTACCTCACTCTCAACCCCTTGGTGATGTGTTTCCTCTGGTTTGTGGCCACCTTTGCTGGGTTCCTCACCTTTCGATGATGTGGCCCCACTAATGTGAGGACACTCCTGCCTGGTTCTCATCCACGTGGTTATGTGGACCCCCTGGTGAGAGTCTGTTCCTGGCTTTGTTCCTCACCCACCTGTGAGGGAGACCCTCTGCTGATAGGTCACTCCTGCATGGCTGGCACACATTGCCTTGGTAAAGTCAGCCGTGTGGTGGCAGTTGGAGCGTGCTGGGAATCTCCTCCCCCCGGTGATGAGGGCCCTCTTGCGTCAGGCCCTAACTGCTGGGCTCACCAACTTTTCTTAGGGAGCCCAGTGATGCTTTGGCACTCCTCTTAGGATCCCATCTCCACGGGGATGTGGGCCTTCTGCTCTGAGGTCCCAACGGCTGGGTTGTTCACATTTTCATGATGTGGGCTCTCTGGTGTTCACAGAGGCCTGGATCCCATAGCCTCTGTGCTCTTGGCCGCCTGCTGGGAGGTTCCAACTGCTGGATTCCTCACTTTTTTAATTTTTTGGGCCCTCTGTTGGGAGGATCCTCCTGCCTGCCTCACTCCCAGCCCCTTCGTGATGTGTGTCGTCTGGTTTGAGGCCACATGTGCTGGGTTCCTCACCTTTCGATGATGTGGGACCAATGGTCTTAGGAGACTCCTGCCCGGTTCACATCCCCTTGGTGATGTGGGCCCTCTGTTGAGAGTCTGATCCTGGCTGGGTTCCTCACCCATCTGTGAGGTGGGCCGTCTGCTGTGAGGTCACTCCTGCCTGGCTTGCTCACCTCGCCTTGTGGACATGAGCCCTCTGGTGGCACTTGGAGCCTGCTGGGAGCCTCCTCTCCTCGGTGATGAGGGCCCTCTGGCGTCAGGCCCTAACTGCTGGGCTCCCCACATTTTGTGATGTGCGCCCAGTGGTGCGAGGACACTCCAGCCAGGTTCACATCCCCATTGGGATGTGGGCCTTCTGCTCTGAGGTCCCAAAGCCTGGGTTGCTCACAGTTTCATGATGTGGGCTCTCTGGTATTAGTTCACTCCTGCCTGCATCCCATAGCTTCTGTGCTCTGGGCCGCCTGCTGGGAGGTTCCAACTGCTGGATTCCTCACCTTTCTTATTCTTTGGGCCCTCTGTTTTTAGGCTACTCCTGCCTGCCTCACTCCCATTCCCTTTGTGATATGTGTCCTCTGATTTGAGGCCACATGTGCTGGGTTCCGCACCTTTCGATGATGTGACCCCACTGGAGGGAAGACAGTCCTGACTGGTTCCCATCCCCTTGCTGATGTGGGCCCTCAGGTGAGAGTCTGATCCTGGCTGGGTTCCTCACCCTTCTGTGAGGTGGGCCCTCTGCTGTGAGGTCAATCATGCCTGTCTGGCACACGTCACCTTGGCGACGTGGGCCCTCTGGTGGCAGTTGGAGTGTGCTGGGATCCTCCTCCCCTCGGTGATGAGGGCCCTCTTGCCTTAGGCCATAACTGCTGGGCTCCCCACATTTTCTGATGTGCGCCAAGTGAGTGAGGAGACTCTTGCCAGGTTCCCATCCCCATGGCGATATGGGCCTTCTGCTCTGAGGTCAAAACGGCTGGCTTGCTCACAGTACCATGATGTGGGCCCTCTGCTGTGAGTTCACTCCGGCAAGGATCCCTTATCATCGGTGCTCTGAGCCGCCTGCTGGGAGGTTCCAACTGCTGGATTCCTCAACTTTTTTATTCTATGTGCCCTCTGTTGTGAGGCTCCTCCTGCCTGCCTCACTGCCAGCCCCTTGGTGATGACTGTCCTATGGCTTGAGGCCACATGTGCTGCGTTCCTCACCTTTCGATGATGTGACCCCACTCGTGTGAGGACACTCCTGCCTGGTTCCCATCCCCTTGGTGAGGTGGGCCCTCTGGCGAGAGTCTAATCCTGGCTGGGTTCCTCAACGTTCTGTGAGGTAGGCCCTCTGCTGTGAGGTCACTCCTGCCTGGCTGGCACACGTCACCTTGGAGACGTGAGCCCTCTGGTGGCAGTTGGAGCGTGCAGGGCGCCTCCTCCTCTCGGTGATGACGGCCCTCTGGCGTCAGGCCCTAAATGGTGGGCTCCCCACATTTTCTGATGTGCACCCAGTGGTGCGAGGACACTCCAACCAGGTTCCCATTCCCATGGGGATGTGGTCCTTCTGCGCTGAGGTCTCAACTCCTGGGTTGCTCACAGTTTTGTGATGTGGGCCCTCTGCTGTGAGTTTACTGTGGCCTGGATCCCATAGCCTCGGTGTTCTGGGCCGCCTGCTGGAAGGTCTAAATGCTGGAATCCTCACGTTTTTTATATTATGTGCCCTGTGTTGTGAGGCTACTCCTGCCTGCCTCACTCCAAGGCCCTTGGTGATGTGGGTCCTCTGGTTTGAGGACACATGTGCTGGGTTCCTCACCTTAAGATGATGAGGCCCCACTGGTGTGAGGATAATCCTGACTGGGTCCCATCCCCTTTGTGATGTGGGCCCTCTGGTGAGAGTCTGATCCTGGCTGGGTTCCTCACCCATCTGTGAGGTGGGCCCTCTACTATCAGGTAACTCTTGCCTGGGTTGCTCACCTCGCCTTGTTGACATGAGCCCTCTGGTGGCAATTGGACCCTGCTGGGAGCCTCCTCAGCTCTGTGATGAGGGCCCTCTGACGTCAGGCCCTAACTGCTGGGCTCCCCAACTTTTCTTAGTGAGCCCAGTGTTGCTCAAGCACTCCTCTTAGGTTCCCATCCCCATGGGGATGTGGGCCTTCTGCTCTGAGGTTCCAACGGCTGGGTTGATCACAATTTCATGATGTGGGCTCTCTGGTGTTAGTTCACTGTGGCCTGGATCCCATAGCCTCTGTGGTCTTGGCTGCCTGCTGGGAGGTTCCAACTGCTCGATTCCTCAACTTTTGTATTCTATGGGTCCTGTGTTGTGATGCTCCTCCTGCCTGCCTCACTCGCAACCCCTTCGTGATGTGGGTCTTCTGGTTTGAGGCCACATGTGCTGGGTTAGGCAACTTTCAATGATGTGGCCCCACTGGTGTGAGGACACTCCTGCCTGGTTCCCATCCCCTTGGTGATGTGGGCCTTCTGGTGACAGTCTTATCCTGGCTGGGTTCCTCACTCTTCTGTGAGGTAGGCCCTCTGCTGTGAGGTCAATCCTGCCTGACTTGCACACATCACCTTGGCGACGTGGGCCCTCTGTTGGCACATGGAACCTGCTGGGAGCCTCCTGCCCTCGGTGATGACGGCCCTCTAGCATCAGGCTCTAACTGCTGGGCTCCCCACGTTTTCTGATGTGAGCCCAGTGATGCCAGGACACTCCTGTCAGGTTCCCATCCCCATGGGGATGTGGGCTTTCTGCTCTGAGGTCCCAATGCCTGGGTTGCTCACAGTTTCATGATGTGGGCTCTCTGGTGTTAGTTCACTCCTGCCTGCATCCCATAGCTTCTGTGCTCTCGGCCGCCTGCTGGGAGGTTCCAAATGCTGGATTCCTCACTTTTTTTATTCTTTGGGCCCTCTGTTTTTAGGCTACTCCTACCTGCCTCACTCCCATCCCCTTTGTGATGTATGTCCTCTGATATGAGGCCACATGTGCTGGGTTCCTCACCTTTCGATGATGTGGCCCCACTGGTGGGAGGACAGTCCTGACTGGTTCCCATCCCCTTGGTGTTGTGGGCCCTCTGGTGAGAGTCTCATCCTGCCTCGGTTCCTCACCCTTCTGTGAGATAGGCCCTCTGCTGTGAGGTCACTACTGCCTGGCTGGCGCATGCCACCTTGTAGACGTGGGCCCTCTGTTGGCAGTTGGAACCTGCTGGGAGTCTCCTCCCCTCAGTTATGAGGGCCCCCTGGCGTCAGGCCCTAACTGCTGGGCTCCTAACATTTTCTGATATGTGCTAAGTGGTGCAAAGCCACTCCTGCCAGGTTCCCATCCCAATGCGGATGTGGGCCTTCTGTTCTGAGGTCCCAACAGCTGGGCTGCTCACAGGTTCATGATGTGGGCCCTCTGCTGTGAGTTCACTGCGGCCTGGATCCCATAGCCTCGGTGCTCTGGGCCACTTGCTGGGAGGTTCCAACTGCTGGATTCCTCAACTTTTATATTCTATGGACCCTGTGTTGTGAGGCCAGTCCTGCCAGCCTCATTCCGAACCCCTTGGTGATGTGGTTCCTCTGGTTTGAGGACACATGTGCTGGGATCCTCACCTTTCGATGATGTTGTCCCACTGGTGTGGGGACACTCCTGCCTGGTTCCCATCCCCTTGGTGATGTGGGCCCTCTGGTGAGAGTCTGATCCTGGCTGTGTTCCTCACCCTTCTGTGAGGTGGGCCCTCTGCTGTGAAGTCACTCCTGCCAGGCTGGCACACATCACCTTGGCGACGTTGGCCCTCTGGTGGCAGCTGGAGCCTGCTGGGAGCCTCCTCCTCTCGGTGATGAGTGCCCTCTAGCATCAGGCCCTAACTTCTGAGCACCCCACATTTTCTGATGTGAGCCCAGTGATGCCAGGACACTCCTGTCATGTTCCCATCACCATGGGGATGTGGGCCTTCTGCTCTGAGGTCCCAATGTCTGGGTTGCTCACAGTTTCATGATGTGGGCTGTCTGGTGTTAGTTCACTCTGGCCTGGTTCCTCTAGCCTCTATGCTCTGGGCCGCCTGCTGGGAGGTTCCAACTGCTGGATTCCTCACTTTTTTATTCTATGGGCCCAGTGTTGTGAGGCTACTCCTGCCTGCCTCACTCCGAGGTCCTTGGTGATGTGGGTCCTCTGGTTTGAGGACACATGTGCTGAGTACCTCAGCTTTCGATGATGTGGTCCCACTGATGTGAAGACACTCCTGCCTGGTTCCCATCCCCTTGGTGATGTGGGCCCTCTGGTGAGAGTCTGATGTTGGCTGGGTTTCTCACCCTTCTGTGAGGTGGGACCTCTGCTGTGAGGTAACTCCTGCCTGGCATGCTCACGTTGCCTTGGCATTGTGAGCCCTCAGGTGGCAGTTGGAGCCTGCAGGGAATCTCCTCCCCTCAGTTATGAGAGCTCTGGATAAAACACATATGCCCTTTGTTGCCAAGTGCATTATTTTCCAAGTTCTGTCTCTTTTCCTATGCTTTAAGAGCTACGCCCGTGTACGTTCTGAAATCAGTTTCCAGCAATTCTGCCCCGCATTCAAGTCCTCTTCGCAGCCTTACTTCAGTATAATTTTGGATGATAGCTGTCATTTATAACTCTGCAGGTTTCTGAATTACAGTGCCCCTGAGCTCCTTTCTTCAACTCGCTTTCTTGTCAGCTGGCCGCAACACTGCAGGATCTCCTCAGGCCCTAATCTAGTTCCAGCATGGCACGCGGAGCCTTTGGTTCATTTATCTTCCTGGTGCGAAATGAGAGTTAAATTTGCCCGTCCAGACACCTACAGATAGTCTCCCATTGCTTCTCCTTATTCCTGTTCATCTTCCGAAGAAATTGCAAACTGGGCCAAACAGGAGGTTAAAGGCACTGACTCTCCAAGTGGGCAGAGTGTTAGTAAAGCGTCTGGAATGTTGTACCCGAGTACCAGGGGACAAAAACTGAGACACATTTGAACACGTTTCCCGATCACATGGTGGATCATACTCTGCGTTCCACATGCATGTTTTAGCTGAAGGAAGAATCCCTTAAACCTGGAGAGTTGAGACCCATGGAATGGGTACCATGCAATATGACTTCAAAGGGTCTGCATTTGCTCACCGAACCTCACCAATCCTATCACTGCTGCGTTTATGCCGCCGTACACACGCTTGATTCTCTTTCGGAGACATATAAATCCAAAGGTTTTAAGATTCTTACTAGTCAGGTATATTCTTAGGCGTTTAATATGGGGTGTTGAGTCCACTTCGTTGAGCAAGGAGTAGCTCTTGTCTATTACATATTTGGCTTATGGAACGGTATCTGTGCTAATTTCAATCTCTGGTTTTATAAAGCACCCCAACTCACCTTTCCCCTTAAGCAAGCATAAGTTGGTTTTCTACATTTGAGACCCTGTTCTGTTTTGTAATTCAGTTCCTGTGTAGCCAAGTTTACATTCCGTGTAGTAGTGATATCTTATGATGTTTCTTTTTCTGTGTGACTTATTTCACTTAGAATCATCGTACCTGAATCCACTCATTATGCTGCTACGGAACTGATGACATAGATTTCATTGCTGAGTGATATTGCATTGTACGTAAGTACCACAACTTCTTTATCCATTTTTCGCTTTCTGTGATATTAAACTTGTACGGTAAACGAGGTTCTTGTAAACACAACCGTCCCAAACTTTGGGGTGGCTGTGTCTTTTTGATTTTAATTTCCCTAAGCTACAGGACCATAAGTGGAAGTGCCCTAGGCTCTGTTGCTTTGTTTTTTGGATGTTTCAGGAAACACCATACACTTCTCCAGAGTGGCTGCTGGCAATTTACATCCCGCCCATCAGCATAACAAGGCTCCCAGTTCTCCTTGGCCTGTCCTGCCTTTCTGGATTTTACACTTCTTTCAGATGGCCCTTTTGACCGGGGGGCAGTGAGACTTCATTGTAGTGCAGATTTCCTTTGCAAGCTTGCTTGGTTGGCCAAAAAGGGCGTATGCGTTTTTTCCTGAATATATTCAGGAAAAAACGCATACGCCCTTTTTGGCCAAGTGCATCATTGTGGACGTTCTGCCTCTTTTCCTATGCTTTACATGCAATTCCAGTCTACCTCCTGAAATCGGTTTCCTGCAATTCTGCCCCGCTTTCAACTCCTCTTGGCAGCCTTCCTTCAATATATTTTTGGACGATAGCTGTCATTTATAACTCTGCAGGTTTGTGAATTACAGTGCCCCTGAGCTCCTTTCTTCAACTCGCTTTCTTGTGAGCTGGCCGCAACACCGCAGGATTGCTTCTGGCCCTAGTGTGGTTCCGGCATGACACGCTGAGCCTTTGGTTAATTCCTCTTCCTGGTGGGAAATGAGAGTTAAATTTGTCCGTCCAGACACCTCCACCTAGTCTCTCATTGGTTCTCCCTATTCCTGTTCATCTTCCGCAGAAATTGCAAACTGGGCCAAACTGGAGGTTAAAGGCACTGACTCTCCAAGTGGGGAGAGTGTTAGTAAAGCGTCTGGAAGTTGCACCCGAGTACCAGGGTACGAAACCTGAGACACATTTGAACACGTTTTCCGATCACACGGTGGATCGTACTCTGGGTTCCACATGCATGTTTTAGCTGAAGGAAGAATCCCTTAAACATGGAGAGTTGAGACCCATGGAATGGGTACCATGCAATATTACTTCAAAGAGTCTGCATTTGCTCACCGAACCTCACCAATCCTATCACTGCTGCGTTTATGCCACTGTACACACGCTTGATTCTCTTTCGGAGACATATAAATCCATAGGTTTTAAGATTCTTACTAGTCAGGTATATTCTTAGGCGTTTAATGTGGGGTGTTGAGTCCACTTCGTTGAGCAAGGAGTAGCTCTTGTCTATTACATATTTGTCTTATGGAACGGTATCTGTGCTACTTTCAATCTGTGGTTTTATGCCGCAGCTCAACTCACCTTTCCGCTTAAGCAAGCATAAGTTGGTTTCCTACATTTGAGACCCTGTTCTGTTTCGTAATTCAGTTCCTGTGTAGCCAAGTTCACATTCCGTGTATTAGTGATATCTTATGATGTTTCTTTTTCTGTGTGACTTATTTCACTTAGAATCATCGTACCTGAATCCACTCATTATGCTTCTACTGGCCTGATGACATAGATTTAATTGCTGAGTGATATTGCATTGTACGTAAGTACCACAACTTCTTTATCCATTTTTCGCTTTCTGTGATATTGAACTTGTACCGTAAACGAAGTTCTTGTAAACAGAGCCGTCCCAAACTCTGGGGTGGCTGTGTCTTTTTGATTTTCATTTCCCTAAGCTATAGGACCATAAGTGGAAGTGCCCTAGGCTCTGTTGCTTTGTTTTTTGGCTGTTTCAGGAAACACCATACACTTCTGCAGAGTGGCTGCTGGCAATTTACATCCCGCCCATCAGCATAAGAAGGCTCCCAGTTCTCCATGGCCTGTCCTGCCTTTCTGGATTTTACACTTTTTTCAGATGGCCCTTTTGACCGGGGGGGAAGTGAGACTTCATTGTAGTGCGGATTTCCTTTGCAAGCTTGCTTGGTTGGCCCAAAAGGGCGTATGCATTTTTTCCTGAATACATTCAGGAAAAAACTCATACGCCCTTTTTGGCCAAGTGCATCATTGTGGACGTTCTGCCTCTTTTCCTATGCTTTAAATGCAATTCCAGTCTACCTCCTGAAATCGGTTTCCTGCAATTCTGCCCCGCTTTCAAGTCCTCTTGGCAGCCTTACTTCAGTATATTTTTGGACGATAGCTGTCATTTATAACTCTGCAGGTTTGTGAATTACAGTGCCTCTGAACTCCTTTCTTCAACTCACTTTCTTGGGAGCTGGCCGCAACACCGCAGCATTGTTTCAGGCCCTAATCTGGTTCCGGCACGGCACACTGAGCCTTTGGTTAATTCCTCTTCCTGGTGGGAAATGAGAGTTAAATTTGTCCGTCCAGACACCTCCAGCTAGTCTCTCTTTGGTTCTCCCTATTCCTGTTCATCTTCCGCAGAAATTGCAAACTGGGCCAAACAGGAGGTTAAAGGCACTGACTCTCCAAGTCGGGAGAGTGTTAGTAAAGCGTCTGGAATGTTGCACCCGAGTACCAGGGGACGAGAACTGAGACATATTGGAACACGTCTCCCGATCACACGGTTGATCATACTCTGGGTTCCACATGCATGTTTTAGCTGAAGGAAGAATCCATTAAACCTGGAGAGTTGAGACCCGTGGAATGGGTACCATGCAATATGACTTCAAAGGGTCTTCATTTGCTCACCGAACCTCTCCAATCCTATCACTGCTGCGTTTATGCCCCTGTACACACGCTTGATTTTCTTTCAGAGACATAGCAATCCATAGGTTTTAAGATACTTACTAGTCAGGTACATTCTTAGGCATTTAATATGGGGTGTTGAGTCCATTTCGTTGAGCAAGGAGTAGTTCTTGTCTATTCCATATTTGGCTTAAGGAACTTTATCTGTGTTCATTTCAATCTCTGGTTTTAGGCAGCACCCCAACTCACATTTCCCCTTAAGCAAGCATAAGTTGTTTTTCTAAATTTGAGACCCTGTTCTGTTTGTAATCCAGTCCCTGTGTAGCCAAGTGTACATTCCGTGTATTAGTGATATCTTATGATGTTTCTTTTTCTGTGATACTTATTTCAGTTAGAATCATCATACCTGAATCCACTCTTTATGCTGCTATGGGCCTGAAGACATAGATTTCATTGCTGAGTGATAATGCATTGTACGTAAGTACCACAACTTCTTTATCCATTTTTTGCTTTCTGCGATATTCAACTTGTAGCGTAAACCAGGTTCTTGTAAACAGAGCCGTCCCAAACTTTGGGGTGGCTGTGTCTTTTTGATTTTAATTTCCCTAAGCTATAGGACCATAAGTGGAAGTGCCCTAGGTTCTGTTGCTTTGTTTTTTAGATGTTTCAGGAAACACCATACACTTCTCCCAAGTGGCTGTTGGCAATTTACATCCCGCCCATCAGCATAACAAGGCTCCCAGTTCTCCATGGCCTGTCCTGCCTTTCTGGATTTTACACTTTTTTCAGATGGCCCTTTTGACCAGGGGGAAGTGAGACTTCATTGTAGTGCAGATTTCCTTTGCAAGCTTGCTTGGTTGGCCAAAAAGGGCGTATGCGTTTTTTCCTGAATATATTCAGGAAAAAACGCATACACACTTTTTGGCCAAGTGCATCATTGTGGACGTTCTGCCTCTTTTCCTATGCTTTAAATGCAATTCCAGTCTACCTCCTGAAATCGGATTCCTGCAATTCTGCCCAGCTTTCAAGTCTTCCTGGCAGCCTTACTTCAGTATATTTTTGGACGATAGCTATCATTTATAACTCTGCAGGTTTGTGAATTACAGTGCCCCTGAGCTCCTTACTTCAACTCGCTTTCTTGTGAGCTGGCCGCAACACCGCAGGATTGCTTCAGGCCCTAATCTCGTTCCGGCCGGGACGCTGAGCTTTTGGTTAATTCCTATTCCTGGTGCAAAATGAGAGTTAAATTTTCTCGTCCAGACACGTCCAGCTAGTCTCTCATTGTTTCTCCCTATTCCTGTACATCTTCCGGAGATATTCCAAACTGGGCCAAACAGGAGGTTAAAGCTACTGACTCTCCAAGTCAGGAGAGTGTTAGTAAAGCGTCTGGAATGTTGCACCCGAGTACCAGAGGACGAGAACTGAGACATATTGGAACACGTCTCCCGATCACACGGTTGATCATACTCTGGGCTCCACATGCATGTTTTAGCTGAAGGAAGAATCCCTTAAACCTGGAGATTTGAGACCCGTGGAATGGGTACCATGCAATATGATTTCAAAGGGTCTTCATTTGCTCAACGGACTTCTCCAATCCTATCACTGCTGCGTTTATGCCCCTGTACAGACGCTTGATTCTCTTTCAGAGACATAGCAATCCATAGGTTTTAAGATACTTACTAGTCAGGTACGTTCTTAGGCGTTTAATATGGGGTGTTGAGTCCATTTCGTTGAACAAGGAGTAGTTCTTGTCTATTCCATATTTGGCTTAAGGAACTTTATCTGTGCTCGTTTCAATCTCTGGTTTTATGCAGCACCCCAACTCACCTTTCCCCTTAAGCAAGCATAAGTTGGTTTTCTAAATTTGAGACCCTGTTCTGTTTTGTAATCCAGTTCCTGTGTAGCCAAGTTTACATTCCGTGTATTAGTGATATCTTATGATGTTTCTTTTTCTGTGTGACTTATTTCAGTTAGAATCATCATACCTGAATCCACTCATTATGCTGCTACGGGCCTGATGACATAGATTTCATTGCTGAGTGATATTGCATTGAACGTAAGTACCACAACTTCTTTATCCATTTTTCACTTTCTGCGATATTGAACTTGTACCGTAAACGAGGTTCTTGTAAACAGAGCCGTCCCAAACTTTGGGGTGGCTGTGTCTTTTTGATTTTAATTTCCCTAAGCTATAGGACCATAAGTGGAAGTGCCCTAGGCTCTGTTGCTTTGTTTTTTAGATGTTTCAGGAAACACCATACACTTCTCCCTAGTGGCTGCTGGCAATTTACATCCCGCCCATCAGCATAACAAGGCTCCCAGTTCTCCATGGCCTGTCCTGCCTTTCTGGATTTTACACTTTTTTCAGATGGCCCTTTTGACCGGGGGGAAGTGAGACTTCATTGTAGTGCAGATTTCCTTTGCAAGCTTGCTTGGTTGGCCAAAAAGTGCGTATGCGTTTTTTCCTGAATATATTCAGGAAAAAACGCATACGCCCTTTTTGGCCAAGTGCATCATTGTCCACGTTCTGCCTCCTTTCCTATGCTTTAAATGCAATTTCAGTCTACCTCCTGAAATCGGTTTCCTGCAATTCTGCCCCGCTTTCAAGTCCTCTTGGCAGCCTTACTTCAGTATATTTTTGGACGATAGCTGTCATTTATAACTCTGCAGGTTTGTGAATTACAGTGCCCCTGAGCTCCTTTCTTCAACTCGCTTTCTTGGGAGCTGGCCGCAACACCGCAGGATTGCTTCAGGCCCTAATCTGGTTCCGGCACGGCACGCTGAGCCTTTGGTTAATTCCTCTTCCTGGTGGGAAATGAGAGTTAAATTTGCCCGTCCAGACACCTCCAGCTAGTCTCTCATTGGTTCTCCCTATTCCTGTTCATCTTCCTCAGAAATTGCAAATGGGCCAAACAGGAGGTTAAAGGCACTGACTCTCCAAGTCGGGAGAGTGTTAGTAAAGCGTCTGGAATGTTGCACCCCAAGTACCAGGGGACGAGAACTGAGACATATTGGAACACGTCTCCCGATCACACGGTTGATCATACTCTGGGTTCCACATGCATGTTTTAGCTGAAGGAAGAATCCCTTAAACCTGGAGAGTTGAGACCCGTGGAATGGGTACCATGCAATATGACTTCAAAGGGTCTTCATTTGCTCACCGAACCTCTCCAATCCTATCACTGCTGCGTTTATGCCCCTGTACACACGCTTGATTTTCTTTCAGAGACATAGCAATCCATAGGTTTTAAGATACTTACTAGTCAGGTACATACTTAGGCGTTTAATATGGGCTGCTGAGTCCATTGCGTTGAACAAGGAGTAGTTCTTGTCTATTCCATATTTGGCTTAAGGAACTTTGTCTGTGCTCATTTCAATCTCTCGTTTTATGCAGCACCCCAACTCACCTTCCCCTTAATCAAGCATAAGTTGGTTTTCTAAATTTGAGACCCTGTTCTGTTTTGTAATCCAGTTCCTGTGTAGCCAAGTTTACATTCCGTGTATTAGTGATATCTTATGATGTTTCTTTTTCTGTGTGACTTATTTCAGTTAGAATCATCATAGCTGAATCCACTCATTATGCTGCTACGGGCCTGATGACATAGATTTCATTGCTGAGTGATATTGCATTGAACGTAAGTACCACAACTTCTTTATCCATTTTTCACTTTCTGCGATATTGAACTTGTACCGTAAACGAGGTTCTTGTAAACAGAGCCGTCCCAAACTTTGGGGTGGCTGTGTCTTTTTGATTTTAATTTCCCTAAGCTATAGGACTATAAGTGGACTTGCCCTAGGCTCAGTTGCTTTGTTTTTTAGATGTTTCATAAACACCATACACTTCTCCGGAGTGGCTGTTGGCAATTTACATCCCGCCCATCAGCATAACAAGGCTCCCAGTTCTCCATGGCCTGTCCTGCCTTTCTGGATTTTACACTTTTTTCAGATGGCCCTTTTGACTGGGGGGAAGTGAGACTTCATTGTAGTGCAGATTTCCTTTGCAAGCTTGCTTGGTTGGCCAAAAAGGGCGTATGCGTTTTTTCCTGAATATATTCAGGAAAAAACTCATACGCCCTTTTTGGCCAAGTGCATCATTGTGGACGTTCTGCCTCTTTTCCTATGCTTTAAATGCAATTCCAGTCTACCTCCTGAAATCGGTTTCCTGCAATTCTGCCCCGCTTTCAAGTCCTCTTGGCAGCCTTACTTCAGTATATTTTTGGACGATAGCTGTCATTTATAACTCTGCAGGTTTGTGAATTACAGTGCCCCTGAGCTCCTTTCTTCAACTCGCTTTCTTGTGAGCTGGCCGCAACACCGCAGGGTTGCTTCAGGCCCTAATCTGGTTCCGGCACGGCACGCTGAGCCTTTGGTTAATTCCTCTTCCTGGTGGGAAATGAGAGTTAAATTTGCCCGTCCAGACACCTCCAGCTAGTCTCTCTTTGTTTCTCCCTATTCCTGTTCATTTTCCTCAGAAATTGCAAATGGGCCAAACAGGAGGTTAAAGGCACTGACTCTCTAAGTCGGGAGAGTGTTAGTAAAGCGTCTGGAATGTTGCACCCGAGTACCAGGGGACGAGAACTGAGACATATTGGAACACGTTTCCCAATCACACAGTTGATCATACTCTGGGTTCCACGTGCATGTTTTAGCTGAAGGAAGAATCCCTTAAACCTGGAGAGTTGAGACCCGTGGAATGGGTACCATGCAATATGACTTCAAAGGGTCTTCATTTGCTCACCAAACCTCTCCAATCCTATCACTGCTGCGTTTATGCCCCTGTACACACGCTTGATTTTCTTTCAGAGACATAGCAATCCATAGGTTTTAAGATACTTACTAGTCAGGTACATTCTTAGGCGTTTAATATGGGCTGTTGAGTCCATTTCGTTGAGCAAGGAGTAGTTCTTGTCTATTCCATATTTGGCTTAAGGAACTTTATCTGTGCTCATTTCAATCTCTGGTTTTATGCAGCACCCAACTCACCTTTCCCCTTAAGCAAGCATAAGTTGGTTTTCTAAATTTGAGACCCTGTTCTGTTTTGTAATCCAGTTCCTGTGTAGCCAAGTTTACATTCCGTGTATTAGTGATATCTTATGATGTTTCTTTTTCTGTGTGACTTATTTCAGTTAGAATCATCATACCTGAATCCACTCATTATGCTGCTACGGGCCTGATGACATAGATTTCATTGCTGAGTGATATTGCATTGAACGTAAGTACCACAACTTCTTTATCCATTTTTCACTTTCTGCGATATTGAACTTGTACCATAAACGACGTTCTTGTAAACAGAGCCGTCCCAAACATTGGGGTGGCTGTGTCTTTTTGATTTTAATTTCTCTAAGCTATAGGACGATAAGTGGAAGTGCCCTAGGCTCTGTTGCTTTGTTTTTTAGATGTTTCAGGAAACACCATACACCTCTCCCGAGTGGCTCTTGGCAATTTACATCCCGCCCATCAGCATAACAAGGCTCCCAGTTCTCCATGGCCTGTCCTGCCTTTCTGGATTTTACACTTTTTTCAGATGGCCCTTTTGACCGGGGGGAAGTGAGACTTCATTGTAGTGCAGATTTCCTTTGCAAGCTTGCTTTGTTGGCCAAAAAGGGCGTATGCGTTTTTTCCTGAATATATTCAGGAAAAAACGCATACGCCCTTTTTGGCCAAGTGCATCATTGTGGACGTTCTGCCTCTTTTCCTATGCTTTAAATGCAATTCCAGTCTACCTCCTGAAATCGGTTTCCTGCAATTCTGCCCCGCTTTCAAGTCCTCTTGGCAGCCTTACTTCAATATATTTTTGGACGATAGCTGTCATTTATAACTCTGCAGGTTTGTGAATTACAGTGCCCCTGAGGTCCTTTCTTCAACTCGCTTTCTTGTGAGCTGGCCGCAACACCGCAGGATTGCTTCAGGCCCTAATCTGGTTCCGGCACGGCACGCTGAGCCTTTGGTTAATTCCTCTTCCTGGTGGGAAATGAGAGTTAAATTTGCCCGTCCAGACACCTCCAGCTAGTCTCTCATTGGTTCTCCCTATTCCTGTTCATCTTCCTCAGAAATTGCAAAGGGGCCAAACAGGAGGTTAAAGGCACTGACTCTCCAAGTCGGGAGAGTGTTAGTAAAGCGTCTGGAATGTTGCACCCGAGTACCAGGGGACGAGAACTGAGACATATTGGAACACGTCTCCCAATCACACAGTTGATCATACTCTGGGTTCCATGTGCATGTTTTAGCTGAAGGAAGAATCCCTTAAACCTGGAGAGTTGAGACCCGTGGAATGGGTACCATGCAATATGACTTCAAAGGGTCTTCATTTGCTCACCGTACCTCTCCAATCCTATCACTGCTGCGTTTATGCCCCTGTACACACGCTTGATTGTCTTTCAGAGACATAGCAATCCATAGGTTTTAAGATACTTACTAGTCAGGTACATTCTTAGGCGTTTAATATGGGGTGTTGAGTCCATTTCGTTGAGCAAGGAGTAGTTCTTGTCTATTCTATATTTGGCTTAAGGAACTTTATCTGTGCTCATTTCAATCTCTGGTTTTATGCAGCACCCCAACTGACCTTTCCCCTTAAGCAAGCATAAGTTGGTTTTCTAAATTTGAGACCCTGTTCTGTTTTGTAATCCAGTTCCTGTGTAGCCAAGTTTACATTCCGTGTATTAGTGATATCTTATGATGTTTCTTTTTCTGTGTGACTTATTTCACTTAGAATCATCGTACCTGAATCCACTCATTATGCTGCTACGGAACTGATGACATAGATTTCATTGCTGAGTGATATTGCATTGTACGTAAGTACCACAACTTCTTTATCCATTTTTCGCTTTCTGTGATATTAAACTTGTACGGTAAACGAGGTTCTTGTAAACACAACCGTCCCAAACTTTGGGGTGGCTGTGTCTTTTTGATTTTAATTTCCCTAAGCTACAGGACCATAAGTGGAAGTGCCCTAGGCTCTGTTGCTTTGTTTTTTGGATGTTTCAGGAAACACCATACACTTCTCCAGAGTGGCTGCTGGCAATTTACATCCCGCCCATCAGCATAACAAGGCTCCCAGTTCTCCTTGGCCTGTCCTGCCTTTCTGGATTTTACACTTCTTTCAGATGGCCCTTTTGACCGGGGGGCAGTGAGACTTCATTGTAGTGCAGATTTCCTTTGCAAGCTTGCTTGGTTGGCCAAAAAGGGCGTATGCGTTTTTTCCTGAATATATTCAGGAAAAAACGCATACGCCCTTTTTGGCCAAGTGCATCATTGTGGACGTTCTGCCTCTTTTCCTATGCTTTACATGCAATTCCAGTCTACCTCCTGAAATCGGTTTCCTGCAATTCTGCCCCGCTTTCAACTCCTCTTGGCAGCCTTCCTTCAATATATTTTTGGACGATAGCTGTCATTTATAACTCTGCAGGTTTGTGAATTACAGTGCCCCTGAGCTCCTTTCTTCAACTCGCTTTCTTGTGAGCTGGCCGCAACACCGCAGGATTGCTTCTGGCCCTAGTGTGGTTCCGGCATGACACGCTGAGCCTTTGGTTAATTCCTCTTCCTGGTGGGAAATGAGAGTTAAATTTGTCCGTCCAGACACCTCCACCTAGTCTCTCATTGGTTCTCCCTATTCCTGTTCATCTTCCGCAGAAATTGCAAACTGGGCCAAACTGGAGGTTAAAGGCACTGACTCTCCAAGTGGGGAGAGTGTTAGTAAAGCGTCTGGAAGTTGCACCCGAGTACCAGGGTACGAAACCTGAGACACATTTGAACACGTTTTCCGATCACACGGTGGATCGTACTCTGGGTTCCACATGCATGTTTTAGCTGAAGGAAGAATCCCTTAAACATGGAGAGTTGAGACCCATGGAATGGGTACCATGCAATATTACTTCAAAGAGTCTGCATTTGCTCACCGAACCTCACCAATCCTATCACTGCTGCGTTTATGCCACTGTACACACGCTTGATTCTCTTTCGGAGACATATAAATCCATAGGTTTTAAGATTCTTACTAGTCAGGTATATTCTTAGGCGTTTAATGTGGGGTGTTGAGTCCACTTCGTTGAGCAAGGAGTAGCTCTTGTCTATTACATATTTGTCTTATGGAACGGTATCTGTGCTACTTTCAATCTGTGGTTTTATGCCGCAGCTCAACTCACCTTTCCGCTTAAGCAAGCATAAGTTGGTTTCCTACATTTGAGACCCTGTTCTGTTTCGTAATTCAGTTCCTGTGTAGCCAAGTTCACATTCCGTGTATTAGTGATATCTTATGATGTTTCTTTTTCTGTGTGACTTATTTCACTTAGAATCATCGTACCTGAATCCACTCATTATGCTTCTACTGGCCTGATGACATAGATTTAATTGCTGAGTGATATTGCATTGTACGTAAGTACCACAACTTCTTTATCCATTTTTCGCTTTCTGTGATATTGAACTTGTACCGTAAACGAAGTTCTTGTAAACAGAGCCGTCCCAAACTCTGGGGTGGCTGTGTCTTTTTGATTTTCATTTCCCTAAGCTATAGGACCATAAGTGGAAGTGCCCTAGGCTCTGTTGCTTTGTTTTTTGGCTGTTTCAGGAAACACCATACACTTCTGCAGAGTGGCTGCTGGCAATTTACATCCCGCCCATCAGCATAAGAAGGCTCCCAGTTCTCCATGGCCTGTCCTGCCTTTCTGGATTTTACACTTTTTTCAGATGGCCCTTTTGACCGGGGGGGAAGTGAGACTTCATTGTAGTGCGGATTTCCTTTGCAAGCTTGCTTGGTTGGCCCAAAAGGGCGTATGCATTTTTTCCTGAATACATTCAGGAAAAAACTCATACGCCCTTTTTGGCCAAGTGCATCATTGTGGACGTTCTGCCTCTTTTCCTATGCTTTAAATGCAATTCCAGTCTACCTCCTGAAATCGGTTTCCTGCAATTCTGCCCCGCTTTCAAGTCCTCTTGGCAGCCTTACTTCAGTATATTTTTGGACGATAGCTGTCATTTATAACTCTGCAGGTTTGTGAATTACAGTGCCTCTGAACTCCTTTCTTCAACTCACTTTCTTGGGAGCTGGCCGCAACACCGCAGCATTGTTTCAGGCCCTAATCTGGTTCCGGCACGGCACACTGAGCCTTTGGTTAATTCCTCTTCCTGGTGGGAAATGAGAGTTAAATTTGTCCGTCCAGACACCTCCAGCTAGTCTCTCTTTGGTTCTCCCTATTCCTGTTCATCTTCCGCAGAAATTGCAAACTGGGCCAAACAGGAGGTTAAAGGCACTGACTCTCTAAGTCGGGAGAGTGTTAGTAAAGCGTCTGGAATGTTGCACCCGAGTACCAGGGGACGAGAACTGAGACATATTGGAACACGTCTCCCGATCACACGGTTGATCATACTCTGGGTTCCACATGCATGTTTTAGCTGAAGGAAGAATCCATTAAACCTGGAGAGTTGAGACCCGTGGAATGGGTACCATGCAATATGACTTCAAAGGGTCTTCATTTGCTCACCGAACCTCTCCAATCCTATCACTGCTGCGTTTATGCCCCTGTACACACGCTTGATTTTCTTTCAGAGACATAGCAATCCATAGGTTTTAAGATACTTACTAGTCAGGTACATTCTTAGGCATTTAATATGGGGTGTTGAGTCCATTTCGTTGAGCAAGGAGTAGTTCTTGTCTATTCCATATTTGGCTTAAGGAACTTTATCTGTGTTCATTTCAATCTCTGGTTTTAGGCAGCACCCCAACTCACATTTCCCCTTAAGCAAGCATAAGTTGTTTTTCTAAATTTGAGACACTGTTCTGTTTTGTAATCCAGTCCCTGTGTAGCCAAGTGTACATTCCGTGTATTAGTGATATCTTATGATGTTTCTTTTTCTGTGATACTTATTTCAGTTAGAATCATCATACCTGAATCCACTCTTTATGCTGCTATGGGCCTGAAGACATAGATTTCATTGCTGAGTGATAATGCATTGTACGTAAGTACCACAACTTCTTTATCCATTTTTTGCTTTCTGCGATATTCAACTTGTAGCGTAAACCAGGTTCTTGTAAACAGAGCCGTCCCAAACTTTGGGGTGGCTGTGTCTTTTTGATTTTAATTTCCCTAAGCTATAGGACCATAAGTGGAAGTGCCCTAGGTTCTGTTGCTTTGTTTTTTAGATGTTTCAGGAAACACCATACACTTCTCCCAAGTGGCTGTTGGCAATTTACATCCCGCCCATCAGCATAACAAGGCTCCCAGTTCTCCATGGCCTGTCCTGCCTTTCTGGATTTTACACTTTTTTCAGATGGCCCTTTTGACCAGGGGGAAGTGAGACTTCATTGTAGTGCAGATTTCCTTTGCAAGCTTGCTTGGTTGGCCAAAAAGGGCGTATGCGTTTTTTCCTGAATATATTCAGGAAAAAACGCATACACACTTTTTGGCCAAGTGCATCATTGTGGACGTTCTGCCTCTTTTCCTATGCTTTAAATGCAATTCCAGTCTACCTCCTGAAATCGGATTCCTGCAATTCTGCCCAGCTTTCAAGTCTTCCTGGCAGCCTTACTTCAGTATATTTTTGGACGATAGCTGTCATTTATAACTCTGCAGGTTTGTGAATTACAGTGCCCCTGAGCTCCTTACTTCAACTCGCTTTCTTGTGAGCTGGCCGCAACACCGCAGGATTGCTTCAGGCCCTAATCTCGTTCCGGCCGGGACGCTGAGCTTTTGGTTAATTCCTATTCCTGGTGCAAAATGAGAGTTAAATTTTCTCGTCCAGACACGTCCAGCTAGTCTCTCATTGTTTCTCCCTATTCCTGTACATCTTCCGGAGATATTCCAAACTGGGCCAAACAGGAGGTTAAAGCTACTGACTCTCCAAGTCAGGAGAGTGTTAGTAAAGCGTCTGGAATGTTGCACCCGAGTACCAGAGGACGAGAACTGAGACATATTGGAACACGTCTCCCGATCACACGGTTGATCATACTCTGGGCTCCACATGCATGTTTTAGCTGAAGGAAGAATCCCTTAAACCTGGAGATTTGAGACCCGTGGAATGGGTACCATGCAATATGATTTCAAAGGGTCTTCATTTGCTCAACGGACTTCTCCAATCCTATCACTGCTGCGTTTATGCCCCTGTACAGACGCTTGATTCTCTTTCAGAGACATAGCAATCCATAGGTTTTAAGATACTTACTAGTCAGGTACGTTCTTAGGCGTTTAATATGGGGTGTTGAGTCCATTTCGTTGAACAAGGAGTAGTTCTTGTCTATTCCATATTTGGCTTAAGGAACTTTATCTGTGCTCGTTTCAATCTCTGGTTTTATGCAGCACCCCAACTCACCTTTCCCCTTAAGCAAGCATAAGTTGGTTTTCTAAATTTGAGACCCTGTTCTGTTTTGTAATCCAGTTCCTGTGTAGCCAAGTTTACATTCCGTGTATTAGTGATATCTTATGATGTTTCTTTTTCTGTGTGACTTATTTCAGTTAGAATCATCATACCTGAATCCACTCATTATGCTGCTACGGGCCTGATGACATAGATTTCATTGCTGAGTGATATTGCATTGAACGTAAGTACCACAACTTCTTTATCCATTTTTCACTTTCTGCGATATTGAACTTGTACCGTAAACGAGGTTCTTGTAAACAGAGCCGTCCCAAACTTTGGGGTGGCTGTGTCTTTTTGATTTTAATTTCCCTAAGCTATAGGACCATAAGTGGAAGTGCCCTAGGCTCTGTTGCTTTGTTTTTTAGATGTTTCAGGAAACACCATACACTTCTCCCTAGTGGCTGCTGGCAATTTACATCCCGCCCATCAGCATAACAAGGCTCCCAGTTCTCCATGGCCTGTCCTGCCTTTCTGGATTTTACACTTTTTTCAGATGGCCCTTTTGACCGGGGGGAAGTGAGACTTCATTGTAGTGCAGATTTCCTTTGCAAGCTTGCTTGGTTGGCCAAAAAGTGCGTATGCGTTTTTTCCTGAATATATTCAGGAAAAAACGCATACGCCCTTTTTGGCCAAGTGCATCATTGTCCACGTTCTGCCTCCTTTCCTATGCTTTAAATGCAATTTCAGTCTACCTCCTGAAATCGGTTTCCTGCAATTCTGCCCCGCTTTCAAGTCCTCTTGGCAGCCTTACTTCAGTATATTTTTGGACGATAGCTGTCATTTATAACTCTGCAGGTTTGTGAATTACAGTGCCCCTGAGCTCCTTTCTTCAACTCGCTTTCTTGGGAGCTGGCCGCAACACCGCAGGATTGCTTCAGGCCCTAATCTGGTTCCGGCACGGCACGCTGAGCCTTTGGTTAATTCCTCTTCCTGGTGGGAAATGAGAGTTAAATTTGCCCGTCCAGACACCTCCAGCTAGTCTCTCATTGGTTCTCCCTATTCCTGTTCATCTTCCTCAGAAATTGCAAATGGGCCAAACAGGAGGTTAAAGGCACTGACTCTCCAAGTCGGGAGAGTGTTAGTAAAGCGTCTGGAATGTTGCACCCGAGTACCAGGGGACGAGAACTGAGACATATTGGAACACGTCTCCCGATCACACGGTTGATCATACTCTGGGTTCCACATGCATGTTTTAGCTGAAGGAAGAATCCCTTAAACCTGGAGAGTTGAGACCCCTGGAATGGGTACCATGCAATATGACTTCAAAGGGTCTTCATTTGCTCACCGAACCTCTCCAATCCTATCACTGCTGCGTTTATGCCCCTGTACACACGCTTGATTTTCTTTCAGAGACATAGCAATCCATAGGTTTTAAGATACTTACTAGTCAGGTACATACTTAGGCGTTTAATATGGGCTGCTGAGTCCATTGCGTTGAACAAGGAGTAGTTCTTGTCTATTCCATATTTGGCTTAAGGAACTTTGTCTGTGCTCATTTCAATCTCTCGTTTTATGCAGCACCCCAACTCACCTTCCCCTTAAGCAAGCATAAGTTGGTTTTCTAAATTTGAGACCCTGTTCTGTTTTGTAATCCAGTTCCTGTGTAGCCAAGTTTACATTCCGTGTATTAGTGATATCTTATGATGTTTCTTTTTCTGTGTGACTTATTTCAGTTAGAATCATCATAGCTGAATCCACTCATTATGCTGCTACGGGCCTGATGACATAGATTTCATTGCTGAGTGATATTGCATTGAACGTAAGTACCACAACTTCTTTATCCATTTTTCACTTTCTGCGATATTGAACTTGTACCGTAAACGAGGTTCTTGTAAACAGAGCCGTCCCAAACTTTGGGGTGGCTGTGTCTTTTTGATTTTAATTTCCCTAAGCTATAGGACTATAAGTGGACTTGCCCTAGGCTCAGTTGCTTTGTTTTTTAGATGTTTCATAAACACCATACACTTCTCCGGAGTGGCTGTTGGCAATTTACATCCCGCCCATCAGCATAACAAGGCTCCCAGTTCTCCATGGCCTGTCCTGCCTTTCTGGATTTTACACTTTTTTCAGATGGCCCTTTTGACTGGGGGGAAGTGAGACTTCATTGTAGTGCAGATTTCCTTTGCAAGCTTGCTTGGTTGGCCAAAAAGGGCGTATGCGTTTTTTCCTGAATATATTCAGGAAAAAACTCATACGCCCTTTTTGGCCAAGTGCATCATTGTGGACGTTCTGCCTCTTTTCCTATGCTTTAAATGCAATTCCAGTCTACCTCCTGAAATCGGTTTCCTGCAATTCTGCCCCGCTTTCAAGTCCTCTTGGCAGCCTTACTTCAGTATATTTTTGGACGATAGCTGTCATTTATAACTCTGCAGGTTTGTGAATTACAGTGCCCCTGAGCTCCTTTCTTCAACTCGCTTTCTTGTGAGCTGGCCGCAACACCGCAGGATTGCTTCAGGCCCTAATCTGGTTCCGGCACGGCACGCTGAGCCTTTGGTTAATTCCTCTTCCTGGTGGGAAATGAGAGTTAAATTTGCCCGTCCAGACACCTCCAGCTAGTCTCTCTTTGTTTCTCCCTATTCCTGTTCATTTTCCTCAGAAATTGCAAATGGGCCAAACAGGAGGTTAAAGGCACTGACTCTCTAAGTCGGGAGAGTGTTAGTAAAGCGTCTGGAATGTTGCACCCGAGTACCAGGGGACGAGAACTGAGACATATTGGAACACGTCTCCCAATCACACAGTTGATCATACTCTGGGTTCCACGTGCATGTTTTAGCTGAAGGAAGAATCCCTTAAACCTGGAGAGTTGAGACCCGTGGAATGGGTACCATGCAATATGACTTCAAAGGGTCTTCATTTGCTCACCAAACCTCTCCAATCCTATCACTGCTGCGTTTATGCCCCTGTACACACGCTTGATTTTCTTTCAGAGACATAGCAATCCATAGGTTTTAAGATACTTACTAGTCAGGTACATTCTTAGGCGTTTAATATGGGCTGTTGAGTCCATTTCGTTGAGCAAGGAGTAGTTCTTGTCTATTCCATATTTGGCTTAAGGAACTTTATCTGTGCTCATTTCAATCTCTGGTTTTATGCAGCACCCAACTCACCTTTCCCCTTAAGCAAGCATAAGTTGGTTTTCTAAATTTGAGACCCTGTTCTGTTTTGTAATCCAGTTCCTGTGTAGCCAAGTTTACATTCCGTGTATTAGTGATATCTTATGATGTTTCTTTTTCTGTGTGACTTATTTCAGTTAGAATCATCATACCTGAATCCACTCATTATGCTGCTACGGGCCTGATGACATAGATTTCATTGCTGAGTGATATTGCATTGTACGTAAGTACCACAACTTCTTTATCCATTTTTCACTTTCTGCGATATTGAACTTGTACCATAAACGACGTTCTTGTAAACAGAGCCGTCCCAAACATTGGGGTGGCTGTGTCTTTTTGATTTTAATTTCTCTAAGCTATAGGACGATAAGTGGAAGTGCCCTAGGCTCTGTTGCTTTGTTTTTTAGATGTTTCAGGAAACACCATACACCTCTCCCGAGTGGCTCTTGGCAATTTACATCCCGCCCATCAGCATAACAAGGCTCCCAGTTCTCCATGGCCTGTCCTGCCTTTCTGGATTTTACACTTTTTTCAGATGGCCCTTTTGACCGGGGGGAAGTGAGACTTCATTGTAGTGCAGATTTCCTTTGCAAGCTTGCTTTGTTGGCCAAAAAGGGCGTATGCGTTTTTTCCTGAATATATTCAGGAAAAAACTCATACGCCCTTTTTGGCCAAGTGCATCATTGTGGACGTTCTGCCTCTTTTCCTATGCTTTAAATGCAATTCCAGTCTACCTCCTGAAATCGGTTTCCTGCAATTCTGCCCCGCTTTCAAGTCCTCTTGGCAGCCTTACTTCAATATATTTTTGGACGATAGCTGTCATTTATAACTCTGCAGGTTTGTGAATTACAGTGCCCCTGAGGTCCTTTCTTCAACTCGCTTTCTTGTGAGCTGGCCGCAACACCGCAGGATTGCTTCAGGCCCTAATCTGGTTCCGGCACGGCACGCTGAGCCTTTGGTTAATTCCTCTTCCTGGTGGGAAATGAGAGTTAAATTTGCCCGTCCAGACACCTCCAGCTAGTCTCTCATTGGTTCTCCCTATTCCTGTTCATCTTCCTCAGAAATTGCAAAGGGGCCAAACAGGAGGTTAAAGGCACTGACTCTCCAAGTCGGGAGAGTGTTAGTAAAGCGTCTGGAATGTTGCACCCGAGTACCAGGGGACGAGAACTGAGACATATTGGAACACGTCTCCCAATCACACAGTTGATCATACTCTGGGTTCCATGTGCATGTTTTAGCTGAAGGAAGAATCCCTTAAACCTGGAGAGTTGAGACCCGTGGAATGGGTACCATGCAATATGACTTCAAAGGGTCTTCATTTGCTCACCGTACCTCTCCAATCCTATCACTGCTGCGTTTATGCCCCTGTACACACGCTTGATTGTCTTTCAGAGACATAGCAATCCATAGGTTTTAAGATACTTACTAGTCAGGTACATTCTTAGGCGTTTAATATGGGGTGTTGAGTCCATTTCGTTGAGCAAGGAGTAGTTCTTGTCTATTCTATATTTGGCTTAAGGAACTTTATCTGTGCTCATTTCAATCTCTGGTTTTATGCAGCACCCCAACTGACCTTTCCCCTTAAGCAAGCATAAGTTGGTTTTCTAAATTTGAGACCCTGTTCTGTTTTGTAATCCAGTTCCTGTGTAGCCAAGTTTACATTCCGTGTATTAGTGATATCTTATGATGTTTCTTTTTCTGTGTGACTTATTTCAGTTAGAATCATCATACCTGAATCCACTCATTATGCTGCTATGGGCCTGATGACATAGACTTCATTGCTGAGTGATATTGCATTGTACGTAAGTACCACAACTTCTTTATCCATTTTTCACTTTCTGTGATATTGAACTTGTACCGTAAACGACGTTCTTGTATACAGAGCCGTCCCAAACTTTGGGGTGGCTGTGTCTTTTTGATTTTAATTTCCCTAAGCTATAGGACCATAAGTGGAAGTGCCCTAGGCTCTGTTGCTTTGTTTTTTAGATGTTACAGGAAACACCATACACCTCTCAGGAGTGGCTCTTGGCAATTTACATCCCGCCCATCAGCATAACAAGGCTCCCAGTTCTCCATGGCCTGTCCTGCCTTTCTGGATTTTACACTTTTTTCAGATGGCCCTTTTGACCGGGGGGAAGTGAGACTTCATTGTAGTGCAGATTTCCTTTGCAAGCTTGCTTGGTTGGCCAAAAAGGGCGTATGCGTTTTTTCCTGAATATATTCAGGAAAAAACGCATACGCCCTTTTTGGCCAAGTGCATCATTGTGGACGTTCTGCCTCTTTTCCTATGCTTTAAATGCAATTCCAGTCTACCTCCTGAAATCGGTTTCCTGCAATTCTGCCCCGCTTTCAAGTCCTCTTGGCAGCCTTACTTCAGTATATTTTTGGACGATAGCTGTCATTTATAACTCTGCAGGTTTGTGAATTACACTGCCCCTGAGCTCCTTTCTTCAACTCGCTTTCTTGTGAGCTGGCCGCAACACCGCAGGATTGCTTCAGGCCCTAATCTGGTTCCGGCACGGCACGCTGAACCTTTGGTTAATTCCTCTTCCTGGTGGGAAATGAGAGTTAAATTTGCTCGTCCAGACACCTCCACCTAGTCTCTCATTGGTTCTCCGTATTCCTGTTCATCTTCCGCAGAAATTGCAAATGGACCAAACAGGAGGTTAAAGGCACTGACTCTCCAAGTTTGGAGAGTGTTAGTAAAGCGTCTGGAATGTTGCACCCGAGTACCAGGGGACGAGAACTGAGACATATTGGAACACGTCTCCCGATCACACGGTTGATCATACTCTGGGTTCCACGTGCATGTTTTAGCTGAAGGAAGAATCCCTTAAACCTGGAGAGTTGAGACCCGTGGAATGGGTACCATGCAATATGACTTCAAAGGGTCTTCATTTGCTCACCGAACCTCTCCAATCCTATCACTGCTGCATTTATGCCCCTGTACACACGCTTGATTTTCTTTCAGAGACATAGCAATCCATAGGTTTTAAGATACTTACTAGTCAGGTACATACTTAGGCGTTTAATATGGGCTGCTGAGTCCATTGCGTTGAACAAAGAGTAGTTCTTGTCTATTCCATATTTGGCTTAAGGAACTTTGTCTGTGCTCATTTCAATCTCTGGTTTTATGCAGCACCCCAACTCACCTTTCCCCTTAAGCAAGCATAAGTTGGTTTTCTAAATTTGAGACCCTGTTCTGTTTTGTAATCCAGTTCCTGTGTAGCCAAGTTTACATTCCGTGTATTAGTGATATCTTATGATGTTTCTTTTTCTGTGTGACTTATTTCAGTTAGAATCATCATACCTGAATCCACTCATTATGCTGCTACGGGCCTGATGACATAGATTTCATTGCTGAGTGATATTGCATTGAACGTAAGTACCACAACTTCTTTATCCATTTTTCACTTTCTGCGCTATTGAACTTGTACCGTAAACGAGGTTCTTGTAAACAGAGCCGTCCCAAACTTTGGGGTGGCTGTGTCTTTTTGATTTTAATTTCCCTATGCTATAGGACTATAACTGGACTTGCCCTAGGCTCAGTTGCTTTGTTTTTTGATGTTTCATAAACACCATACACTTCTCCGGGGTGGCTGTTGGCAATTTACATCCCGCCCATCAGCATAACAAGGCTCCCAGTTCTCCATGGCCTGTCCTGCCTTTCTGGATTTTACACTTTTTTCAGATGGCCCTTTTGACTGGGGGGAAGTGAGACTTCATTGTAGTGCAGATTTCCTTTGCAAGCTTGCTTGGTTGGCCAAAAAGGGCGTATTCGTTTTTTCCTAAATATATTCAAGAAAAAACTCATACGCCCTTTTTGGCCAAGTGCATCATTGTGGACGTTCTGCGTCTTTTCCTATGCTTTAAATGCAATTCCAGTCTACCTCCTGAAATCAGTTTCCTGCAATTCTGCCTTGCTTTCAATGCCTCTTTATAGCCTTACCTCAATATATTTTTTGAAAATAGTTGACCTTTATAACTCTGCAGGTTTTGAATTGCAGTGGCCCTTAGCTCCATTTTTCAGCTCTTATTTTTGTGATCTTGCCTCATAACCACAGGATTCCTTCAGGCCCTATTGTTCTTCTGGGGCACCTTGCTCTTCCTTTGGTTTATTCTTCTTACTGATATGAAATTAGAGTGACATGTGCCCATTGAAACCGCTACAGCTAGTTTCTCACTGGTTCCCCCTATTCCCATTCATCCTCCGCACTAACTGCAGACTGTGCGATACCAGAACTTAAAGGCATTGACTCTCCATGTGGGGATATTTTTAGTAAAGCGGCTGGAATGTCGATCCGGAGCCCCAGGAGAGGAAAAATGAGGTGCGTTTTAGAAACCTTTCCCGATCATATGGTATACCAGTCGCTGGGTTTCCCAAGCATGGTTTAGCTGTAGGAAGATTCCCTTCAACCTGGAGTGTTGGGACCCTTGGAATGAGTAGCATGAAGTATTGCATTAAAGTTTTGGCAGTTGCTCACCAAAGCTCACCAATCCTCTCAGCCCCAAGTGTCCAGCCTTATGTCTTATCCAGCTGTGGGTTTATATGTGGTCAATCCAGGTTGCATCACAGCCCCTGAGCGAATTTTGTAAGAATTTTTCTCTCTTTGATTGTTTCTGCGTTTTGTTTTTAAAATTTATTTCTATAATGGGGTTTAGCTCATTTTCACTGCTGTGTTTGTGCCGCTCTGCACACACTTGATTCCCTTATGGAGATATATCAATACATGGGTTTTAAGATTCTTATTACTCAGATATATTTCTGTGCAGTGTATAGGGTGTGTTGAGGCCAGTTCATTGAGCAAGGTGTAGATCTTGTCTAATATCTATTTGGTTTATTGAACGGTATCTGTGCTAATTTCAAACTCTGGTTTTATGCATCACCCCACCTCTCCTTTCCCCTTAAGCTGACATAAGTGTGTTTTCTAAATGTGAGACACTGTTCTGTTCTGTAATTCATTTCTTGTGCAGCCATATTTACCCTCCCTCTATAAGTGATATCTTATGATATGTTTCTTTTTCTGTTTGACTTATTTCAAGTAGTATTATCGGACCTAAATCCACTCTTTATCCTTCTACTAGCCTTATTACATTGATTTCATGGTGAAGAGATATTCCATTGTACATAAGTACCACATCTTCTTTATCCATTGTTCTCTTTCCTGGGATATTTAAGTTGTACTGAAGTTGAGGTTCTTGTAAACAGAGTAGCCCTAAACTGTGGTGTGCTTGTGTCTTGTTGATTTTTAGACTTCCCTAGATATACTCCCATGATTGGAAGTGTCCTATGCTCTGTAGCTCTGTTTTTTAGATGATTTAGGAACCACCATACACTTCTCCAGAGTGGCTCTCGGCAGTTCACACACTGCCCATCAGCGTATAAAGGCTCCCTGTTCTCCATGGCCTGTCCTGCATTTCTGGTTTTTTACAATTTTTTAGGATGGCCCTTTTGACCAGTGGGAAATGAGACTTCTTTGTTGTGCACATTTGCATTGCTTGCTTGCTTCGTTGCCCATAAAGTGCGTATGCGTTTTTTCCTGGATATAATCAGGAAAAAACGCATACGCCCTTTTGGGCCAACTGCATCATTGTTGAAATTCTGCCGCTTTTCATGTGCTTTAAAGACGAGTCCAATCTATCTCTTGAAATCTGTTTCTTGCAATTCTGTCTTGCATTCAGATCCTCTTCTTTGCCTTACCTCAACATATTTTTGGACGTTAGTTTTCATTTATAACTCTGCAGGTTTGTGAATTGCAGTGACCCTGAGCTCCATTTTTTAAGTTGCTCTTTTGTGAGCTGGCCTCAAACCCGCAGGATTGCTTCAGGCTCTATTTTGGCTCGGGCGAGGCGGGCTGAGCCTTTTTTCAATTCTTATTCTTAATGGGAAATTAGAGTGATATGTGCCCGTCCAAACCCCTACAACTATTCTCTCATTGGTTCCCCCTCTTCCCGTTCATCCTCCTCACAATTTGCAAAATGTGTGAAACAGAAGTTGAAATGTGCTGATTCTCCAAGTGGGGAGATTCTAAGTAACGTGGCTGGAATGGTGAACAGGAGCACCAGGAGAGGATAAATGAGCTGCATTTTAGACACATCTCCCGATCACATGGTGTACAGTCCTCTGGGTTTTCCATGCATGTTTTAGCTGTAGGAAGATCCCTTGAACCTGCAGATTTGGGACCCATTGAATGGGTACCAGGTAGTATTACTTTAAAGGGTGTGCATTTCCTCACCCAACCTCACATTTCTCTTAGTGCAAACAGTTTCCAGCCTTATGTCTCATCCTGCTGTGGGTCTAGATGTGTTCAATCCATGTTGCATCACCGGCCCTGAGGAAAAGTTGTAAGAGGTTTTCTCTGTCTCTCTGTCGTTTATTTTTTTCAATTTATTACTATATTGGTTACAGCTGATTTTCAAAGCTCTGATTCTTGCTGCTGTACATCCACTTGATTCACGTACAGAGAGACATCAGTAAATTCTTTTTCAGATTCTTACCAGTCGTATATATTCTTTTCCGGTGACTTGAGTGTGCTGAGTGCAGTTCTTTTAGCTACCGTGTAGGCCTTGTTGATTATCAGTTTGGTATTTGGAATGGTATCTTTGCTAATTTCAACCTCCTGGATGATGCCTCACCCCTCCCCACCTTTCCCGTTTAGCAGCCTTATGCGTGTTTTCTACATATTTGACTATGTTTTTGTTTTGTAATTTATTTCATGTGTAGCCATTTTGGATTCCACCTTTAAGTGATATCTTATGATATGTGTCTTTTTCTTTTTGAATTATGTCACTTAGAATGATCATACGTAACTCCTCCGGAGTTGTTACAACTGGCCATATTTCATTGATTTCCAGGCTGAATAATATTCCACTCTACCTAAGTACCACATCTCTATCCATTTTTTCTCTCCAGAGACATTTAAGTTATATCCTAGTCGAGGATCTTTTAAACAGAGAGGGGGTAAACATTGGGGTGCCTGTGTCCTCTCGATTTTTGTTTTTCCCAAGATATACGCCCATGAGTGCAAGTGCCCTATGCTCTGTAGCTCATTTTTTACATGCTTTAGTAAACACAATACACTTCTCCAGAATGGCCGTTGGCAATATACAGTTCCACTATAAGTCTCACAGGGCTCCCTCTTCTCCTTGCCCTGTCCTGCATTTCTGTTGTTTACGCTTTATGAGGATGGCTCTTCTGACTGATGCGAAGTGATATCTCTTGTAGTATTGACTTCCAGTGCCCACCTGTTTGGTTGGCTAAAAAAGTGTATGCCCTTTTCTTGAATATATACAGAAAAAAACGCATACACCCTTTTTGGCCAACTGCAATGTTGGCAATGTTCAGCTCCTTTTCTTGTGCTTAATGGCGAGTCCTTTCTACCTCCTCAAATCCCTTTCCTGCCATTCTCCCTTGCTTACAAGTCCTTTTCTCTGACTTTCCTCAAGACATTTTTCAGTGATGGATATTTTCAACTCTGCAGTTTCGTGAATTTTACTGTCCCTGAGTTCCATTGTTCAACTTGTGTTTATGGGAACTGGCCACAAAGCAGCGGGATTTCCTCAAGCCCTATACTGTTTCCATGGGCAACCCTAGCCTTTGGTCAATTCGTCTTCCTGATTGGAAATTAGAGTGACATGTGCCTGTCTGAACACCTAGGACTTGTCTCTCATTGTTCCTCATCCTTCCGCTTCATCCTCTGGACAAATTCCAAACTGTACGCAACAGGATGTTGACAGTGCTGCCATCTCCAAGTGGGGAGACTGTTAGTAAAGATGCTGGATGGGTGAACCCGAGCACCAGGAGATGAGGAGATGAGATGCCTTTTCCAAACTCTTCCCGATCAGACGGTATACCATCCTCTGGGTGTGACAGACATGTTTTAGCAGTAGGAAGAGTCCCATTCATGTAAGGAGAACACCAGGGCTTTTTCAAAATCAGTGTCTCCCCGAAACCCAAACTGGGGAATTTTTTAAGCTACGGCTACACATATGTTCATTAAGGGCCTTGGGAAGTAGGCAGAGTCCAAACTTTAGATGATTGAAGTCTTCAGGGTCAGAAGCACTCACCACCAGCTTCCCTTAGGTTACACTTTAACTGTCATTGATAGATGATGTCAATAAAAATATCTATTCTTTTTCAGATTATTTCCCCTTATAGGTTATTGCAAAATGTTGAGTGTAGTTCCCTGTGCTATACAGTAGTTCCTTGTTGATGATCTATTTTATACATAGCAGTGTGTATGTGTTAATCCCAAACTGTTAATTTATCCCTCCTCCCACCTTTCCCCTTTGGTAATAATAAATTATAAGATTTTATACTTCTCAGAAATGGGGGAGCTGAAAGAGAGGTATCATTTTCAATGGAAAAGCATTTAAAACACGATTGAAGCTTTAACCAAGATTATTAGATGTACATCCTTGGAAAGAAATCACTTCGTTTCTCTAATATTGACCTGACAAATAAGACAAACCTTTTCACTGAACTTGCTTATAATAAAGTGATGGAAATAGCCAATGGAAGTGTTAGAAACATCTTATTTTACCCGAGCCTTATACACTGTTCTATGTTAACTACAGTTTGGCTCACACATCTGTTCATTGAGGTTACAATAGTCTCAATTTCTGTTACTGATCCTCCAGAGTGGACCCCAACAAGTGTCCCCCTGCACAGTGTCATTGGGGCCAACAGATCGAGACTGAGTTTGGTTCACAAGCAAAGGAAACTTTATATTTTGATCAGAGAATGGAGAGGTGAGAGCATGCACTACCCCGTGGGCTGTGGGCTGGGCTGCTGTGTAGAGATCCTGTCAGAGTCAGTGGGAGGGAGGGGGCGGAGCTCTCGAGGGCCGGGTTGGCTGCAGCTCAGGCTCTATATCGCGGAGTCTGCACTGGGCCCCAGGAGCTGAGGTGTCGACCCAGCCATTCTGCACTAGGAAATCTGGTCTGAAGTGCCGGGTGTGGAACCTCTGCATGCGGGACCCTAGGAGCACATGAAATTAGACAAAGCACAAAGGATAAAAAAGGTTAGACTTGACTTTATTGCCCAGATTCTATTTTTATCTCCCAGGGATTTTTAATGGGCTTTGCTGGGGACAAACCCCTCCTCTGCCTTTTGTCCCGTTCCTCATTCTTGGAGTGCTGAGGGTGCAGACCCTTCTTCTGTAACTGCTGAGTGCTGAGTTGGGAGCCCTCATACCAAGGGGCGAGGGTCAGAGCTTCTCCCCAGCAGCCTCCAGGTGACGTTGATTGTCCCCAGGCCCCCTGCCTCCCTGCTCGTCCACCTGAGCACCAGCATTGGAAGCGTTATAGATTCTAATGACCTTTAAGGGTCCAGGAAAGAGATGTGCAGAGACGCTGTGGGGGCCAGTTTCACCCCGCCCCACATTTGTTCGGCCACCTTAGGCTGACCGTTTCTGCCAGCCTAGATGTTCTGACCAGTAGTCTGCGCTTTCTTCAATTAGGCCCCTGAATTAACGTACAAACAGCACCAGGTGTCAGAGCCCTGCCCGCTCAACTCCCAGACAGTCCAGGGTCAGTGGTGATCAAGGACCATGATGGCCACTGAGTCAGCAGCCTTTTGAAGTAAACAGGAGTCCAGCCAGTCTTATTGGCCACCATCATCACGGTGTCTGTAGGCTTTTCTATGGTGACAGTGTGATATACGGTTCCCCCGCCAAGATTATTAGCTCCCCTCTGGGTGCAGTAAGTCCTGCAAGCAGTAGTCTACTCTTTTGGGACACACTCTTATTGTTTTATGAGAGAAACTCCAGGTCAAGTGATGTTCACACGAGTCGTCATGGTGCCCTGTTGCCCCCGGTTATCTCTCTGGATGTTGGAGTTGGAGGGCCTCCTCACTCGAGGTTGGTGTGCCCACGGAGCAAACCCTGCAACTTCAGGGCATGGTTGGTGGTTAGGATCACCACGTGGGGTCCTTTTCCCTTAGGAGGGAGGTGGCCTTTTGGGCTGCTGATTTCCAGGTTTTTAGATACCGCCAGTATCTTGGCCAGATGCGGCAGTGGGCCAAGCCCCTTGGTGACCGTAGTTTATCCTACCTGGATGGCATTCTTGCATTGTTCCATTTCAAGTGGTCCCAGTTTTTACACTAATTCTCCAATGGCGATTCACCTTTCACCGGGAATGTAAAGGTCAAAGGGTTTAGCTAAATTAGGGAGTTCCAGGGCAAGGGTCTGAATTGACTGCTCTTTCCATTCTTGAAAGGCCACTTCTGGATTCTATTCAAAAGGATCATCATCTTTTCCTTTCAGTGTTTCATATAGAGGCCCAGCTAGTAGACTGTAGTTAGGGATCCAGAAGCAGCAAACCCTGGCCTCCCCAGGAACCCCTAAGCTGTCTTCTAGTTTTAGAAAGGAGTAAGGCCAAAAATGGTTTCTTCCCTTTCCTGGGATGGGCTTCTCCGACCTTCTGTGAGAATGAAGCCCAGGCAGGTCACCGCAGTCTGTGATATTTGAGCTTTTTCTTGGACAACTTCTATCCTTTATTGGCTTGGTAGTTCAGAGGCCTCCTTAGTAGGGCTGGCGATCAGAATGTCGTCTGCGTACTGAAGGAGGGTTTCCTTTTCCAGAGGTAGAACTTTTAGGTCTTTAGCTAAGGTTTCCCCAAAAATGGTGTGGGAATTTTTGCACCCTTGGGGCAAGACGGCCCGGAAGTATTGTTTTAGTTGTATGTTGAGTCCTGCCACTCACAAGCCAAAATTTCTTGTGACTCTGGGACTAATGGAATACAAAAGAAGGCATCATTGAAGACTAATACAGAATACCATGTCCTGGTGGTTGGTAGAATGACCAGCAGGGTGTAGGAATTAGGAGCAACTGGAGGTATATCCTCGGTGGCTTCACTGACTGTCCTGACATCTTTTACCAGGTCCCCAGCAGCCCATGGGGCTCTCGTGGTCAGACCAATCCCAGAATATGGAGCTCACCTGGGCAGGTACCCCAACCCCACCCCAGCCCACGGGGCTCTCGTGGTCAGGCCCCTCCCAGGATACAGAGCTACCCTTGCAGGTACCGTGGCAGGGCTGGGCACACAGGAACCGTGCACATAGCCCTCATTGCAGAGCACCCCCAGCTCACCTGTCGCTCAGAGCTGACACAGAGCACCTCAGAGCAGGACTTGAACTAACAAACAGCAGCTGCGACAGGTCTGTGACCCTGGGCATCACTCTGTGCGGCCTCCCTCCACCTGGTCTTCCAGAGACTTCCACTGCACCCGGGGCACCAGGCCTCTGTCTCCAACCACCACCCACCCCTCCTCTCCCTGACTCCTGGGTTCCTCTCATTAGGAGAGGGTTTTCTTGAAGTTGTCTCCCACTCATGGGCCAGATAAAATGATTAGAAAACAAGCCAAAGCTGCAGCCCCTTGTCTATCCTGACTCTCAGGAGCCCACACCTGTTCCTTGGACCTGGCCGGTTCAGCAAGTTCCATTTTCTGCAACTGTGAGCCCCTGAGGGGTGATGATTGGCTGAGCTGGGCAGCCTAACCGTGCTGGCCAGCCCTCCCCAGGTGTGCCTGGGTTGAGATCAATATAAATACCACTCCAGGCAGCAAGAGCCCCTGCAGCCATGCCTGACGCCATTTTCTCTGCCCTGTCAGCAGTCTCGGGGCTGGGCTGGTGGGAGGGAGTGAGAGGCCACGGCTTTGTGGGTGGCCCAGTGTGAGTGGGGCTCTGCTGGACTTTCTGCAGCAGTTGCCAGGCTGCCACCTGCTAAAGAAGAGGATGTGTCACCCATACCTGCTGCTGGAATTTCTCCCTGGGCAGAGGTGAGGAAGGAAAAAAGCAGTGGGGGCAGGGACAGGACGGGTATCTCAGGCAGGGAAATGGAAATCTTCCAGAAGAGCACCCAGGGCCAGGACCATCCTGGCTGGCCTGCAGGCACCAAGTCGGCCGGCATGCTGTCACTCGTGTGGCTCTATGGCCCTTCCTCTAGGCTTTCAAGTCCTTGTATATATTCAGGTGTTTTACCTGGGATGGGTGGGAATAGTTCAGCAGCAACTGGCCTGGGGCTCAGCTCACGTTTACTCACAGATGCCTCGGCACGGTGCCCCAGCTTTGCAATGAGGACGCTTGTTGCGTGGGGGCTGCTGGCTGAATGGGAGATGATTCCCCACCACTGACCAACTTCAGAATTGTTTACAACTGGAGCAAGTGCCCTGATACGGTTTTCCTCTGTGTAACTGGAGGGTTCTGTGTTTTTTTTCTCTTTTTCGTTTTTGGTTCAAGGTAGATTTTATTCCTCTTTTTTGTATTTACAGATAGAAGCATGGAAATAATTTATTCATATAAATACATGTATGTGAAGGGAATAATTGTTTTTTCTGTTTTATTTTTTAAATTTTATTTCTTTTCAATTTTGAATTTTATTTTATATTTTTATACAGCAGGTTCTTATTGGTTATCTATTTTATACATATAAATGTATACATGCCAATCCCAGTCTCTCAACTCCTCCCACCACCACCCCCCCAACAGCTTTCCCCCCTTGTTGTCCATACATTTGTTGTCTACATCTGTTGCTCTATTTATGCCTTGCAAAATGGTTAATCTGTACGGTTTTTCTAGGTTCCACATACATGCATGAATATACAAGATTTGTTTTTCTCTTTCTGACTTACTTCACTCTGTATGACAGTCTCTAGATCCATCGACGTCTCTACAAATGACCCAATTTCATTCCTTTTCATGGCTTAGTAATATTCCATTTTATATATGTACCACAGCTTTATGCATTCGTCTGTCTGTGGGCATTTAGGTTGCTTCCATTACATCGATATTGTAAATAGTGATGCAATGAACATTGCGGTGAATGTCTCTTTTTGATTTATGGTTTTGTCTGGGTATATGTCCAGTACTGGGATTGCTGTATCATATGGTAATTCTATTGTTAGTTTCTTAAGAAACTCCATATTGTTCTCCATAGTGAATGTAACAATTTATATTCCCAACAATAGTGGAAGAGGGTTCCTTTTCTCCACACCCTTTCCAGCATTTATTGTTTGTAGATTTTCTGATGATGCCCATTCTATCAGGTGTGAGGTGATACCTCATTGTTGAGTCCATTTTGTTGAGCAAGGGGTAGGTCTTGTCTATTACACATTTGGCTTATGGAACAGTATCTGTGCTAATGTCAAACTCTGGTTTTATGCAGCACCCCAACTCACCTTCCCCCTTAAACAAGCATAAGTTGGTTTGCTAAACTTGAGACCCTGTTCTGTTTTGTAATTCAGTTCATGTGTAGCCAAGTTCACATTCCGTGTATTAGTGATATCTTATGATGTTTCTTTTTCTGTGTGACTTATTTCAGTTAGAATCATCATACCCGAATCCACTCATTATGCTGCTACGGGCCTGATGACATAGATTTCATTGCTGAGTGATATTGCATTGTACATAAGTACCACAACTTCTTTATCCATTTCTTACTTTCTACGATATTGAACTTGTACCATAAACAAGGTTCTTGTAAAAAGAGCTGTCCTAAACATTGGGGTGGCTGTGTCTTTTTGAATTTACTTTTCCTAAGCTACAGCACCATAAGTGGAAGTGCCCTAGGCTCTCTTGCGTTGTTTTTTAGATGTTTCAGAAAACACCATACACTTCTCCCGAGTGGCTGTTGGCAATTTACATCCCGCCCATCAGCATAACAAGGCTCCCAGTTCTCCATGGCCTGTCCTGCCTTTCTGGATTTTACACTTTTTTCAGATGGCCCTTTTGACCAGGGGGAAGTGAGACTTCATTGTAGTGCAGATTTCCTTTGCAAGCTTGCTTGGTTGGCCAAAAAGGGCGTATGCGTTTTTTCCTGAATATATTCAGGAAAAAACTCATACGCCCTTTTTGGCCAAGTGCATCATTGTGGACGTTCTGCCTCTTTTCCTATACTTTAAATGCAATTCCAGTCTACCTCCTGAAATCGGTTTCCTGCAATTCTGCCCCGCTTTCAAGTCCTCTTGGCAGCCTTACTTCAGTATATTTTTGGACGATAGCTGTCATTTATAACTCTGCAGGTTTGTGAATTACAGTGCCCCTGAGCTCCTTTCTTCAACTCGCTTTCTTGGGAGCTGGCCGCAACACCGCAGCATTGCTTCAGGCCCTAATCTGGTTCCGGCACGGCACGCTGAGCCTTTGGTTAATTCCTCTTCCTGGTGGGAAATGAGAGTTAAATTTGCCCGTCCAGACACCTCCAGCTAGTCTCTCATTGGTTCTCCCTATTCCTGTTCATCTTCCGCAGAAATTGCAAACTGGGCCAAACAGGAGGTTAAAGGCACTGACTCTCCAAGTCGGGAGAGTGTTAGTAAAGCGTCTGGAATGATGCACCCGAGTACCAGGGGACGAGAACTGAGACATATTGGAACACGTCTCCCGATCACACGGTTGATCATACTCTGGGTTCCACGTGCATGTTTTAGCTGAAGGAAGAATCCCTTAAACCTGGAGAGTTGAGACCCGTGGAATGGGTACCATGCAATATGACTTCAAAGGGTCTTCATTTGCTCACCGAACCTCTCCAATCCTATCATTGCTGCGTTTATGCCCCTGTACACACGCTTGATTTTCTTTCAGAGACATAGCAATCCATAGGTTTTAAGATACTTACTAGTCAGGTACATTCTTAGGCGTTTAATATGGGCTGTTGAGTCCATTTCGTTGAGCAAGGAGTAGCTCTTGTCTATTCCATATTTGGCTTAAGGAACTTTATCTGTGCTCATTTCAATCTCAGGTTTTATGCAGCACCCCAACTCACCTTTCCCCTTAAGCAAGCATAGGTTGGTTTTCTAAATTTGAGACCCTGTTCTGTTTTGTAATCCAGTTCCTGTGTAGCCAAGTTTACATTCCGTGTATTAGTGATATCTTATGATGTTTCTTTTTCTGTGTGACTTATTTCAGTTAGAATCATCATACCTGAATCCACTCATTATGCTGCTACGGGCCTGATGACATAGAATTCATTGCTGAGTGATATTGCATTGAACGTAAGTACCACAACTTCTTTATCCATTTTTCACTTTCTGCGATATTGAACTTGTACCGTAAACGAGGTTCTTGTAAACAGAGCCGTCCCAAACTTTGGGGTGGCTGTGTCTTTTTGATTTTAATTTCCCTAAGCTATAGGACCATAAGTGGAAGTGCCCTAGGCTCCGCTGCTATGTTTTTTAGGTGTTTCAGGAAGCACCATACACTTCTTCCGAGTGGCTGTTGGCAATTTACATCCCGCCCATCAGCATAACAAGGCTCCCAGTTCTCCATGGCCTGTCCTGCCTTTCTGGATTTTACATGTTTTTCAGGTGGCCCTTTTGACCGGGGGGAAGTGAGACTTCATTGTAGTGCAGATTTCCTTTGCAAGCTTGCTTGGTTGGCCAAAAAGGGCGTATGCGTTTTTTCCTGAATATATTCAGGAAAAAACGCATACGCCCTTTTTGGCCAAGTGCATCATTGTGGACGTTCTGCCTCTTTTCCTATGCTTTTAATGCAATTCCAGTCTACCTCCTGAAATCGGTTTCCTGCAATTCTGCCCCACATTCAAGTCCTCTTGGCAGCCTTACTTCAGTATATTTTTGGACGATAGCTGACATTTATAACTCTGCAGGTTTGTGAATTACAGTGCCCCTGAGCTCCTTTCTTCAACTCGCTTTCTTGGGAGCTGGCCGGAACACCGCAGCATTGCTTCAGGCCCTAATCTGGTTCCGGCACGGCACGCTGAGCCTTTGGTTAATTCCTCTTCCTGGTGGGAAATGAGAGTTAAATTTGCCCGTCCAGACACCTCCAGCTAGTCTCTCATTGGTTCTCCCTATTCCTGTTCATCTTCCACAGAAATTGCAAACTGGGCCAAACAGGAGGTTAAAGGCACTGAGTCTCCAAGTCGGGAGAGTGTTAGTAAAGCGTCTGGAATGATGCACCCGAGTACCAGGGGACGAGAACTGAGACATATTGGAACACGTCTCCCGATCACACGGTTGATCATACTCTGGGTTCCACGTGCATGTTTTACCTGAAGGAAGAATCCCTTAAACCTGGAGAGTTGAGACCCGTGGAATGGGTACCATGCAATATGACTTCAAAGGGTCTTCATTTGCTCACCGAACCTCTCCAATCCTATCATTGCTGCGTTTATGCCCCTGTACACACGCTTGATTTTCTTTCAGAGACATAGCAATCCATAGGTTTTAAGATACTTACTAGTCAGGTACATTCTTAGGCGTTTAATATGGGCTGTTGAGTCCATTTCGTTGAGCAAGGAGTAGCTCTTGTCTATTCCATATTTGGCTTAAGGAACTTTATCTGTGCTCATTTCAATCTCAGGTTTTATGCAGCACCCCAACTCACCTTTCCCCTTAAGCAAGCATAAGTTGGTTTTCTAAATTTGAGACCCTGTTCTGTTTTGTAATCCAGTTCCTGTGTAGCCAAGTTTACATTCCGTGTATTAGTGATATCTTATGATGTTTCTTTTTCTGTGTGACTTATTTCAGTTAGAATCATCATACCTGAATCCACTCATTATGCTGCTACGGGCCTGATGACATAGAATTCATTGCTGAGTGATATTGCATTGAACGTAAGTACCACAACTTCTTTATCCATTTTTCACTTTCTGCGATATTGAACTTGTACCGTAAACGAGGTTCTTGTAAACAGAGCCGTCCCAAACTTTGGGGTGGCTGTGTCTTTTTGATTTTAATTTCCCTAAGCTATAGGACCATAAGTGGAAGTGCCCTAGGCTCCGCTGCTATGTTTTTTAGGTGTTTCAGGAAGCACCATACACTTCTTCCGAGTGGCTGTTGGCAATTTACATCCCGCCCATCAGCATAACAAGGCTCCCAGTTCTCCATGGCCTGTCCTGCCTTTCTGGATTTTACACGTTTTTCAGGTGGCCCTTTTGACCGGGGGGAAGTGAGACTTCATTGTAGTGCAGATTTCCTTTGCAAGCTTGCTTGGTTGGCCAAAAAGGGCGTATGCGTTTTTTCCTGAATATATTCAGGAAAAAACGCATACGCCCTTTTTGGCCAAGTGCATCATTGTGGACGTTCTGCCTCTTTTCCTATGCTTTAAATGCAATTCCAGTCTACCTCCTGAAATCGGTTTCCTGCAATTCTGCCCCACATTCAAGTCCTCTTGGCAGCCTTACTTCAGTATATTTTTGGACGATAGCTGACATTTATAACTCTGCAGGTTTGTGAATTACAGTGCCCCTGAGCTCCTTTCTTCAACTCGCTTTCTTGGGAGCTGGCCGGAACACCGCAGCATTGCTTCAGGCCCTAATCTGGTTCCGGCACGGCACGCTGAGCCTTTGGTTAATTCCTCTTCCTGGTGGGAAATGAGAGTTAAATTTGCCCGTCCAGACACCTCCAGCTAGTCTCTCATTGGTTCTCCCTATTCCTGTTCATCTTCCACAGAAATTGCAAACTGGGCCAAACAGGAGGTTAAAGGCACTGAGTCTCCAAGTCGGGAGAGTGTTAGTAAAGCGTCTGGAATGATGCACCCGAGTACCAGGGGACGAGAACTGAGACATATTGGAACACGTCTCCCGATCACACGGTTGATCATACTCTGGGTTCCACGTGCATGTTTTACCTGAAGGAAGAATCCCTTAAACCTGGAGAGTTGAGACCCGTGGAATGGGTACCATGCAATATGACTTCAAAGGGTCTTCATTTGCTCACCGAACCTCTCCAATCCTATCATTGCTGCGTTTATGCCCCTGTACACACGCTTGATTTTCTTTCAGAGACATAGCAATCCATAGGTTTTAAGATACTTACTAGTCAGGTACATTCTTAGGCGTTTAATATGGGCTGTTGAGTCCATTTCGTTGAGCAAGGAGTAGCTCTTGTCTATTCCATATTTGGCTTAAGGAACTTTATCTGTGCTCATTTCAATCTCAGGTTTTATGCAGCACCCCAACTCACCTTTCCCCTTAAGCAAGCATAAGTTGGTTTTCTAAATTTGAGACCCTGTTCTGTTTTGTAATCCAGTTCCTGTGTAGCCAAGTTTACATTCCGTGTATTAGTGATATCTTATGATGTTTCTTTTTCTGTGTGACTTATTTCAGTTAGAATCATCATACCTGAATCCACTCATTATGCTGCTACGGGCCTGATGACATAGAATTCATTGCTGAGTGATATTGCATTGAACGTAAGTACCACAACTTCTTTATCCATTTTTCACTTTCTGCGATATTGAACTTGTACCGTAAACGAGGTTCTTGTAAACAGAGCCGTCCCAAACTTTGGGGTGGCTGTGTCTTTTTGATTTTAATTTCCCTAAGCTATAGGACCATAAGTGGAAGTGCCCTAGGCTCCGCTGCTATGTTTTTTAGGTGTTTCAGGAAGCACCATACACTTCTTCCGAGTGGCTGTTGGCAATTTACATCCCGCCCATCAGCATAACAAGGCTCCCATTTCTCCATGGCCTGTCCTGCCTTTCTGGATTTTACACTTTTTTCAGGTGGCCCTTTTGACCGGGGGGAAGTGAGACTTCATTGTAGTGCAGATTTCCTTTGCAAGCTTGCTTGGTTGGCCAAAAAGGGCGTATGCGTTTTTTCCTGAATATATTCAGGAAAAAACGCATACGCCCTTTTTGGCCAAGTGCATCATTGTGGACGTTCTGCCTCTTTTCCTATGCTTTAAATGCAATTCCAGTCTACCTCCTGAAATCGGTTTCCTGCAATTCTGCCCCACATTCAAGTCCTCTTGGCAGCCTTACTTCAGTATATTTTTGGACGATAGCTGACATTTATAACTCTGCAGGTTTGTGAATTACAGTGCCCCTGAGCTCCTTTCTTCAACTCGCTTTCTTGGGAGCTGGCCGGAACACCGCAGCATTGCTTCAGGCCCTAATCTGGTTCCGGCACGGCACGCTGAGCCTTTGGTTAATTCCTCTTCCTGGTGGGAAATGAGAGTTAAATTTGCCCGTCCAGACACCTCCAGCTAGTCTCTCATTGGTTCTCCCTATTCCTGTTCATCTTCCACAGAAATTGCAAACTGGGCCAAACAGGAGGTTAAAGGCACTGACTCTCCAAGTCGGGAGAGTGTTAGTAAAGCGTCTGGAATGATGCACCCGAGTACCAGGGGACGAGAACTGAGACATATTGGAACACGTCTCCCGATCACACGGTTGATCATACTCTGGGTTCCACGTGCATGTTTTACCTGAAGGAAGAATCCCTTAAACCTGGAGAGTTGAGACCCGTGGAATGGGTACCATGCAATATGACTTCAAAGGGTCTTCATTTGCTCACCGAACCTCTCCAATCCTATCATTGCTGCGTTTATGCCCCTGTACACACGCTTGATTTTCTTTCAGAGACATAGCAATCCATAGGTTTTAAGATACTTACTAGTCAGGTACATTCTTAGGCGTTTAATATGGGCTGTTGAGTCCATTTCGTTGAGCAAGGAGTAGCTCTTGTCTATTCCATATTTGGCTTAAGGAACTTTATCTGTGCTCATTTCAATCTCAGGTTTTATGCAGCACCCCAACTCACCTTTCCCCTTAAGCAAGCATAAGTTGGTTTTCTAAATTTGAGACCCTGTTCTGTTTTGTAATCCAGTTCCTGTGTAGCCAAGTTTACATTCCGTGTATTAGTGATATCTTATGATGTTTCTTTTTCTGTGTGACTTATTTCAGTTAGAATCATCATACCTGAATCCACTCATTATGCTGCTACGGGCCTGATGACATAGAATTCATTGCTGAGTGATATTGCATTGAACGTAAGTACCACAACTTCTTTATCCATTTTTCACTTTCTGCGATATTGAACTTGTACCGTAAACGAGGTTCTTGTAAACAGAGCCGTCCCAAACTTTGGGGTGGCTGTGTCTTTTTGATTTTAATTTCCCTAAGCTATAGGACCATAAGTGGAAGTGCCCTAGGCTCCGCTGCTATGTTTTTTAGGTGTTTCAGGAAGCACCATACACTTCTTCCGAGTGGCTGTTGGCAATTTACATCCCGCCCATCAGCATAACAAGGCTCCCATTTCTCCATGGCCTGTCCTGCCTTTCTGGATTTTACACTTTTTTCAGGTGGCCCTTTTGACCGGGGGGAAGTGAGACTTCATTGTAGTGCAGATTTCCTTTGCAAGCTTGCTTGGTTGGCCAAAAAGGGCGTATGCGTTTTTTCCTGAATATATTCAGGAAAAAACGCATACGCCCTTTTTGGCCAAGTGCATCATTGTGGACGTTCTGCCTCTTTTCCTATGCTTTAAATGCAATTCCAGTCTACCTCCTGAAATCGGTTTCCTGCAATTCTGCCCCACATTCAAGTCCTCTTGGCAGCCTTACTTCAGTATATTTTTGGACGATAGCTGACATTTATAACTCTGCAGGTTTGTGAATTACAGTGCCCCTGAGCTCCTTTCTTCAACTCGCTTTCTTGGGAGCTGGCCGGAACACCGCAGCATTGCTTCAGGCCCTAATCTGGTTCCGGCACGGCACGCTGAGCCTTTGGTTAATTCCTCTTCCTGGTGGGAAATGAGAGTTAAATTTGCCCGTCCAGACACCTCCAGCTAGTCTCTCATTGGTTCTCCCTATTCCTGTTCATCTTCCACAGAAATTGCAAACTGGGCCAAACAGGAGGTTAAAGGCACTGACTCTCCAAGTCGGGAGAGTGTTAGTAAAGCGTCTGGAATGATGCACCCGAGTACCAGGGGACGAGAACTGAGACATATTGGAACACGTCTCCCGATCACACGGTTGATCATACTCTGGGTTCCACGTGCATGTTTTACCTGAAGGAAGAATCCCTTAAACCTGGAGAGTTGAGACCCGTGGAATGGGTACCATGCAATATGACTTCAAAGGGTCTTCATTTGCTCACCGAACCTCTCCAATCCTATCATTGCTGCGTTTATGCCCCTGTACACACGCTTGATTTTCTTTCAGAGACATAGCAATCCATAGGTTTTAAGATACTTACTAGTCAGGTACATTCTTAGGCGTTTAATATGGGCTGTTGAGTCCATTTCGTTGAGCAAGGAGTAGCTCTTGTCTATTCCATATTTGGCTTAAGGAACTTTATCTGTGCTCATTTCAATCTCAGGTTTTATGCAGCACCCCAACTCACCTTTCCCCTTAAGCAAGCATAAGTTGGTTTTCTAAATTTGAGACCCTGTTCTGTTTTGTAATCCAGTTCCTGTGTAGCCAAGTTTACATTCCGTGTATTAGTGATATCTTATGATGTTTCTTTTTCTGTGTGACTTATTTCAGTTAGAATCATCATACCTGAATCCACTCATTATGCTGCTACGGGCCTGATGACATAGAATTCATTGCTGAGTGATATTGCATTGAACGTAAGTACCACAACTTCTTTATCCATTTTTCACTTTCTGCGATATTGAACTTGTACCGTAAACGAGGTTCTTGTAAACAGAGCCGTCCCAAACTTTGGGGTGGCTGTGTCTTTTTGATTTTAATTTCCCTAAGCTATAGGACCATAAGTGGAAGTGCCCTAGGCTCCGCTGCTATGTTTTTTAGGTGTTTCAGGAAGCACCATACACTTCTTCCGAGTGGCTGTTGGCAATTTACATCCCGCCCATCAGCATAACAAGGCTCCCAGTTCTCCATGGCCTGTCCTGCCTTTCTGGATTTTACACGTTTTTCAGGTGGCCCTTTTGACCGGGGGGAAGTGAGACTTCATTGTAGTGCAGATTTCCTTTGCAAGCTTGCTTGGTTGGCCAAAAAGGGCGTATGCGTTTTTTCCTGAATATATTCAGGAAAAAACGCATACGCCCTTTTTGGCCAAGTGCATCATTGTGGACGTTCTGCCTCTTTTCCTATGCTTTAAATGCAATTCCAGTCTACCTCCTGAAATCGGTTTCCTGCAATTCTGCCCCACATTCAAGTCCTCTTGGCAGCCTTACTTCAGTATATTTTTGGACGATAGCTGACATTTATAACTCTGCAGGTTTGTGAATTACAGTGCCCCTGAGCTCCTTTCTTCAACTCGCTTTCTTGGGAGCTGGCCGGAACACCGCAGCATTGCTTCAGGCCCTAATCTGGTTCCGGCACGGCACGCTGAGCCTTTGGTTAATTCCTCTTCCTGGTGGGAAATGAGAGTTAAATTTGCCCGTCCAGACACCTCCAGCTAGTCTCTCATTGGTTCTCCCTATTCCTGTTCATCTTCCACAGAAATTGCAAACTGGGCCAAACAGGAGGTTAAAGGCACTGAGTCTCCAAGTCGGGAGAGTGTTAGTAAAGCGTCTGGAATGATGCACCCGAGTACCAGGGGACGAGAACTGAGACATATTGGAACACGTCTCCCGATCACACGGTTGATCATACTCTGGGTTCCACGTGCATGTTTTACCTGAAGGAAGAATCCCTTAAACCTGGAGAGTTGAGACCCGTGGAATGGGTACCATGCAATATGACTTCAAAGGGTCTTCATTTGCTCACCGAACCTCTCCAATCCTATCATTGCTGCGTTTATGCCCCTGTACACACGCTTGATTTTCTTTCAGAGACATAGCAATCCATAGGTTTTAAGATACTTACTAGTCAGGTACATTCTTAGGCGTTTAATATGGGCTGTTGAGTCCATTTCGTTGAGCAAGGAGTAGCTCTTGTCTATTCCATATTTGGCTTAAGGAACTTTATCTGTGCTCATTTCAATCTCAGGTTTTATGCAGCACCCCAACTCACCTTTCCCCTTAAGCAAGCATAGGTTGGTTTTCTAAATTTGAGACCCTGTTCTGTTTTGTAATCCAGTTCCTGTGTAGCCAAGTTTACATTCCGTGTATTAGTGATATCTTATGATGTTTCTTTTTCTGTGTGACTTATTTCAGTTAGAATCATCATACCTGAATCCACTCATTATGCTGCTACGGGCCTGATGACATAGAATTCATTGCTGAGTGATATTGCATTGAACGTAAGTACCACAACTTCTTTATCCATTTTTCACTTTCTGCGATATTGAACTTGTACCGTAAACGAGGTTCTTGTAAACAGAGCCGTCCCAAACTTTGGGGTGGCTGTGTCTTTTTGATTTTAATTTCCCTAAGCTATAGGACCATAAGTGGAAGTGCCCTAGGCTCCGCTGCTATGTTTTTTAGGTGTTTCAGGAAGCACCATACACTTCTTCCGAGTGGCTGTTGGCAATTTACATCCCGCCCATCAGCATAACAAGGCTCCCAGTTCTCCATGGCCTGTCCTGCCTTTCTGGATTTTACATGTTTTTCAGGTGGCCCTTTTGACCGGGGGGAAGTGAGACTTCATTGTAGTGCAGATTTCCTTTGCAAGCTTGCTTGGTTGGCCAAAAAGGGCGTATGCGTTTTTTCCTGAATATATTCAGGAAAAAACGCATACGCCCTTTTTGGCCAAGTGCATCATTGTGGACGTTCTGCCTCTTTTCCTATGCTTTTAATGCAATTCCAGTCTACCTCCTGAAATCGGTTTCCTGCAATTCTGCCCCACATTCAAGTCCTCTTGGCAGCCTTACTTCAGTATATTTTTGGACGATAGCTGACATTTATAACTCTGCAGGTTTGTGAATTACAGTGCCCCTGAGCTCCTTTCTTCAACTCGCTTTCTTGGGAGCTGGCCGGAACACCGCAGCATTGCTTCAGGCCCTAATCTGGTTCCGGCACGGCACGCTGAGCCTTTGGTTAATTCCTCTTCCTGGTGGGAAATGAGAGTTAAATTTGCCCGTCCAGACACCTCCAGCTAGTCTCTCATTGGTTCTCCCTATTCCTGTTCATCTTCCACAGAAATTGCAAACTGGGCCAAACAGGAGGTTAAAGGCACTGAGTCTCCAAGTCGGGAGAGTGTTAGTAAAGCGTCTGGAATGATGCACCCGAGTACCAGGGGACGAGAACTGAGACATATTGGAACACGTCTCCCGATCACACGGTTGATCATACTCTGGGTTCCACGTGCATGTTTTACCTGAAGGAAGAATCCCTTAAACCTGGAGAGTTGAGACCCGTGGAATGGGTACCATGCAATATGACTTCAAAGGGTCTTCATTTGCTCACCGAACCTCTCCAATCCTATCATTGCTGCGTTTATGCCCCTGTACACACGCTTGATTTTCTTTCAGAGACATAGCAATCCATAGGTTTTAAGATACTTACTAGTCAGGTACATTCTTAGGCGTTTAATATGGGCTGTTGAGTCCATTTCGTTGAGCAAGGAGTAGCTCTTGTCTATTCCATATTTGGCTTAAGGAACTTTATCTGTGCTCATTTCAATCTCAGGTTTTATGCAGCACCCCAACTCACCTTTCCCCTTAAGCAAGCATAAGTTGGTTTTCTAAATTTGAGACCCTGTTCTGTTTTGTAATCCAGTTCCTGTGTAGCCAAGTTTACATCCTGTGTATTAGTGATATCTTATGATGTTTCTTTTTCTGTGTGACTTATTTCAGTTAGAATCATCATACCTGAATCCACTCATTATGCTGCTACGGGCCTGATGACATAGATTTCATTGCTGAGTGATAATGCATTGTACGTAAGTACCACAATTTATTTATCCATTTTTCACTTTCTGCGATATTGAACTTGTACCGTAAACGAGGTTCTTGTAAACAGAGCCGTCCCAAACTTTGGGGTGGCTGTGTCTTTTTGATTTTAATTTCCCTAAGCTATAGGACCATAAGTGGAAGTGCCCTAGGCTCTGTTGCTTTGTTTTTTAGATGTTTCAGGAAACACCATACACCTCTCCCGAGTGGCTGTTGGCAATTTACATCCCGCCCATCAGCATAACAAGGCTCCCAGTTCTCCATGGCCTGTCCTGCCTTTCTGGATTTTACACTTTTTTCAGATGGCCCTTTTGACCGGGGGGAAGTGAGACTTCATTGTAGTGCAGATTTCCTTTGCAAGCTTGCTTGGTTGGCCAAAAAGGGCGTATGCGTTTTTTTCCTGAATATATTCAGGAAAAAATGCATACGCCCTTTTTGGCCAAGTGCATCATTGTGGACGTTCTGCCTCTTTTCCTATGCTTTAAATGCAATTCCAGTCTACCTCCTGAAATCGGTTTCCTGCAATTCTGCCCCGCTTTCAAGTCCTCTTGAGAGCCTTACATCAGTATATTTTTGGACGATAGCTGTCATTTATAACTCTGCAGGTTTGTGAATTACAGTGCCCCTGAGCTCCTTTCTTCAACTCGCTTTCTTGGGAGCTGGCCGCAACACCGCAGGATTGCTTCAGGCCCTAATCTGGTTCCGGCACGGCACGCTGAACCTTTGGTTAATTCCTCTTCCTGGTGGGAAATGAGATTTAAATTTGCCCGTCCAGACACCTCCACCTAGTCTCTCATTGGTTCTCCGTATTCCTGTTCATCTTCCTCAGAAATTGCAAATGGGCCAAACAGGAGGTTAAAGGCACTGACTCTCCAAGTCGGGAGAGTGTTAGTAAAGCGTCTGGAATGTTGCACCCGAGTACCAGGGGACGAGAACTGAGACATATTGGAACACGTCTCCCGATCACACGGTTGATCATACTCTGGGTTCCACGTGCATGTTTTAGCTGAAGGCAGAATCCCTTAAACCTGGAGAGTTGAGACCCGTGGAATGGGTACCATGCAATATGACTTCAAAGGGTCTTCATTTGCTCACCGAACCTCTCCAATCCTATCACTGCTGCGTTTATGCCCCTGTACACACGCTTGATTTTCTTTCAGAGACATAGCAATCCGTAGGTTTTAAGATACTTACTAGTCAGGTACATTCTTAGGCGTTTAATATGGGGTGTTGAATCCATTTCGTTGAGCAAGGAGTAGTTCTTGTCTATTCCATATTTGGCTTAAGGAACTTTATCTGTGCTCATTTCAATCTCTGGTTTTATGCAGCACCCCAACTCACCTTTCCCCTTAAGCAAGCATAAGTTGGTTTTCTGAATTTGAGACCCTGTTCTGTTTTGTAATCCAGTTCCTGTGTAGCCAAGTTTACATTCCGTGTATTAGTGATATCTTATGATGTTTCTTTTTCTGTGTGACTTATTTCAGTTAGAATCATCATACCTGAATCCACTCATTATGCTGCTACGGGCCTGATGACATAGATTTCATTGCTGAGTGATATTGCATTGTACGTAAGTACCACAACTTCTTTATCCATTTTTCACTTTCTGCGATATTGAACTTGTACCGTAAACGAGGTTCTTGTAAACAGAGCCGTCCCAAACTTTGGGGTGGCTGTGTCTTTTTGATTTTAATTTCCCTAAGCTATAGGACCATAAGTGGAAGTGCCCTAGGCTCTGTTGCTTTGTTTTTTAGATGTTTCAGGAAACACCATACACCTCTCCCGAGTGGCTCTTGGCAATTTACATCCCGCCCATCAGCATAACAAGGCTCCCAGTTCTCCATGGCCTGTCCTGCCTTTCTGGATTTTACACTTTTTTCAGATGGCCCTTTTGACCAGGGGGAAGTGAGACTTCATTGTAGTGCAGATTTCCTTTGCAAGCTTGCTTGGTTGGCCAAAAAGGGCGTATGCATTTTTTCCTGAATATATTCAGGAAAAAACGCATACGCCCTTTTTGGCCAAGTGCATCATTGTGGACGTTCTGCCTCTTTTCCTATGCTTTAAATGCAATTCCAGTCTACCTCCTGAAATCGGTTTCCTGCAATTCTGCCCCGCTTTCAAGTCCTCTTGACAGCCTTACTTCAGTATATTTTTGGACGATAGCTGTTATTTATAACTCTGCAGGTTTGTGAATTACAGTGCCCCTGAGCTCCTTTCTTCAACTCGCTTTCTTGGGAGCTGGCCGCAACACCGCAGGATTGCTTCAGGCCCTAATCTGGTTCCGGCACGGCACGCTGAACCTTTGGTTAATTCCTCTTCCTGGTGGGAAATGAGATTTAAATTTGCCCGTCCAGACACCTCCACCTAGTCTCTCATTGGTTTTCCGTATTCCTGTTCATCTTCCTCAGAAATTGCAAATGGGCCAAACAGGAGGTTAAAGGCACTGACTCTCCAAGTCGGGAGAGTGTTAGTAAAGCGTCTGGAATGTTGCACCCGAGTACCAGGGGACGAGAACTGAGACATATTGGAACACGTCTCCCGATCACACGGTTGATCATACTCTGGGTTCCACGTGCATGTTTTACCTGAAGGCAGAATCCCTTAAACCTGGAGAGTTGAGACCCGTGGAATGGGTACCATGCAATATGACTTCAAAGGGTCTTCATTTGCTCACCGAACCTCTCCAATCCTATCACTGCTGCGTTTATGCCCCTGTACACACGCTTGATTTTCTTTCAGAGACATAGCAATCCGTAGGTTTTAAGATACTTACTAGTCAGGTACATTCTTAGGCGTTTAATATGGGGTGTTGAGTCCATTTCATTGAGCAAGGAGTAGTTTTGTCTATTCCATATTTGGCTTAAGGAACTTTATCTGTGCTCATTTCAATCTCTAGTTTTATGCAGCACCCCAACTCACTTTTCCCCTTAAGCAAGCATAAGTTGGTTTTCTAAATTTGAGACCCTGTTCTGTTTTGTAATCCAGTTCCTGTGTAGCCAAGTTTACATTCCGTGTATTAGTGATATCTTATGATGTTTCTTTTTCTGTGTGACTTATTTCAGTTAGAATCATCATACCTGAATCCACTCATTATGCTGCTATGGGCCTGATGACATAGACTTCATTGCTGAGTGATATTGCATTGTACATAAGTACCACAACTTCTTTATCCATTTTTCACTTTCTGTGATATTGAACTTGTACCGTAAACGACGTTCTTGTATAGAGAGCCGTCCCAAACTTTGGGGTGGCTGTGTCTTTTTGATTTTAAATTCCCTAAGCTATAGGACTATAACTGGACTTGCCCTAGGCTCAGTTGCTTTGTTTTTTAGATGTTTCATAAACACCATACACTTCTCCGGAGTGGCTGTTGGCAATTTACATCCCGCCCATCAGCATAACAAGGCTCCCAGTTCTCCATGGCCTGTCCTGCCTTTCTGGATTTTACACTTTTTTCAGATGGCCCTTTTGACTGGGGGGAAGTGAGACTTCATTGTAGTGCAGATTTCCTTTGCAAGCTTGCTTGGTTGGCCAAAAAGGGCGTATTCATTTTTTCCTAAATATATTCAGGAAAAAACTCATATGCCCTTTTTGGCCAAGTGCATCATTGTGGACGTTCTGCCTCTTTTCCTATGCTTTAAATGCAATTCCAGTCTACCTCCTGAAATAAGTTTCCTGCAATTCTGCCTTGCTTTCAATGCCTCTTCATAGCCTTACCTCAATATATTTTTTGAAAATAGTTGACCTTTATAACTCTGCAGGTTTTTAATTGCAGTGGCCCTTAGCTCCATTTTTCAGCTCTTATTTTTGTGATCTTGCCTCATAACCACAGGATTCCTTCAGGCCCTATTGTTCTTCTGGGGCACCTTGCTGTTCCTTTGGTTTATTCTTCTTACTGATATGAAATTAGAGTGACATGTGCCCATTGAAACCACTACAGCTAGTTTCTCACTGGTTCCCCCTATTCCCATTCATCCTCCGCACTAACTGCAGACTGTGCGATACCAGAACTTAAAGGCATTGACTCTCCATGTGGGGATATTTTTAGTAAAGCGGCTAGAATGTCGATCCGGAGCCCCAGGAGAGGAAAAATGAGGTGCGTTTTAGAAACCTTTCCCGATCATATGGTATACCAGTCGCTGGGTTTCCCAAGCATGGTTTAGCTGTAGGAAGATTCCCTTCAACCTGGAGTGTTGGGACCCTTGGAATGAGTAGCATGAAGTATTGCATTAAAGTTTTGGCAGTTGCTCACCAAAGCTCACCAATCCTCTCAGCCCCAAGTGTCCAGCCTTATGTCTTATCCAGCTGTGGGTTTATATGTGGTCAATCCAGGTTGCATCACAGCCCCTGAGCGAATTTTGTAAGAATTTTTCTCTCTTTCATTGTTTCTGTGTTTTGTTTTTAAAATTTATTTCTATAATGGGGTTTAGCTCATTTTCACTGCTGTGTTTGTGCCGCTCTGCACACACTTGATTCCCTTATGGAGATATATCAATACATGGGTTTTAAGATTCTTATTACTCAGATATATTTCTCTGCAGTGTATAGGGTGTGTTGAGGCCAGTTCATTGAGCAAGGTGTAGATCTTGTCTAATATCCATTTGGTTTATTGAACGGTATCTGTGCTAATTTCAAACTCTGGTTTTATGCATCACCCCACCTCTCCTTTCCCCTTAAGCTGACATAAGTGTGTTTTCTAAATGTGAGACACTGTTCTGTTCTGTAATTCATTTCTTGTGCAGCCATATTTACCCTCCCTCTATAAGTGATATCTTATGATATGTTTCTTTTTCTGTTTGACTTATTTCAAGTAGTATTATCGGACCTAAATCCACTCTTTATCCTTCTACTAGCCTTATTACATTGATTTCATGGTGAAGAGATATTCCATTGTACATAAGTACCACATCTTCTTTATCCATCGTTCTCTTTCCTGGGATATTTAAGGTGTACTGAAGTTGAGGTTCTTGTAAACAGAGTAGCCCTAAACTGTGGTGTGCTTGTGTCTTGTTGATTTTTAGACTTCCCTAGATATACTCCCATGATTGGAAGTGTCCTATGCTCTGTAGCTCTGTTTTTTAGATGATTTAGGAACCACCATACACTTCTCCAGAGTGGCTCTCGGCAGTTCACACACTGCCCATCAGCGTATAAAGGCTCCCTGTTCTCCATGGCCTGTCCTGCATTTCTGGTTTTTACAATTTTTTAGGATGGCCCTTTTGACCAGTGGGAAATGAGACTTCTTTGTTGTGCACATTTGCATTGCTTGCTTGCTTCGTTGCCCATAAAGTGTGCATGCGTTTTTTCCTGGATATAATCAGGAAAAAACGCATACGCCCTTTTGGGCCAACTGCATCATTGTCGAAATTCTGCCGCTTTTCATGTGCTTTAAAGACGAGTCCAATCTATCTCTTGAAATCTGTTTCTTGCAATTCTGTCTTGCATTCAGATCCTCTTCTTTGCCTTACCTCAACATATTTTTGGACGTTAGTTTTCATTTATAACTCTGCAGGTTTGTGAATTGCAGTGACCCTGAGCTCCATTTTTTAAGTTGCTCTTTTGTGAGCTGGCCTCAAACCTGCAGGATTGCTTCAGGCCCTATTTTGGCTCGGGCGAGGCGGGCTGAACCTTTTTTCAATTCTTATTCTTAATGGGAAATTAGAGTGATATGTGCCCGTCCAAACCCCTACAACTATTCTCTCATTGGTTCCCCCTCTTCCCGTTCATCCTCCTCACAATTTGCAAAATGTGTGAAACAGAAGTTGAAATGTGCTGATTCTCCAAGTGGGGAGATTCTAAGTAACGTGGCTGGAATGGTGAACAGGAGCACCAGGAGAGGATAAATGAGCTGCATTTTAGACACATCTCCCGATCACATGGTGTACAGTCCTCTGGGTTTTCCATGCATGTTTTAGCTGTAGGAAGATCCCTTGAACCTGCAGATTTGGGACCCATTGAATGGGTACCAGGTAGTATTACTTTAAAGGGTGTGCATTTCCTCACCCAACCTCACATTTCTCTTAGTGCAAACAGTTTCCAGCCTTATGTCTCATCCTGCTGTGGGTCTAGATGTGTTCAATCCATGTTGCATCACCGGCCCTGAGGAAAAGTTGTAAGAGGTTTTCTCTGTCTCTCTGTCGTTTATTTTTTTCAATTTATTACTATATTGGTTACAGCTGATTTTCAAAGCTCTGATTCTTGCTGCTGTACATCCACTTGATTCACGTACAGAGAGACATCAGTAAATTCTTTTTCAGATTCTTACCAGTCGTATATATTCTTTTCCGGTGACTTGAGTGTGCTGAGTGCAGTTCTTTTAGCTACCGTGTAGGCCTTGTTGATTATCAGTTTGGTATTTGGAATGGTATCTTTGCTAATTTCAACCTCCTGGATGATGCCTCACCCCTCCCCACCTTTCCCGTTTAGCAGCCTTATGCGTGTTTTCTACATATTTGACTATGTTTTTGTTTTGTAATTTATTTCATGTGTAGCCATTTTGGATTCCACCTTTAAGTGATATCTTATGATATGTGTCTTTTTCTTTTTGAATTATGTCACTTAGAATGATCATACGTAACTCCTCCGGAGTTGTTACAACTGGCCATATTTCATTGATTTCCAGGCTGAATAATATTCCACTCTACCTAAGTACCACATCTCTATCCATTTTTTCTCTCCAGAGACATTTAAGTTATATCCTAGTCGAGGATCTTTTAAACAGAGAGGGGGTAAACATTGGGGTGCCTGTGTCCTCTCGATTTTTGTTTTTCCCAAGATATACGCCCATGAGTGCAAGTGCCCTATGCTCTGTAGCTCATTTTTTACATGCTTTAGTAAACACAATACACTTCTCCAGAATGGCCGTTGGCAATATACAGTTCCACTATAAGTCTCACAGGGCTCCCTCTTCTCCTTGCCCTGTCCTGCATTTCTGTTGTTTACGCTTTATGAGGATGGCTCTTCTGACTGATGCGAAGTGATATCTCTTGTAGTATTGACTTCCAGTGCCCACCTGTTTGGTTGGCTAAAAAAGTGTATGCCCTTTTCTTGAATATATACAGAAAAAAACGCATACACCCTTTTTGGCCAACTGCAATGTTGGCAATGTTCAGCTCCTTTTCTTGTGCTTAATGGCGAGTCCTTTCTACCTCCTCAAATCCCTTTCCTGCCATTCTCCCTTGCTTACAAGTCCTTTTCTCTGACTTTCCTCAAGACATTTTTCAGTGATGGATATTTTCAACTCTGCAGTTTCGTGAATTTTACTGTCCCTGAGTTCCATTGTTCAACTTGTGTTTATGGGAACTGGCCACAAAGCAGCGGGATTTCCTCAAGCCCTATACTGTTTCCATGGGCAACCCTAGCCTTTGGTCAATTCGTCTTCCTGATTGGAAATTAGAGTGACATGTGCCTGTCTGAACACCTAGGACTTGTCTCTCATTGTTCCTCATCCTTCCGCTTCATCCTCTGGACAAATTCCAAACTGTACGCAACAGGATGTTGACAGTGCTGCCATCTCCAAGTGGGGAGACTGTTAGTAAAGATGCTGGATGGGTGAACCCGAGCACCAGGAGATGAGGAGATGAGATGCCTTTTCCAAACTCTTCCCGATCAGACGGTATACCATCCTCTGGGTGTGACAGACATGTTTTAGCAGTAGGAAGAGTCCCATTCATGTAAGGAGAACACCAGGGCTTTTTCAAAATCAGTGTCTCCCCGAAACCCAAACTGGGGAATTTTTTAAGCTACGGCTACACATATGTTCATTAAGGGCCTTGGGAAGTAGGCAGAGTCCAAACTTTAGATGATTGAAGTCTTCAGGGTCAGAAGCACTCACCACCAGCTTCCCTTAGGTTACACTTTAACTGTCATTGATAGATGATGTCAATAAAAATATCTATTCTTTTTCAGATTATTTCCCCTTATAGGTTATTGCAAAATGTTGAGTGTAGTTCCCTGTGCTATACAGTAGTTCCTTGTTGATGATCTATTTTATACATAGCAGTGTGTATGTGTTAATCCCAAACTGTTAATTTATCCCTCCTCCCACCTTTCCCCTTTGGTAATAATAAATTATAAGATTTTATACTTCTCAGAAATGGGGGAGCTGAAAGAGAGGTATCATTTTCAATGGAAAAGCATTTAAAACACGATTGAAGCTTTAACCAAGATTATTAGATGTACATCCTTGGAAAGAAATCACTTCGTTTCTCTAATATTGACCTGACAAATAAGACAAACCTTTTCACTGAACTTGCTTATAATAAAGTGATGGAAATAGCCAATGGAAGTGTTAGAAACATCTTATTTTACCCGAGCCTTATACACTGTTCTATGTTAACTACAGTTTGGCTCACACATCTGTTCATTGAGGTTACAATAGTCTCAATTTCTGTTACTGATCCTCCAGAGTGGACCCCAACAAGTGTCCCCCTGCACAGTGTCATTGGGGCCAACAGATCGAGACTGAGTTTGGTTCACAAGCAAAGGAAACTTTATATTTTGATCAGAGAATGGAGAGGTGAGAGCATGCACTACCCCGTGGGCTGTGGGCTGGGCTGCTGTGTAGAGATCCTGTCAGAGTCAGTGGGAGGGAGGGGGCGGAGCTCTCGAGGGCCGGGTTGGCTGCAGCTCAGGCTCTATATCGCGGAGTCTGCACTGGGCCCCAGGAGTTGAGGTGTCGACCCAGCCATTCTGCACTAGGAAATCTGGTCTGAAGTGCCGGGTGTGGAACCTCTGCATGCGGGACCCTAGGAGCACATGAAATTAGACAAAGCACAAAGGATAAAAAAGGTTAGACTTGACTTTATTGCCCAGATTCTATTTTTATCTCCCAGGGATTTTTAATGGGCTTTGCTGGGGACAAACCCCTCCTCTGCCTTTTGTCCCGTTCCTCATTCTTGGAGTGCTGAGGGTGCAGACCCTTCTTCTGTAACTGCTGAGTGCTGAGTTGGGAGCCCTCATACCAAGGGGCGAGGGTCAGAGCTTCTCCCCAGCAGCCTCCAGGTGACGTTGATTGTCCCCAGGCCCCCTGCCTCCCTGCTCGTCCACCTGAGCACCAGCATTGGAAGCGTTATAGATTCTAATGACCTTTAAGGGTCCAGGAAAGAGATGTGCAGAGACGCTGTGGGGGCCAGTTTCACCCCGCCCCACATTTGTTCGGCCACCTTAGGCTGACCGTTTCTGCCAGCCTAGATGTTCTGACCAGTAGTCTGCGCTTTCTTCAATTAGGCCCCTGAATTAACGTACAAACAGCACCAGGTGTCAGAGCCCTGCCCGCTCAACTCCCAGACAGTCCAGGGTCAGTGGTGATCAAGGACCATGATGGCCACTGAGTCAGCAGCCTTTTGAAGTAAACAGGAGTCCAGCCAGTCTTATTGGCCACCATCATCACGGTGTCTGTAGGCTTTTCTATGGTGACAGTGTGATATACGGTTCCCCCGCCAAGATTATTAGCTCCCCTCTGGGTGCAGTAAGTCCTGCAAGCAGTAGTCTACTCTTTTGGGACACACTCTTATTGTTTTATGAGAGAAACTCCAGGTCAAGTGATGTTCACACGAGTCGTCATGGTGCCCTGTTGCCCCCGGTTATCTCTCTGGATGTTGGAGTTGGAGGGCCTCCTCACTCGAGGTTGGTGTGCCCACGGAGCAAACCCTGCAACTTCAGGGCATGGTTGGTGGTTAGGATCACCACGTGGGGTCCTTTTCCCTTAGGAGGGAGGTGGCCTTTTGGGCTGCTGATTTCCAGGTTTTTAGATACCGCCAGTATCTTGGCCAGATGCGGCAGTGGGCCAAGCCCCTTGGTGACCGTAGTTTATCCTACCTGGATGGCATTCTTGCATTGTTCCATTTCAAGTGGTCCCAGTTTTTACACTAATTCTCCAATGGCGATTCACCTTTCACCGGGAATGTAAAGGTCAAAGGGTTTAGCTAAATTAGGGAGTTCCAGGGCAAGGGTCTGAATTGACTGCTCTTTCCATTCTTGAAAGGCCACTTCTGGATTCTATTCAAAAGGATCATCATCTTTTCCTTTCAGTGTTTCATATAGAGGCCCAGCTAGTAGACTGTAGTTAGGGATCCAGAAGCAGCAAACCCTGGCCTCCCCAGGAACCCCTAAGCTGTCTTCTAGTTTTAGAAAGGAGTAAGGCCAAAAATGGTTTCTTCCCTTTCCTGGGATGGGCTTCTCCGACCTTCTGTGAGAATGAAGCCCAGGCAGGTCACCGCAGTCTGTGATATTTGAGCTTTTTCTTGGACAACTTCTATCCTTTATTGGCTTGGTAGTTCAGAGGCCTCCTTAGTAGGGCTGGCGATCAGAATGTCGTCTGCGTACTGAAGGAGGGTTTCCTTTTCCAGAGGTAGAACTTTTAGGTCTTTAGCTAAGGTTTCCCCAAAAATGGTGTGGGAATTTTTGCACCCTTGGGGCAAGACGGCCCGGAAGTATTGTTTTAGTTGTATGTTGAGTCCTGCCACTCACAAGCCAAAATTTCTTGTGACTCTGGGACTAATGGAATACAAAAGAAGGCATCATTGAAGACTAATACAGAATACCATGTCCTGGTGGTTGGTAGAATGACCAGCAGGGTGTAGGAATTAGGAGCAACTGGAGGTATATCCTCGGTGGCTTCACTGACTGTCCTGACATCTTTTACCAGGTCCCCAGCAGCCCATGGGGCTCTCGTGGTCAGACCAATCCCAGAATATGGAGCTCACCTGGGCAGGTACCCCAACCCCACCCCAGCCCACGGGGCTCTCGTGGTCAGGCCCCTCCCAGGATACAGAGCTACCCTTGCAGGTACCGTGGCAGGGCTGGGCACACAGGAACCGTGCACATAGCCCTCATTGCAGAGCACCCCCAGCTCACCTGTCGCTCAGAGCTGACACAGAGCACCTCAGAGCAGGACTTGAACTAACAAACAGCAGCTGCGACAGGTCTGTGACCCTGGGCATCACTCTGTGCGGCCTCCCTCCACCTGGTCTTCCAGAGACTTCCACTGCACCCGGGGCACCAGGCCTCTGTCTCCAACCACCACCCACCCCTCCTCTCCCTGACTCCTGGGTTCCTCTCATTAGGAGAGGGTTTTCTTGAAGTTGTCTCCCACTCATGGGCCAGATAAAATGATTAGAAAACAAGCCAAAGCTGCAGCCCCTTGTCTATCCTGACTCTCAGGAGCCCACACCTGTTCCTTGGACCTGGCCGGTTCAGCAAGTTCCATTTTCTGCAACTGTGAGCCCCTGAGGGGTGATGATTGGCTGAGCTGGGCAGCCTTACCGTGCCGGCCAGCCCTCCCCAGGTGTGCCTGGGTTGAGATCAATATAAATACCACTCCAGGCAGCAAGAGCCCCTGCAGCCATGCCTGATGCCATTTTCTCTGCCCTGTCAGCAGTCTCGGGGCTGGGCTGGTGGGAGGGAGTGAGAGGCCACGGCTTTGTGGGTGGCCCAGTGTGAGTGGGGCTCTGCTGGACTTTCTGCAGCAGTTGCCAGGCTGCCACCTGCTAAAGAAGAGGATGTGTCACCCATACCTGCTGCTGGAATTTCTCCCTGGGCAGAGGTGAGGAAGGAAAAAAGCAGTGGGGGCAGGGACAGGACGGGTATCTCAGGCAGGGAAATGGAAATCTTCCAGAAGAGCACCCAGGGCCAGGACCATCCTGGCTGGCCTGCAGGCACCAAGTCGGCCGGCATGCTGTCACTCGTGTGGCTCTATGGCCCTTCCTCTAGGCTTTCAAGTCCTTGTATATATTCAGGTGTTTTACCTGGGACGGGTGGGAATAGTTCAGCAGCAACTGGCCTGGGGCTCAGCTCACGTTTACTCACAGATGCCTCGGCACGGTGCCCCAGCTTTGCAATGAGGACGCTTGTTGCGTGGGGGCTGCTGGCTGACTGGGAGACGATTCCCCACCACTGACCAACTTCAGAATTGTTTACAACTGGAGCAAGTGCCCTGATACGGTTTTCCTCTGTGGAACTGGTGGGTTCTGTGTTTTTTTTCTCTTTTTCGTTTTTAGTTCAAGGTAGATTTTATTCCTCTTTTTGGTATTTACAGATATAAGCATGGAAATAATTTATTCATATAAATACATGTATGTGAAGGGAATAATTGTTTTTTCTGTTTTATTTTTTAAATTTTATTTCTTTTCAATTTTGAATTTTATTTTATATTTTTATACAGCAGGTTCTTATTGGTTATCTATTTTATACATATAAATGTATACATGCCAATCCCAGTCTCTCAACTCCTCCCACCACCATCCCCCCAACAGCTTTCCCCCCTTGTTGTCCATACATTTGTTGTCTACATCTGTTGCTCTATTTATGCCTTGCAAAATGGTTAATCTGTACGGTTTTTCTAGGTTCCACATATATGCATGAATATACAAGATTTGTTTTTCTCTTTCTGACTTACTTCACTCTGTATGACAGTCTCTAGATCCATCGACGTCTCTACAAATGACCCAATTTCATTCCTTTTCATGGCTTAGTAATATTCCATTTTATATACGTACCACAGCTTTATGCATTCGTCTGTCTGTGGGCATTTAGGTTGCTTCCATTACCTCGATATTGTAAATAGTGATGCAGTGAACATTGCAGTGAATGTCTCTTTTTGATTTATGGTTTTGTCTGGGTATATGTCCAGTACTGGGATTGCTGTATCATATGGTAATTCTATTGTTAGTTTCTTAAGAAACTCCATATTGTTCTCCATAGTGACTGTATCAATTTATATTCCCAACAATAGTGGAAGAGGGTTCCTTTTCTCCACACCCTTTCCAGCATTTGTTGTTTGTAGATTTTCAGATGATGCCCATTCTAACAGGTGTGAGGTCATACCTCATTGTTGAGTTCATTTCGTTGAGCGGGGGTAGGTCTTGTCTATTACATATTTGGATTATGGAACGGTATCTGTGCTAATTTCAAACTCTGGTTTTATGCAGCACCCCCTTAACTCACCTTTCCCCTTAAGCAAGCATAAGTTGGTTTTCTAATCTTGAGACCCTGTTCTGTTTTGTAATTCAGTTCATGTGTAGCCAAGTTTACATTCCGTGCATTAGTGATACCTTATGATGTTTCTTTTTCTGTGTGACTTATTTCACTTAGAATCATCATGCCTCAATCCACTCATTATGCTGGTACAGGCCTGGTGACACAGATTTCATTGCTGAGTGGTATTCTGTTGTACGTAAGTACTGCAACTTCTTTATCAATTATTTGTTCTCTGGGATATTTAACTCGTACTGTAGAAGAGGTTCCTGTAAACAGAGCCGTCCCAAATTTTGGGGTGGCTGTGTCTTTTTGATTTTAATTTCCCTAAGCTATAGGACCATAAGTGGAAATGCCCTAGACTCTGTTGCTTTGTTTTTCAGATGTATCAGGAAACACCATACACTTCTCCAGAGTGGCTGTTGGCAATTTACATCCCGCCCATCAGCATAACAAGGCTCCTTTTTCCCCATGGCCTGTCTTGCCTTTCTGGATTTTACACTTTTCTCAGATGGCCCTTTAGACCGGGGGGAAGTGACACTTCATAGTAGTTCGGATTTCCATTGCAAGCTTGCTTGGTTTGCCAAAAAGGGCGTATGTGTTTGTTCCTGAATATATTCAGGAACAAACTCATACGCCCTTTGTTGCCAAGTGCATCATTGTCGATGTTCTGCCTCTTTTCCTATGCTTTAAATGCAAATCCAGTCTACCTCCTGAAATCGGTTTCCTGAAATTCTGCCCCGCTTTCAAGTCCTCTTCGCAGCCTTACTTCAATATATTTTTGGACGTTATCTGTCATTTATAACTCTCCAGGTTTGTGAATTACAGGGCCCCTGAGCTCCTTTCTTCAACTCGCTTTCTTGTGAGCTGGCCGCAAACCCACAAGACTGCTTCAGGCCCTAATCTGCTTCTGGCAGGGCACGCTGAGCCTTTGGTTAATTTCTCTTCCTGGTGGGAAATGAGTGTTAAATATGCCCGTCCAGACACCTACCTCACTCTCAACCCCTTGGTGATGTGTTTCCTCTGGTTTGTGGCCACCTTTGCTGGGTTCCTCACCTTTCGATGATGTGGCCCCACTAATGTGAGGACACTCCTGCCTGGTTCTCATCCACGTGGTTATGTGGACCCCCTGGTGAGAGTCTGTTCCTGGCTTTGTTCCTCACCCACCTGTGAGGGAGACCCTCTGCTGATAGGTCACTCCTGCATGGCTGGCACACATTGCCTTGGTAAAGTCAGCCGTGTGGTGGCAGTTGGAGCGTGCTGGGAATCTCCTCCCCCCGGTGATGAGGGCCCTCTTGCGTCAGGCCCTAACTGCTGGGCTCACCAACTTTTCTTAGGGAGCCCAGTGATGCTTTGGCACTCCTCTTAGGATCCCATCTCCACGGGGATGTGGGCCTTCTGCTCTGAGGTCCCAACGGCTGGGTTGTTCACATTTTCATGATGTGGGCTCTCTGGTGTTCACAGAGGCCTGGATCCCATAGCCTCTGTGCTCTTGGCCGCCTGCTGGGAGGTTCCAACTGCTGGATTCCTCACTTTTTTAATTTTTTGGGCCCTCTGTTGGGAGGATCCTCCTGCCTGCCTCACTCCCAGCCCCTTCGTGATGTGTGTCGTCTGGTTTGAGGCCACATGTGCTGGGTTCCTCACCTTTCGATGATGTTGGACCAATGGTCTTAGGAGACTCCTGCCTGGTTCACATCCCCTTGGTGATGTGGGCCCTCTGTTGAGAGTCTGATCCTGGCTGGGTTCCTCACCCATCTGTGAGGTGGGCCGTCTGCTGTGAGGTCACTCCTGCCTGGCTTGCTCACCTCGCCTTGTGGACATGAGCCCTCTGGTGGCACTTGGAGCCTGCTGGGAGCCTCCTCTCCTCGGTGATGAGGGCCCTCTGGCGTCAGGCCCTAACTGCTGGGCTCCCCACATTTTGTGATGTGCGCCCAGTGGTGCGAGGACACTCCAGCCAGGTTCACATCCCCATTGGGATGTGGGCCTTCTGCTCTGAGGTCCCAAAGCCTGGGTTGCTCACAGTTTCATGATGTGGGCTCTCTGGTATTAGTTCACTCCTGCCTGCATCCCATAGCTTCTGTGCTCTGGGCCGCCTGCTGGGAGGTTCCAACTGCTGGATTCCTCACCTTTCTTATTCTTTGGGCCCTCTGTTTTTAGGCTACTCCTGCCTGCCTCACTCCCATTCCCTTTGTGATATGTGTCCTCTGATTTGAGGCCACATGTGCTGGGTTCCGCACCTTTCGATGATGTGACCCCACTGGAGGGAAGACAGTCCTGACTGGTTCCCATCCCCTTGCTGATGTGGGCCCTCAGGTGAGAGTCTGATCCTGGCTGGGTTCCTCACCCTTCTGTGAGGTGGGCCCTCTGCTGTGAGGTCAATCATGCCTGTCTGGCACACGTCACCTTGGCGACGTGGGCCCTCTGGTGGCAGTTGGAGTGTGCTGGGATCCTCCTCCCCTCGGTGATGAGGGCCCTCTTGCCTTAGGCCATAACTGCTGGGCTCCCCACATTTTCTGATGTGCGCCAAGTGAGTGAGGAGACTCTTGCCAGGTTCCCATCCCCATGGCGATATGGGCCTTCTGCTCTGAGGTCAAAACGGCTGGCTTGCTCACAGTACCATGATGTGGGCCCTCTGCTGTGAGTTCACTCCGGCAAGGATCCCTTATCATCGGTGCTCTGAGCCGCCTGCTGGGAGGTTCCAACTGCTGGATTCCTCAACTTTTTTATTCTATGTGCCCTCTGTTGTGAGGCTCCTCCTGCCTGCCTCACTGCCAGCCCCTTGGTGATGACTGTCCTATGGCTTGAGGCCACATGTGCTGCGTTCCTCACCTTTCGATGATGTGACCCCACTCGTGTGAGGACACTCCTGCCTGGTTCCCATCCCCTTGGTGAGGTGGGCCCTCTGGCGAGAGTCTAATCCTGGCTGGGTTCCTCAACGTTCTGTGAGGTAGGCCCTCTGCTGTGAGGTCACTCCTGCCTGGCTGGCACACGTCACCTTGGAGACGTGAGCCCTCTGGTGGCAGTTGGAGCGTGCAGGGCGCCTCCTCCTCTCGGTGATGACGGCCCTCTGGCGTCAGGCCCTAAATGGTGGGCTCCCCACATTTTCTGATGTGCACCCAGTGGTGCGAGGACACTCCAACCAGGTTCCCATTCCCATGGGGATGTGGTCCTTCTGCGCTGAGGTCTCAACTCCTGGGTTGCTCACAGTTTTGTGATGTGGGCCCTCTGCTGTGAGTTCACTGTGGCCTGGATCCCATAGCCTCGGTGTTCTGGGCCGCCTGCTGGAAGGTCTAAATGCTGGAATCCTCACGTTTTTTATATTATGTGCCCTGTGTTGTGAGGCTACTCCTGCCTGCCTCACTCCAAGGCCCTTGGTGATGTGGGTCCTCTGGTTTGAGGACACATGTGCTGGGTTCCTCACCTTAAGATGATGAGGCCCCACTGGTGTGAGGATAATCCTGACTGGGTCCCATCCCCTTTGTGATGTGGGCCCTCTGGTGAGAGTCTGATCCTGGCTGGGTTCCTCACCCATCTGTGAGGTGGGCCCTCTACTATCAGGTAACTCTTGCCTGGGTTGCTCACCTCGCCTTGTTGACATGAGCCCTCTGGTGGCAATTGGACCCTGCTGGGAGCCTCCTCAGCTCTGTGATGAGGGCCCTCTGACGTCAGGCCCTAACTGCTGGGCTCCCCAACTTTTCTTAGTGAGCCCAGTGTTGCTCAAGCACTCCTCTTAGGTTCCCATCCCCATGGGGATGTGGGCCTTCTGCTCTGAGGTTCCAACGGCTGGGTTGATCACAATTTCATGATGTGGGCTCTCTGGTGTTAGTTCACTGTGGCCTGGATCCCATAGCCTCTGTGGTCTTGGCTGCCTGCTGGGAGGTTCCAACTGCTCGATTCCTCAACTTTTGTATTCTATGGGTCCTGTGTTGTGATGCTCCTCCTGCCTGCCTCACTCGCAACCCCTTCGTGATGTGGGTCTTCTGGTTTGAGGCCACATGTGCTGGGTTAGGCAACTTTCAATGATGTGGCCCCACTGGTGTGAGGACACTCCTGCCTGGTTCCCATCCCCTTGGTGATGTGGGCCTTCTGGTGACAGTCTTATCCTGGCTGGGTTCCTCACTCTTCTGTGAGGTAGGCCCTCTGCTGTGAGGTCAATCCTGCCTGACTTGCACACATCACCTTGGCGACGTGGGCCCTCTGTTGGCACATGGAACCTGCTGGGAGCCTCCTGCCCTCGGTGATGACGGCCCTCTAGCATCAGGCTCTAACTGCTGGGCTCCCCACGTTTTCTGATGTGAGCCCAGTGATGCCAGGACACTCCTGTCAGGTTCCCATCCCCATGGGGATGTGGGCTTTCTGCTCTGAGGTCCCAATGCCTGGGTTGCTCACAGTTTCATGATGTGGGCTCTCTGGTGTTAGTTCACTCCTGCCTGCATCCCATAGCTTCTGTGCTCTCGGCCGCCTGCTGGGAGGTTCCAAATGCTGGATTCCTCACTTTTTTTATTCTTTGGGCCCTCTGTTTTTAGGCTACTCCTACCTGCCTCACTCCCATCCCCTTTGTGATGTATGTCCTCTGATATGAGGCCACATGTGCTGGGTTCCTCACCTTTCGATGATGTGGCCCCACTGGTGGGAGGACAGTCCTGACTGGTTCCCATCCCCTTGGTGTTGTGGGCCCTCTGGTGAGAGTCTCATCCTGCCTCGGTTCCTCACCCTTCTGTGAGATAGGCCCTCTGCTGTGAGGTCACTACTGCCTGGCTGGCGCATGCCACCTTGTAGACGTGGGCCCTCTGTTGGCAGTTGGAACCTGCTGGGAGTCTCCTCCCTTCAGTTATGAGGGCCCCCTGGCGTCAGGCCCTAACTGCTGGGCTCCTAACATTTTCTGATATGTGCTAAGTGGTGCAAAGCCACTCCTGCCAGGTTCCCATCCCAATGCGGATGTGGGCCTTCTGTTCTGAGGTCCCAACAGCTGGGCTGCTCACAGGTTCATGATGTGGGCCCTCTGCTGTGAGTTCACTGCGGCCTGGATCCCATAGCCTCGGTGCTCTGGGCCACTTGCTGGGAGGTTCCAACTGCTGGATTCCTCAACTTTTATATTCTATGGACCCTGTGTTGTGAGGCCAGTCCTGCCAGCCTCATTCCGAACCCCTTGGTGATGTGGTTCCTCTGGTTTGAGGACACATGTGCTGGGATCCTCACTTTTCGATGATGTTGTCCCACTGGTGTGGGGACACTCCTGCCTGGTTCCCATCCCCTTGGTGATGTGGGCCCTCTGGTGAGAGTCTGATCCTGGCTGTGTTCCTCACCCTTCTGTGAGGTGGGCCCTCTGCTGTGAAGTCACTCCTGCCAGGCTGGCACACATCACCTTGGCGACGTTGGCCCTCTGGTGGCAGCTGGAGCCTGCTGGGAGCCTCCTCCTCTCGGTGATGAGTGCCCTCTAGCATCAGGCCCTAACTTCTGAGCACCCCACATTTTCTGATGTGAGCCCAGTGATGCCAGGACACTCCTGTCATGTTCCCATCACCATGGGGATGTGGACCTTCTGCTCTGAGGTCCCAATGTCTGGGTTGCTCACAGTTTCATGATGTGGGCTGTCTGGTGTTAGTTCACTCTGGCCTGGTTCCTCTAGCCTCTATGCTCTGGGCCGCCTGCTGGGAGGTTCCAACTGCTGGATTCCTCACTTTTTTATTCTATGGGCCCAGTGTTGTGAGGCTACTCCTGCCTGCCTCACTCCGAGGTCCTTGGTGATGTGGGTCCTCTGGTTTGAGGACACATGTGCTGAGTACCTCAGCTTTCGATGATGTGGTCCCACTGATGTGAAGACACTCCTGCCTGGTTCCCATCCCCTTGGTGATGTGGGCCCTCTGGTGAGAGTCTGATGTTGGCTGGGTTTCTCACCCTTCTGTGAGGTGGGACCTCTGCTGTGAGGTAACTCCTGCCTGGCATGCTCACGTTGCCTTGGCATTGTGAGCCCTCAGGTGGCAGTTGGAGCCTGCAGGGAATCTCCTCCCCTCAGTTATGAGAGCTCTGGATAAAACACATATGCCCTTTGTTGCCAAGTGCATTATTTTCCAAGTTCTGTCTCTTTTCCTATGCTTTAAGAGCTACGCCCGTGTACGTTCTGAAATCAGTTTCCAGCAATTCTGCCCCGCATTCAAGTCCTCTTCGCAGCCTTACTTCAGTATAATTTTGGATGATAGCTGTCATTTATAACTCTGCAGGTTTCTGAATTACAGTGCCCCTGAGCTCCTTTCTTCAACTCGCTTTCTTGTCAGCTGGCCGCAACACTGCAGGATCTCCTCAGGCCCTAATCTAGTTCCAGCATGGCACGCGGAGCCTTTGGTTCATTTATCTTCCTGGTGCGAAATGAGAGTTAAATTTGCCCGTCCAGACACCTACAGATAGTCTCCCATTGCTTCTCCTTATTCCTGTTCATCTTCCGAAGAAATTGCAAACTGGGCCAAACAGGAGGTTAAAGGCACTGACTCTCCAAGTGGGCAGAGTGTTAGTAAAGCGTCTGGAATGTTGTACCCGAGTACCAGGGGACAAAAACTGAGACACATTTGAACACGTTTCCCGATCACATGGTGGATCATACTCTGCGTTCCACATGCATGTTTTAGCTGAAGGAAGAATCCCTTAAACCTGGAGAGTTGAGACCCATGGAATGGGTACCATGCAATATGACTTCAAAGGGTCTGCATTTGCTCACCGAACCTCACCAATCCTATCACTGCTGCGTTTATGCCGCCGTACACACGCTTGATTCTCTTTCGGAGACATATAAATCCAAAGGTTTTAAGATTCTTACTAGTCAGGTATATTCTTAGGCGTTTAATATGGGGTGTTGAGTCCACTTCGTTGAGCAAGGAGTAGCTCTTGTCTATTACATATTTGGCTTATGGAACGGTATCTGTGCTAATTTCAATCTCTGGTTTTATAAAGCACCCCAACTCACCTTTCCCCTTAAGCAAGCATAAGTTGGTTTTCTACATTTGAGACCCTGTTCTGTTTTGTAATTCAGTTCCTGTGTAGCCAAGTTTACATTCCGTGTAGTAGTGATATCTTATGATGTTTCTTTTTCTGTGTGACTTATTTCACTTAGAATCATTGTACCTGAATCCACTCATTATGCTGCTACGGAACTGATGACATAGATTTCATTGCTGAGTGATATTGCATTGTACGTAAGTACCACAACTTCTTTATCCATTTTTCGCTTTCTGTGATATTAAACTTGTACGGTAAACGAGGTTCTTGTAAACACAACCGTCCCAAACTTTGGGGTGGCTGTGTCTTTTTGATTTTAATTTCCCTAAGCTACAGGACCATAAGTGGAAGTGCCCTAGGCTCTGTTGCTTTGTTTTTTGGATGTTTCAGGAAACACCATACACTTCTCCAGAGTGGCTGCTGGCAATTTACATCCCGCCCATCAGCATAACAAGGCTCCCAGTTCTCCTTGGCCTGTCCTGCCTTTCTGGATTTTACACTTCTTTCAGATGGCCCTTTTGACCGGGGGGCAGTGAGACTTCATTGTAGTGCAGATTTCCTTTGCAAGCTTGCTTGGTTGGCCAAAAAGGGCGTATGCGTTTTTTCCTGAATATATTCAGGAAAAAACGCATACGCCCTTTTTGGCCAAGTGCATCATTGTGGACGTTCTGCCTCTTTTCCTATGCTTTACATGCAATTCCAGTCTACCTCCTGAAATCGGTTTCCTGCAATTCTGCCCCGCTTTCAACTCCTCTTGGCAGCCTTCCTTCAATATATTTTTGGACGATAGCTGTCATTTATAACTCTGCAGGTTTGTGAATTACAGTGCCCCTGAGCTCCTTTCTTCAACTCGCTTTCTTGTGAGCTGGCCGCAACACCGCAGGATTGCTTCTGGCCCTAGTGTGGTTCCGGCATGACACGCTGAGCCTTTGGTTAATTCCTCTTCCTGGTGGGAAATGAGAGTTAAATTTGTCCGTCCAGACACCTCCACCTAGTCTCTCATTGGTTCTCCCTATTCCTGTTCATCTTCCGCAGAAATTGCAAACTGGGCCAAACTGGAGGTTAAAGGCACTGACTCTCCAAGTGGGGAGAGTGTTAGTAAAGCGTCTGGAAGTTGCACCCGAGTACCAGGGTACGAAACCTGAGACACATTTGAACACGTTTTCCGATCACACGGTGGATCGTACTCTGGGTTCCACATGCATGTTTTAGCTGAAGGAAGAATCCCTTAAACATGGAGAGTTGAGACCCATGGAATGGGTACCATGCAATATTACTTCAAAGAGTCTGCATTTGCTCACCGAACCTCACCAATCCTATCACTGCTGCGTTTATGCCACTGTACACACGCTTGATTCTCTTTCGGAGACATATAAATCCATAGGTTTTAAGATTCTTACTAGTCAGGTATATTCTTAGGCGTTTAATGTGGGGTGTTGAGTCCACTTCGTTGAGCAAGGAGTAGCTCTTGTCTATTACATATTTGTCTTATGGAACGGTATCTGTGCTACTTTCAATCTGTGGTTTTATGCCGCAGCTCAACTCACCTTTCCGCTTAAGCAAGCATAAGTTGGTTTCCTACATTTGAGACCCTGTTCTGTTTCGTAATTCAGTTCCTGTGTAGCCAAGTTCACATTCCGTGTATTAGTGATATCTTATGATGTTTCTTTTTCTGTGTGACTTATTTCACTTAGAATCATCGTACCTGAATCCACTCATTATGCTTCTACTGGCCTGATGACATAGATTTAATTGCTGAGTGATATTGCATTGTACGTAAGTACCACAACTTCTTTATCCATTTTTCGCTTTCTGTGATATTGAACTTGTACCGTAAACGAAGTTCTTGTAAACAGAGCCGTCCCAAACTCTGGGGTGGCTGTGTCTTTTTGATTTTCATTTCCCTAAGCTATAGGACCATAAGTGGAAGTGCCCTAGGCTCTGTTGCTTTGTTTTTTGGCTGTTTCAGGAAACACCATACACTTCTGCAGAGTGGCTGCTGGCAATTTACATCCCGCCCATCAGCATAAGAAGGCTCCCAGTTCTCCATGGCCTGTCCTGCCTTTCTGGATTTTACACTTTTTTCAGATGGCCCTTTTGACCGGGGAGGAAGTGAGACTTCATTGTAGTGTGGATTTCCTTTGCAAGCTTGCTTGGTTGGCCCAAAAGGGCGTATGTGTTTTTTCCTGAATACATTCAGGAAAAAACTCATACGCCCTTTTTGGCCAAGTGCATCATTGTGGACGTTCTGCCTCTTTTCCTATGCTTTAAATGCAATTCCAGTCTACCTCCTGAAATCGGTTTCCTGCAATTCTGCCCCGCTTTCAAGTCCTCTTGGCAGCCTTACTTCAGTATATTTTTGGATGATAGCTGTCATTTATAACTCTGCAGGTTTGTGAATTACAGTGCCTCTGAACTCCTTTCTTCAACTCACTTTCTTGGGAGCTGGCCGCAACACCGCAGCATTGTTTCAGGCCCTAATCTGGTTCCGGCACGGCACACTGAGCCTTTGGTTAATTCCTCTTCCTGGTGGGAAATGAGAGTTAAATTTGTCCGTCCAGACACCTCCAGCTAGTCTCTCTTTGGTTCTCCCTATTCCTGTTCATCTTCCGCAGAAATTGCAAACTGGGCCAAACAGGAGGTTAAAGGCACTGACTCTCCAAGTCGGGAGAGTGTTAGTAAAGCGTCTGGAATGTTGCACCCGAGTACCAGGGGACGAGAACTGAGACATATTGGAACACGTCTCCCGATCACACGGTTGATCATACTCTGGGTTCCACATGCATGTTTTAGCTGAAGGAAGAATCCATTAAACCTGGAGAGTTGAGACCCGTGGAATGGGTACCATGCAATATGACTTCAAAGGGTCTTCATTTGCTCACCGAACCTCTCCAATCCTATCACTGCTGCGTTTATGCCCCTGTACACACGCTTGATTTTCTTTCAGAGACATAGCAATCCATAGGTTTTAAGATACTTACTAGTCAGGTACATTCTTAGGCATTTAATATGGGGTGTTGAGTCCATTTCGTTGAGCAAGGAGTAGTTCTTGTCTATTCCATATTTGGCTTAAGGAACTTTATCTGTGCTCATTTCAATCTCTGGTTTTAGGCAGCACCTCAACTCACATTTCCCCTTAAGCAAGCATAAGTTGTTTTTCTAAATTTGAGACCCTGTTCTGTTTTGTAATCCAGTCCCTGTGTAGCCAAGTGTACATTCCGTGTATTAGTGATATCTTATGATGTTTCTTTTTCTGTGATACTTATTTCAGTTAGAATCATCATACCTGAATCCACTCATTATGCTGCTACGGGCCTGATGACATAGATTTCATTGCTGAGTGATATTGCATTGAACGTAAGTACCACAACTTCTTTATCCATTTTTCACTTTCTGCGATATTGAACTTGTACCGTAAACGAGGTTCTTGTAAACAGAGCCGTCCCAAACTTTGGGGTGGCTGTGTCTTTTTGATTTTAATTTCCCTAAGCTATAGGACCATAAGTGGAAGTGCCCTAGGCTCCGCTGCTATGTTTTTTAGGTGTTTCAGGAAGCACCATACACTTCTTCCGAGTGGCTGTTGGCAATTTACATCCCGCCCATCAGCATAACAAGGCTCCCAGTTCTCCATGGCCTGTCCTGCCTTTCTGGATTTTACACTTTTTTCGGATGGCCCTTTTGACCGGGGGGCAGTGAGACTTCATTGTAGTGCAGATTTCCTTTGCAAGCTTGCTTGGTTGGCCAAAAAGGGCGTATGCGTTTTTTCCTGAATATATTCAGGAAAAAACGCATACGCCCTTTTTGGCCAAGTGCATCATTGTCCACGTTCTGCCTCCTTTCCTATGCTTTAAATGCAATTTCAGTCTACCTCCTGAAATCGGTTTCCTGCAATTCTGCCCCGTTTTCAAGTCCTCTTGGCAGCCTTACTTCAATATATTTTTGGACGATAGCTGTCATTTATAACTCTGCAGGTTTGTGAATTACAGTGCCCCTGAGGTCCTTTCTTCAACTCGCTTTCTTGTGAGCTGGCCGCAACACCGCAGGATTGCTTCAGGCCCTAATCTGGTTCCGGCACGGCACGCTGAGCCTTTGGTTAATTCCTCTTCCTGGTGGGAAATGAGAGTTAAATTTGCCCGTCCAGACACCTCCAGCTAGTCTCTCATTGGTTCTCCCTATTCCTGTTCATCTTCCTCAGAAATTGCAAAGGGGCCAAACAGGAGGTTAAAGGCACTGACTCTCCAAGTCGGGAGAGTGTTAGTAAAGCGTCTGGAATGTTGCACCCGAGTACCAGGGGACGAGAACTGAGACATATTGGAACACGTCTCCCAATCACACAGTTGATCATACTCTGGGTTCCATGTGCATGTTTTAGCTGAAGGAAGAATCCCTTAAACCTGGAGAGTTGAGACCCGTGGAATGGGTACCATGCAATATGACTTCAAAGGGTCTTCATTTGCTCACCGTACCTCTCCAATCCTATCACTGCTGCGTTTATGCCCCTGTACACACGCTTGATTGTCTTTCAGAGACATAGCAATCCATAGGTTTTAAGATACTTACTAGTCAGGTACATTCTTAGGCGTTTAATATGGGGTGTTGAGTCCATTTCGTTGAGCAAGGAGTAGTTCTTGTCTATTCTATATTTGGCTTAAGGAACTTTATCTGTGCTCATTTCAATCTCTGGTTTTATGCAGCACCCCAACTGACCTTTCCCCTTAAGCAAGCATAAGTTGGTTTTCTAAATTTGAGACCCTGTTCTGTTTTGTAATCCAGTTCCTGTGTAGCCAAGTTTACATTCCGTGTATTAGTGATATCTTATGATGTTTCTTTTTCTGTGTGACTTATTTCAGTTAGAATCATCATACCTGAATCCACTCATTATGCTGCTATGGGCCTGATGACATAGACTTCATTGCTGAGTGATATTGCATTGTACGTAAGTACCACAACTTCTTTATCCATTTTTCACTTTCTGTGATATTGAACTTGTACCGTAAACGACGTTCTTGTATACAGAGCCGTCCCAAACTTTGGGGTGGCTGTGTCTTTTTGATTTTAATTTCCCTAAGCTATAGGACCATAAGTGGAAGTGCCCTAGGCTCTGTTGCTTTGTTTTTTAGATGTTACAGGAAACACCATACACCTCTCAGGAGTGGCTCTTGGCAATTTACATCCCGCCCATCAGCATAACAAGGCTCCCAGTTCTCCATGGCCTGTCCTGCCTTTCTGGATTTTACACTTTTTTCAGATGGCCCTTTTGACAGGGGGGAAGTGAGACTTCATTGTAGTGCAGATTTCCTTTGCAAGCTTGCTTGGTTGGCCAAAAAGGGCGTATGCGTTTTTTCCTGAATATATTCAGGAAAAAACGCATACGCCCTTTTTGGCCAAGTGCATCATTGTGGACGTTCTGCCTCTTTTCCTATGCTTTAAATGCAATTCCAGTCTACCTCCTGAAATCGGTTTCCTGCAATTCTGCCCCGCTTTCAAGTCCTCTTGGCAGCCTTACTTCAGTATATTTTTGGACGATAGCTGTCATTTATAACTCTGCAGGTTTGTGAATTACACTGCCCCTGAGCTCCTTTCTTCAACTCGCTTTCTTGTGAGCTGGCCGCAACACCGCAGGATTGCTTCAGGCCCTAATCTGGTTCCGGCACGGCACGCTGAACCTTTGGTTAATTCCTCTTCCTGGTGGGAAATGAGAGTTAAATTTGCCCGTCCAGACACCTCCACCTAGTCTCTCATTGGTTCTCCGTATTCCTGTTCATCTTCCGCAGAAATTGCAAATGGACCAAACAGGAGGTTAAAGGCACTGACTCTCCAAGTTTGGAGAGTGTTAGTAAAGCGTCTGGAATGTTGCACCCGAGTACCAGGGGACGAGAACTGAGACATATTGGAACACGTCTCCCGATCACACGGTTGATCATACTCTGGGTTCCACGTGCATGTTTTAGCTGAAGGAAGAATCCCTTAAACCTGGAGAGTTGAGACCCGTGGAATGGGTACCATGCAATATGACTTCAAAGGGTCTTCATTTGCTCACCGAACCTCTCCAATCCTATCACTGCTGCATTTATGCCCCTGTACACACGCTTGATTTTCTTTCAGAGACATAGCAATCCATAGGTTTTAAGATACTTACTAGTCAGGTACATACTTAGGCGTTTAATATGGGCTGCTGAGTCCATTGCGCTGAACAAAGAGTAGTTCTTGTCTATTCCATATTTGGCTTAAGGAACTTTGTCTGTGCTCATTTCAATCTCTGGTTTTATGCAGCACCCCAACTCACCTTTCCCCTTAAGCAAGCATAAGTTGGTTTTCTAAATTTGAGACCCTGTTCTGTTTTGTAATCCAGTTCCTGTGTAGCCAAGTTTACATTCCGTGTATTAGTGATATCTTATGATGTTTCTTTTTCTGTGTGACTTATTTCAGTTAGAATCATCATACCTGAATCCACTCATTATGCTGCTATGGGCCTGATGACATAGATTTCATTGCTGAGTGATATTGCATTGAACGTAAGTACCACAACTTCTTTATCCATTTTTCACTTTCTGCGCTATTGAACTTGTACCGTAAACGAGGTTCTTGTAAACAGAGCCGTCCCAAACTTTGGGGTGGCTGTGTCTTTTTGATTTTAATTTCCCTATGCTATAGGACTATAACTGGACTTGCCCTAGGCTCAGTTGCTTTGTTTTTTGATGTTTCATAAACACCATACACTTTTCTGGGGTGGCTGTTGGCAATTTACATCCCGCCCATCAGCATAACAAGGCTCCCAGTTCTCCATGGCCTGTCCTGCCTTTCTGGATTTTACACTTTTTTCAGATGGCCCTTTTGACTGGGGGGAAGTGAGACTTCATTGTAGTGCAGATTTCCTTTGCAAGCTTGCTTGGTTGGCCAAAAAGGGCGTATTCGTTTTTTCCTAAATATATTCAAGAAAAAACTCATACGCCCTTTTTGGCCAAGTGCATCATTGTGGACGTTCTGCCTCTTTTCCTATGCTTTAAATGCAATTCCAGTCTACCTCCTGAAATCAGTTTCCTGCAATTCTGCCTTGCTTTCAATGCCTCTTTATAGCCTTACCTCAATATATTTTTTGAAAATAGTTGACCTTTATAACTCTGCAGGTTTTGAATTGCAGTGGTCCTTAGCTCCATTTTTCAGCTCTTATTTTTGTGATCTTGCCTCATAACCACAGGATTCCTTCAGGCCCTATTGTTCTTCTGGGGCACCTTGCTCTTCCTTTGGTTTATTCTTCTTACTGATATGAAATTAGAGTGACATGTGCCCATTGAAACCGCTACAGCTAGTTTCTCACTGGTTCCCCCTATTCCCATTCATCCTCCGCACTAACTGCAGACTGTGCGATACCAGAACTTAAAGGCATTGACTCTCCATGTGGGGATATTTTTAGTAAAGCGGCTAGAATGTCGATCCGGAGCCCCAGGAGAGGAAAAATGAGGTGCGTTTTAGAAACCTTTCCCGATCATATGGTATACCAGTCGATGGGTTTCCCAAGCATGGTTTAGCTGTAGGAAGATTCCCTTCAACCTGGAGTGTTGGGACCCTTGGAATGAGTAGCATGAAGTATTGCATTAAAGTTTTGGCAGTTGCTCACCAAAGCTCACCAATCCTCTCAGCCCCAAGTGTCCAGCCTTATGTCTTATCCAGCTGTGGGTTTATATGTGGTCAATCCAGGTTGCATCACAGCCCCTGAGCGAATTTTGTAAGAATTTTTCTCTCTTTGATTGTTTCTGCGTTTTGTTTTTAAAATTTATTTCTATAATGGGGTTTAGCTCATTTTCACTGCTGTGTTTGTGCCGCTCTGCACACACTTGATTCCCTTATGGAGATATATCAATACATGGGTTTTAAGATTCTTATTACTCAGATATATTTCTGTGCAGTGTATAGGGTGTGTTGAGGCCAGTTCATTGAGCAAGGTGTAGATCTTGTCTAATATCTATTTGGTTTATTGAACGGTATCTGTGCTAATTTCAAACTCTGGTTTTATGCATCACCCCACCTCTCCTTTCCCCTTAAGCTGACATAAGTGTGTTTTCTAAATGTGAGACACTGTTCTGTTCTGTAATTCATTTCTTGTGCAGCCATATTTACCCTCCCTCTATAAGTGATATCTTATGATATGTTTCTTTTTCTGTTTGACTTATTTCAAGTAGTATTATCGGACCTAAATCCACTCTTTATCCTTCTACTAGCCTTATTACATTGATTTCATGGTGAAGAGATATTCCATTGTACATAAGTACCACATCTTCTTTATCCATTGTTCTCTTTCCTGGGATATTTAAGTTGTACTGAAGTTGAGGTTCTTGTAAACAGAGTAGCCCTAAACTGTGGTGTGCTTGTGTCTTGTTGATTTTTAGACTTCCCTAGATATACTCCCATGATTGGAAGTGTCCTATGCTCTGTAGCTCTGTTTTTTAGATGATTTAGGAACCACCATACACTTCTCCAGAGTGGCTCTCGGCAGTTCACACACTGCCCATCAGCGTATAAAGGCTCCCTGTTCTCCATGGCCTGTCCTGCATTTCTGGTTTTTTACAATTTTTTAGGATGGCCCTTTTGACCAGTGGGAAATGAGACTTCTTTGTTGTGCACATTTGCATTGCTTGCTTGCTTCGTTGCCCATAAAGTGCGTATGCGTTTTTTCCTGGATATAATCAGGAAAAAACGCATACGCCCTTTTGGGCCAACTGCATCATTGTTGAAATTCTGCCGCTTTTCATGTGCTTTAAAGACGAGTCCAATCTATCTCTTGAAATCTGTTTCTTGCAATTCTGTCTTGCATTCAGATCCTCTTCTTTGCCTTACCTCAACATATTTTTGGACGTTAGTTTTCATTTATAACTCTGCAGGTTTGTGAATTGCAGTGACCCTGAGCTCCATTTTTTAAGTTGCTCTTTTGTGAGCTGGCCTCAAACCCGCAGGATTGCTTCAGGCTCTATTTTGGCTCGGGCGAGGCGGGCTGAGCCTTTTTTCAATTCTTATTCTTAATGGGAAATTAGAGTGATATGTGCCCGTCCAAACCCCTACAACTATTCTCTCATTGGTTCCCCCTCTTCCCGTTCATCCTCCTCACAATTTGCAAAATGTGTGAAACAGAAGTTGAAATGTGCTGATTCTCCAAGTGGGGAGATTCTAAGTAACGTGGCTGGAATGGTGAACAGGAGCACCAGGAGAGGATAAATGAGCTGCATTTTAGACACATCTCCCGATCACATGGTGTACAGTCCTCTGGGTTTTCCATGCATGTTTTAGCTGTAGGAAGATCCCTTGAACCTGCAGATTTGGGACCCATTGAATGGGTACCAGGTAGTATTACTTTAAAGGGTGTGCATTTCCTCACCCAACCTCACATTTCTCTTAGTGCAAACAGTTTCCAGCCTTATGTCTCATCCTGCTGTGGGTCTAGATGTGTTCAATCCATGTTGCATCACCGGCCCTGAGGAAAAGTTGTAAGAGGTTTTCTCTGTCTCTCTGTCGTTTATTTTTTTCAATTTATTACTATATTGGTTACAGCTGATTTTCAAAGCTCTGATTCTTGCTGCTGTACATCCACTTGATTCACGTACAGAGAGACATCAGTAAATTCTTTTTCAGATTCTTACCAGTCGTATATATTATTTTCCGGTGACTTGAGTGTGCTGAGTGCAGTTCTTTTAGCTACCGTGTAGGCCTTGTTGATTATCAGTTTGGTATTTGGAATGGTATCTTTGCTAATTTCAACCTCCTGGATGATGCCTCACCCCTCCCCACCTTTCCCGTTTAGCAGCCTTATGCGTGTTTTCTACATATTTGACTATGTTTTTGTTTTGTAATTTATTTCATGTGTAGCCATTTTGGATTCCACCTTTAAGTGATATCTTATGATATGTGTCTTTTTCTTTTTGAATTATGTCACTTAGAATGATCATACGTAACTCCTCCGGAGTTGTTACAACTGGCCATATTTCATTGATTTCCAGGCTGAATAATATTCCACTCTACCTAAGTACCACATCTCTATCCATTTTTTCTCTCCAGAGACATTTAAGTTATATCCTAGTCGAGGATCTTTTAAACAGAGAGGGGGTAAACATTGGGGTGCCTGTGTCCTCTCGATTTTTGTTTTTCCCAAGATATACGCCCATGAGTGCAAGTGCCCTATGCTCTGTAGCTCATTTTTTACATGCTTTAGTAAACACAATACACTTCTCCAGAATGGCCGTTGGCAATATACAGTTCCACTATAAGTCTCACAGGGCTCCCTCTTCTCCTTGCCCTGTCCTGCATTTCTGTTGTTTACGCTTTATGAGGATGGCTCTTCTGACTGATGCGAAGTGATATCTCTTGTAGTATTGACTTCCAGTGCCCACCTGTTTGGTTGGCTAAAAAAGTGTATGCCCTTTTCTTGAATATATACAGAAAAAAACGCATACACCCTTTTTGGCCAACTGCAATGTTGGCAATGTTCAGCTCCTTTTCTTGTGCTTAATGGCGAGTCCTTTCTACCTCCTCAAATCCCTTTCCTGCCATTCTCCCTTGCTTACAAGTCCTTTTCTCTGACTTTCCTCAAGACATTTTTCAGTGATGGATATTTTCAACTCTGCAGTTTCGTGAATTTTACTGTCCCTGAGTTCCATTGTTCAACTTGTGTTTATGGGAACTGGCCACAAAGCAGCGGGATTTCCTCAAGCCCTATACTGTTTCCATGGGCAACCCTAGCCTTTGGTCAATTCGTCTTCCTGATTGGAAATTAGAGTGACATGTGCCTGTCTGAACACCTAGGACTTGTCTCTCATTGTTCCTCATCCTTCCGCTTCATCCTCTGGACAAATTCCAAACTGTACGCAACAGGATGTTGACAGTGCTGCCATCTCCAAGTGGGGAGACTGTTAGTAAAGACGCTGGATGGGTGAACCCGAGCACCAGGAGATGAGGAGATGAGATGCCTTTTCCAAACTCTTCCCGATCAGACGGTATACCATCCTCTGGGTGTGACAGACATGTTTTAGCAGTAGGAAGAGTCCCATTCATGTAAGGAGAACACCAGGGCTTTTTCAAAATCAGTGTCTCCCCGAAACCCAAACTGGGGAATTTTTTAAGCTACGGCTACACATATGTTCATTAAGGGCCTTGGGAAGTAGGCAGAGTCCAAACTTTAGATGATTGAAGTCTTCAGGGTCAGAAGCACTCACCACCAGCTTCCCTTAGGTTACACTTTAACTGTCATTGATAGATGATGTCAATAAAAATATCTATTCTTTTTCAGATTATTTCCCCTTATAGGTTATTGCAAAATGTTGAGTGTAGTTCCCTGTGCTATACAGTAGTTCCTTGTTGATGATCTATTTTATACATAGCAGTGTGTATGTGTTAATCCCAAACTGTTAATTTATCCCTCCTCCCACCTTTCCCCTTTGGTAATAATAAATTATAAGATTTTATACTTCTCAGAAATGGGGGAGCTGAAAGAGAGGTATCATTTTCAATGGAAAAGCATTTAAAACACGATTGAAGCTTTAACCAAGATTATTAGATGTACATCCTTGGAAAGAAATCACTTCGTTTCTCTAATATTGACCTGACAAATAAGACAAACCTTTTCATTGAACTTGCTTATAATAAAGTGATGGAAATAGCCAATGGAAGTGTTAGAAACATCTTATTTTACCCGAGCCTTATACACTGTTCTATGTTAACTACAGTTTGGCTCACACATCTGTTCATTGAGGTTACAATAGTCTCAATTTCTGTTACTGATCCTCCAGAGTGGACCCCAACAAGTGTCCCCCTGCACAGTGTCATTGGGGCCAACAGATCGAGACTGAGTTTGGTTCACAAGCAAAGGAAACTTTATATTTTGATCAGAGAATGGAGAGGTGAGAGCATGCACTACCCCGTGGGCTGTGGGCTGGGCTGCTGTGTAGAGATCCTGTCAGAGTCAGTGGGAGGGAGGGGGCGGAGCTCTCGAGGGCCGGGTTGGCTGCAGCTCAGGCTCTATATCGCGGAGTCTGCACTGGGCCCCAGGAGCTGAGGTGTCGACCCAGCCATTCTGCACTAGGAAATCTGGTCTGAAGTGCCGGGTGTGGAACCTCTGCATGCGGGACCCTAGGAGCACATGAAATTAGACAAAGCACAAAGGATAAAAAAGGTTAGACTTGACTTTATTGCCCAGATTCTATTTTTATCTCCCAGGGATTTTTAATGGGCTTTGCTGGGGACAAACCCCTCCTCTGCCTTTTGTCCCGTTCCTCATTCTTGGAGTGCTGAGGGTGCAGACCCTTCTTCTGTAACTGCTGAGTGCTGAGTTGGGAGCCCTCATACCAAGGGGCGAGGGTCAGAGCTTCTCCCCAGCAGCCTCCAGGTGACGTTGATTGTCCCCAGGCCCCCTGCCTCCCTGCTCGTCCACCTGAGCACCAGCATTGGAAGCGTTATAGATTCTAATGACCTTTAAGGGTCCAGGAAAGAGATGTGCAGAGACGCTGTGGGGGCCAGTTTCACCCCGCCCCACATTTGTTCGGCCACCTTAGGCTGACCGTTTCTGCCAGCCTAGATGTTCTGACCAGTAGTCTGCGCTTTCTTCAATTAGGCCCCTGAATTAACGTACAAACAGCACCAGGTGTCAGAGCCCTGCCCGCTCAACTCCCAGACAGTCCAGGGTCAGTGGTGATCAAGGACCATGATGGCCACTGAGTCAGCAGCCTTTTGAAGTAAACAGGAGTCCAGCCAGTCTTATTGGCCACCATCATCACGGTGTCTGTAGGCTTTTCTATGGTGACAGTGTGATATACGGTTCCCCCGCCAAGATTATTAGCTCCCCTCTGGGTGCAGTAAGTCCTGCAAGCAGTAGTCTACTCTTTTGGGACACACTCTTATTGTTTTATGAGAGAAACTCCAGGTCAAGTGATGTTCACACGAGTCGTCATGGTGCCCTGTTGCCCCCGGTTATCTCTCTGGATGTTGGAGTTGGAGGGCCTCCTCACTCGAGGTTGGTGTGCCCACGGAGCAAACCCTGCAACTTCAGGGCATGGTTGGTGGTTAGGATCACCACGTGGGGTCCTTTTCCCTTAGGAGGGAGGTGGCCTTTTGGGCTGCTGATTTCCAGGTTTTTAGATACCGCCAGTATCTTGGCCAGATGCGGCAGTGGGCCAAGCCCCTTGGTGACCGTAGTTTATCCTACCTGGATGGCATTCTTGCATTGTTCCATTTCAAGTGGTCCCAGTTTTTACACTAATTCTCCAATGGCGATTCACCTTTCACCGGGAATGTAAAGGTCAAAGGGTTTAGCTAAATTAGGGAGTTCCAGGGCAAGGGTCTGAATTGACTGCTCTTTCCATTCTTGAAAGGCCACTTCTGGATTCTATTCAAAAGGATCATCATCTTTTCCTTTCAGTGTTTCATATAGAGGCCCAGCTAGTAGACTGTAGTTAGGGATCCAGAAGCAGCAAACCCTGGCCTCCCCAGGAACCCCTAAGCTGTCTTCTAGTTTTAGAAAGGAGTAAGGCCAAAAATGGTTTCTTCCCTTTCCTGGGATGGGCTTCTCCGACCTTCTGTGAGAATGAAGCCCAGGCAGGTCACCGCAGTCTGTGATATTTGAGCTTTTTCTTGGACAACTTCTATCCTTTATTGGCTTGGTAGTTCAGAGGCCTCCTTAGTAGGGCTGGCGATCAGAATGTCGTCTGCGTACTGAAGGAGGGTTTCCTTTTCCAGAGGTAGAACTTTTAGGTCTTTAGCTAAGGTTTCCCCAAAAATGGTGTGGGAATTTTTGCACCCTTGGGGCAAGACGGCCCGGAAGTATTGTTTTAGTTGTATGTTGAGTCCTGCCACTCACAAGCCAAAATTTCTTGTGACTCTGGGACTAATGGAATACAAAAGAAGGCATCATTGAAGACTAATACAGAATACCATGTCCTGGTGGTTGGTAGAATGACCAGCAGGGTGTAGGAATTAGGAGCAACTGGAGGTATATCCTCGGTGGCTTCACTGACTGTCCTGACATCTTTTACCAGGTCCCCAGCAGCCCATGGGGCTCTCGTGGTCAGACCAATCCCAGAATATGGAGCTCACCTGGGCAGGTACCCCAACCCCACCCCAGCCCACGGGGCTCTCGTGGTCAGGCCCCTCCCAGGATACAGAGCTACCCTTGCAGGTACCGTGGCAGGGCTGGGCACACAGGAACCGTGCACATAGCCCTCATTGCAGAGCACCCCCAGCTCACCTGTCGCTCAGAGCTGACACAGAGCACCTCAGAGCAGGACTTGAACTAACAAACAGCAGCTGCGACAGGTCTGTGACCCTGGGCATCACTCTGTGCGGCCTCCCTCCACCTGGTCTTCCAGAGACTTCCACTGCACCCGGGGCACCAGGCCTCTGTCTCCAACCACCACCCACCCCTCCTCTCCCTGACTCCTGGGTTCCTCTCATTAGGAGAGGGTTTTCTTGAAGTTGTCTCCCACTCATGGGCCAGATAAAATGATTAGAAAACAAGCCAAAGCTGCAGCCCCTTGTCTATCCTGACTCTCAGGAGCCCACACCTGTTCCTTGGACCTGGCCGGTTCAGCAAGTTCCATTTTCTGCAACTGTGAGCCCCTGAGGGGTGATGATTGGCTGAGCTGGGCAGCCTAACCGTGCTGGCCAGCCCTCCCCAGGTGTGCCTGGGTTGAGATCAATATAAATACCACTCCAGGCAGCAAGAGCCCCTGCAGCCATGCCTGACGCCATTTTCTCTGCCCTGTCAGCAGTCTCGGGGCTGGGCTGGTGGGAGGGAGTGAGAGGCCACGGCTTTGTGGGTGGCCCAGTGTGAGTGGGGCTCTGCTGGACTTTCTGCAGCAGTTGCCAGGCTGCCACCTGCTAAAGAAGAGGATGTGTCACCCATACCTGCTGCTGGAATTTCTCCCTGGGCAGAGGTGAGGAAGGAAAAAAGCAGTGGGGGCAGGGACAGGACGGGTATCTCAGGCAGGGAAATGGAAATCTTCCAGAAGAGCACCCAGGGCCAGGACCATCCTGGCTGGCCTGCAGGCACCAAGTCGGCCGGCATGCTGTCACTCGTGTGGCTCTATGGCCCTTCCTCTAGGCTTTCAAGTCCTTGTATATATTCAGGTGTTTTACCTGGGATGGGTGGGAATAGTTCAGCAGCAACTGGCCTGGGGCTCAGCTCACGTTTACTCACAGATGCCTCGGCACGGTGCCCCAGCTTTGCAATGAGGACGCTTGTTGCGTGGGGGCTGCTGGCTGAATGGGAGATGATTCCCCACCACTGACCAACTTCAGAATTGTTTACAACTGGAGCAAGTGCCCTGATACGGTTTTCCTCTGTGGAACTGGAGGGTTCTGTGTTTTTTTTCTCTTTTTCGTTTTTGGTTCAAGGTAGATTTTATTCCTCTTTTTTGTATTTACAGATAGAAGCATGGAAATAATTTATTCATATAAATACATGTATGTGAAGGGAATAATTGTTTTTTCTGTTTTATTTTTTAAATTTTATTTCTTTTCAATTTTGAATTTTATTTTATATTTTTATACAGCAGGTTCTTATTGGTTATCTATTTTATACATATAAATGTATACATGCCAATCCCAGTCTCTCAACTCCTCCCACCACCACCCCCCCAACAGCTTTCCCCCCTTGTTGTCCATACATTTGTTGTCTACATCTGTTGCTCTATTTATGCCTTGCAAAATGGTTAATCTGTACGGTTTTTCTAGGTTCCACATACATGCATGAATATACAAGATTTGTTTTTCTCTTTCTGACTTACTTCACTCTGTATGACAGTCTCTAGATCCATCGACGTCTCGACAAATGACCCAATTTCATTCCTTTTCATGGCTTAGTAATATTCCATTTTATATATGTACCACAGCTTTATGCATTCGTCTGTCTGTGGGCATTTAGGTTGCTTCCATTACATCGATATTGTAAATAGTGATGCAATGAACATTGCGGTGAATGTCTCTTTTTGATTTATGGTTTTGTCTGGGTATATGTCCAGTACTGGGATTGCTGTATCATATGGTAATTCTATTGTTAGTTTCTTAAGAAACTCCATATTGTTCTCCATAGTGAATGTAACAATTTATATTCCCAACAATAGTGGAAGAGGGTTCCTTTTCTCCACACCCTTTCCAGCATTTATTGTTTGTAGATTTTCTGATGATGCCCATTCTATCAGGTGTGAGGTGATACCTCATTGTTGAGTCCATTTTGTTGAGCAAGGGGTAGGTCTTGTCTATTACACATTTGGCTTATGGAACAGTATCTGTGCTAATGTCAAACTCTGGTTTTATGCAGCACCCCAACTCACCTTCCCCCTTAAACAAGCATAAGTTGGTTTGCTAAACTTGAGACCCTGTTCTGTTTTGTAATTCAGTTCATGTGTAGCCAAGTTCACATTCCGTGTATTAGTGATATCTTATGATGTTTCTTTTTCTGTGTGACTTATTTCAGTTAGAATCATCATACCCGAATCCACTCATTATGCTGCTACGGGCCTGATGACATAGATTTCATTGCTGAGTGATATTGCATTGTACATAAGTACCACAACTTCTTTATCCATTTCTTACTTTCTACGATATTGAACTTGTACCATAAACAAGGTTCTTGTAAAAAGAGCTGTCCTAAACATTGGGGTGGCTGTGTCTTTTTGAATTTACTTTTCCTAAGCTACAGCACCATAAGTGGAAGTGCCCTAGGCTCTCTTGCGTTGTTTTTTAGATGTTTCAGAAAACACCATACACTTCTCCCGAGTGGCTGTTGGCAATTTACATCCCGCCCATCAGCATAACAAGGCTCCCAGTTCTCCATGGCCTGTCCTGCCTTTCTGGATTTTACACTTTTTTCAGATGGCCCTTTTGACCAGGGGGAAGTGAGACTTCATTGTAGTGCAGATTTCCTTTGCAAGCTTGCTTGGTTGGCCAAAAAGGGCGTATGCGTTTTTTCCTGAATATATTCAGGAAAAAACTCATACGCCCTTTTTGGCCAAGTGCATCATTGTGGACGTTCTGCCTCTTTTCCTATACTTTAAATGCAATTCCAGTCTACCTCCTGAAATCGGTTTCCTGCAATTCTGCCCCGCTTTCAAGTCCTCTTGGCAGCCTTACTTCAGTATATTTTTGGACGATAGCTGTCATTTATAACTCTGCAGGTTTGTGAATTACAGTGCCCCTGAGCTCCTTTCTTCAACTCGCTTTCTTGGGAGCTGGCCGCAACACCGCAGCATTGCTTCAGGCCCTAATCTGGTTCCGGCACGGCACGCTGAGCCTTTGGTTAATTCCTCTTCCTGGTGGGAAATGAGAGTTAAATTTGCCCGTCCAGACACCTCCAGCTAGTCTCTCATTGGTTCTCCCTATTCCTGTTCATCTTCCGCAGAAATTGCAAACTGGGCCAAACAGGAGGTTAAAGGCACTGACTCTCCAAGTCGGGAGAGTGTTAGTAAAGCGTCTGGAATGATGCACCCGAGTACCAGGGGACGAGAACTGAGACATATTGGAACACGTCTCCCGATCACACGGTTGATCATACTCTGGGTTCCACGTGCATGTTTTAGCTGAAGGAAGAATCCCTTAAACCTGGAGAGTTGAGACCCGTGGAATGGGTACCATGCAATATGACTTCAAAGGGTCTTCATTTGCTCACCGAACCTCTCCAATCCTATCATTGCTGCGTTTATGCCCCTGTACACACGCTTGATTTTCTTTCAGAGACATAGCAATCCATAGGTTTTAAGATACTTACTAGTCAGGTACATTCTTAGGCGTTTAATATGGGCTGTTGAGTCCATTTCGTTGAGCAAGGAGTAGCTCTTGTCTATTCCATATTTGGCTTAAGGAACTTTATCTGTGCTCATTTCAATCTCAGGTTTTATGCAGCACCCCAACTCACCTTTCCCCTTAAGCAAGCATAGGTTGGTTTTCTAAATTTGAGACCCTGTTCTGTTTTGTAATCCAGTTCCTGTGTAGCCAAGTTTACATTCCGTGTATTAGTGATATCTTATGATGTTTCTTTTTCTGTGTGACTTATTTCAGTTAGAATCATCATACCTGAATCCACTCATTATGCTGCTACGGGCCTGATGACATAGAATTCATTGCTGAGTGATATTGCATTGAACGTAAGTACCACAACTTCTTTATCCATTTTTCACTTTCTGCGATATTGAACTTGTACCGTAAACGAGGTTCTTGTAAACAGAGCCGTCCCAAACTTTGGGGTGGCTGTGTCTTTTTGATTTTAATTTCCCTAAGCTATAGGACCATAAGTGGAAGTGCCCTAGGCTCCGCTGCTATGTTTTTTAGGTGTTTCAGGAAGCACCATACACTTCTTCCGAGTGGCTGTTGGCAATTTACATCCCGCCCATCAGCATAACAAGGCTCCCAGTTCTCCATGGCCTGTCCTGCCTTTCTGGATTTTACATGTTTTTCAGGTGGCCCTTTTGACCGGGGGGAAGTGAGACTTCATTGTAGTGCAGATTTCCTTTGCAAGCTTGCTTGGTTGGCCAAAAAGGGCGTATGCGTTTTTTCCTGAATATATTCAGGAAAAAACGCATACGCCCTTTTTGGCCAAGTGCATCATTGTGGACGTTCTGCCTCTTTTCCTATGCTTTTAATGCAATTCCAGTCTACCTCCTGAAATCGGTTTCCTGCAATTCTGCCCCACATTCAAGTCCTCTTGGCAGCCTTACTTCAGTATATTTTTGGACGATAGCTGACATTTATAACTCTGCAGGTTTGTGAATTACAGTGCCCCTGAGCTCCTTTCTTCAACTCGCTTTCTTGGGAGCTGGCCGGAACACCGCAGCATTGCTTCAGGCCCTAATCTGGTTCCGGCACGGCACGCTGAGCCTTTGGTTAATTCCTCTTCCTGGTGGGAAATGAGAGTTAAATTTGCCCGTCCAGACACCTCCAGCTAGTCTCTCATTGGTTCTCCCTATTCCTGTTCATCTTCCACAGAAATTGCAAACTGGGCCAAACAGGAGGTTAAAGGCACTGAGTCTCCAAGTCGGGAGAGTGTTAGTAAAGCGTCTGGAATGATGCACCCGAGTACCAGGGGACGAGAACTGAGACATATTGGAACACGTCTCCCGATCACACGGTTGATCATACTCTGGGTTCCACGTGCATGTTTTACCTGAAGGAAGAATCCCTTAAACCTGGAGAGTTGAGACCCGTGGAATGGGTACCATGCAATATGACTTCAAAGGGTCTTCATTTGCTCACCGAACCTCTCCAATCCTATCATTGCTGCGTTTATGCCCCTGTACACACGCTTGATTTTCTTTCAGAGACATAGCAATCCATAGGTTTTAAGATACTTACTAGTCAGGTACATTCTTAGGCGTTTAATATGGGCTGTTGAGTCCATTTCGTTGAGCAAGGAGTAGCTCTTGTCTATTCCATATTTGGCTTAAGGAACTTTATCTGTGCTCATTTCAATCTCAGGTTTTATGCAGCACCCCAACTCACCTTTCCCCTTAAGCAAGCATAAGTTGGTTTTCTAAATTTGAGACCCTGTTCTGTTTTGTAATCCAGTTCCTGTGTAGCCAAGTTTACATTCCGTGTATTAGTGATATCTTATGATGTTTCTTTTTCTGTGTGACTTATTTCAGTTAGAATCATCATACCTGAATCCACTCATTATGCTGCTACGGGCCTGATGACATAGAATTCATTGCTGAGTGATATTGCATTGAACGTAAGTACGACAACTTCTTTATCCATTTTTCACTTTCTGCGATATTGAACTTGTACCGTAAACGAGGTTCTTGTAAACAGAGCCGTCCCAAACTTTGGGGTGGCTGTGTCTTTTTGATTTTAATTTCCCTAAGCTATAGGACCATAAGTGGAAGTGCCCTAGGCTCCGCTGCTATGTTTTTTAGGTGTTTCAGGAAGCACCATACACTTCTTCCGAGTGGCTGTTGGCAATTTACATCCCGCCCATCAGCATAACAAGGCTCCCATTTCTCCATGGCCTGTCCTAGCTTTCTGGATTTTACACTTTTTTCAGGTGGCCCTTTTGACCGGGGGGAAGTGAGACTTCATTGTAGTGCAGATTTCCTTTGCAAGCTTGCTTGGTTGGCCAAAAAGGGCGTATGCGTTTTTTCCTGAATATATTCAGGAAAAAACGCATACGCCCTTTTTGGCCAAGTGCATCATTGTGGACGTTCTGCCTCTTTTCCTATGCTTTAAATGCAATTCCAGTCTACCTCCTGAAATCGGTTTCCTGCAATTCTGCCCCACATTCAAGTCCTCTTGGCAGCCTTACTTCAGTATATTTTTGGACGATAGCTGACATTTATAACTCTGCAGGTTTGTGAATTACAGTGCCCCTGAGCTCCTTTCTTCAACTCGCTTTCTTGGGAGCTGGCCGGAACACCGCAGCATTGCTTCAGGCCCTAATCTGGTTCCGGCACGGCACGCTGAGCCTTTGGTTAATTCCTCTTCCTGGTGGGAAATGAGAGTTAAATTTGCCCGTCCAGACACCTCCAGCTAGTCTCTCATTGGTTCTCCCTATTCCTGTTCATCTTCCACAGAAATTGCAAACTGGGCCAAACAGGAGGTTAAAGGCACTGACTCTCCAAGTCGGGAGAGTGTTAGTAAAGCGTCTGGAATGATGCACCCGAGTACCAGGGGACGAGAACTGAGACATATTGGAACACGTCTCCCGATCACACGGTTGATCATACTCTGGGTTCCACGTGCATGTTTTACCTGAAGGAAGAATCCCTTAAACCTGGAGAGTTGAGACCCGTGGAATGGGTACCATGCAATATGACTTCAAAGGGTCTTCATTTGCTCACCGAACCTCTCCAATCCTATCATTGCTGCGTTTATGCCCCTGTACACACGCTTGATTTTCTTTCAGAGACATAGCAATCCATAGGTTTTAAGATACTTACTAGTCAGGTACATTCTTAGGCGTTTAATATGGGCTGTTGAGTCCATTTCGTTGAGCAAGGAGTAGCTCTTGTCTATTCCATATTTGGCTTAAGGAACTTTATCTGTGCTCATTTCAATCTCAGGTTTTATGCAGCACCCCAACTCACCTTTCCCCTTAAGCAAGCATAAGTTGGTTTTCTAAATTTGAGACCCTGTTCTGTTTTGTAATCCAGTTCCTGTGTAGCCAAGTTTACATTCCGTGTATTAGTGATATCTTATGATGTTTCTTTTTCTGTGTGACTTATTTCAGTTAGAATCATCATACCTGAATCCACTCATTATGCTGCTACGGGCCTGATGACATAGAATTCATTGCTGAGTGATATTGCATTGAACGTAAGTACCACAACTTCTTTATCCATTTTTCACTTTCTGCGATATTGAACTTGTACCGTAAACGAGGTTCTTGTAAACAGAGCCGTCCCAAACTTTGGGGTGGCTGTGTCTTTTTGATTTTAATTTCCCTAAGCTATAGGACCATAAGTGGAAGTGCCCTAGGCTCCGCTGCTATGTTTTTTAGGTGTTTCAGGAAGCACCATACACTTCTTCCGAGTGGCTGTTGGCAATTTACATCCCGCCCATCAGCATAACAAGGCTCCCAGTTCTCCATGGCCTGTCCTGCCTTTCTGGATTTTACACGTTTTTCAGGTGGCCCTTTTGACCGGGGGGAAGTGAGACTTCATTGTAGTGCAGATTTCCTTTGCAAGCTTGCTTGGTTGGCCAAAAAGGGCGTATGCGTTTTTTCCTGAATATATTCAGGAAAAAACGCATACGCCCTTTTTGGCCAAGTGCATCATTGTGGACGTTCTGCCTCTTTTCCTATGCTTTAAATGCAATTCCAGTCTACCTCCTGAAATCGGTTTCCTGCAATTCTGCCCCACATTCAAGTCCTCTTGGCAGCCTTACTTCAGTATATTTTTGGACGATAGCTGACATTTATAACTCTGCAGGTTTGTGAATTACAGTGCCCCTGAGCTCCTTTCTTCAACTCGCTTTCTTGGGAGCTGGCCGGAACACCGCAGCATTGCTTCAGGCCCTAATCTGGTTCCGGCACGGCACGCTGAGCCTTTGGTTAATTCCTCTTCCTGGTGGGAAATGAGAGTTAAATTTGCCCGTCCAGACACCTCCAGCTAGTCTCTCATTGGTTCTCCCTATTCCTGTTCATCTTCCACAGAAATTGCAAACTGGGCCAAACAGGAGGTTAAAGGCACTGACTCTCCAAGTCGGGAGAGTGTTAGTAAAGCGTCTGGAATGATGCACCCGAGTACCAGGGGACGAGAACTGAGACATATTGGAACACGTCTCCCGATCACACGGTTGATCATACTCTGGGTTCCACGTGCATGTTTTACCTGAAGGAAGAATCCCTTAAACCTGGAGAGTTGAGACCCGTGGAATGGGTACCATGCAATATGACTTCAAAGGGTCTTCATTTGCTCACCGAACCTCTCCAATCCTATCATTGCTGCGTTTATGCCCCTGTACACACGCTTGATTTTCTTTCAGAGACATAGCAATCCATAGGTTTTAAGATACTTACTAGTCAGGTACATTCTTAGGCGTTTAATATGGGCTGTTGAGTCCATTTCGTTGAGCAAGGAGTAGCTCTTGTCTATTCCATATTTGGCTTAAGGAACTTTATCTGTGCTCATTTCAATCTCAGGTTTTATGCAGCACCCCAACTCACCTTTCCCCTTAAGCAAGCATAAGTTGGTTTTCTAAATTTGAGACCCTGTTCTGTTTTGTAATCCAGTTCCTGTGTAGCCAAGTTTACATTCCGTGTATTAGTGATATCTTATGATGTTTCTTTTTCTGTGTGACTTATTTCAGTTAGAATCATCATACCTGAATCCACTCATTATGCTGCTACGGGCCTGATGACATAGAATTCATTGCTGAGTGATATTGCATTGAACGTAAGTACCACAACTTCTTTATCCATTTTTCACTTTCTGCGATATTGAACTTGTACCGTAAACGAGGTTCTTGTAAACAGAGCCGTCCCAAACTTTGGGGTGGCTGTGTCTTTTTGATTTTAATTTCCCTAAGCTATAGGACCATAAGTGGAAGTGCCCTAGGCTCCGCTGCTATGTTTTTTAGGTGTTTCAGGAAGCACCATACACTTCTTCCGAGTGGCTGTTGGCAATTTACATCCCGCCCATCAGCATAACAAGGCTCCCAGTTCTCCATGGCCTGTCCTGCCTTTCTGGATTTTACACTTTTTTCAGGTGGCCCTTTTGACCGGGGGGAAGTGAGACTTCATTGTAGTGCAGATTTCCTTTGCAAGCTTGCTTGGTTGGCCAAAAAGGGCGTATGCGTTTTTTCCTGAATATATTCAGGAAAAAACGCATACGCCCTTTTTGGCCAAGTGCATCATTGTGGACGTTCTGCCTCTTTTCCTATGCTTTAAATGCAATTCCAGTCTACCTCCTGAAATCGGTTTCCTGCAATTCTGCCCCACATTCAAGTCCTCTTGGCAGCCTTACTTCAGTATATTTTTGGACGATAGCTGACATTTATAACTCTGCAGGTTTGTGAATTACAGTGCCCCTGAGCTCCTTTCTTCAACTCGCTTTCTTGGGAGCTGGCCGGAACACCGCAGCATTGCTTCAGGCCCTAATCTAGTTCCGGCACGGCACGCTGAGCCTTTGGTTAATTCCTCTTCCTGGTGGGAAATGAGAGTTAAATTTGCCCGTACAGACACCTCCAGCTAGTCTCTCATTGGTTCTCCCTATTCCTGTTCATCTTCCGCAGAAATTGCAAACTGGGCCAAACAGGAGGTTAAAGGCACTGACTCTCCAAGTCGGGAGAGTGTTAGTAAAGCGTCTGGAATGATGCACCCGAGTACCAGGGGACGAGAACTGAGACATATTGGAACACGTCTCCCGATCACATGGTTGATCATACTCTGGGTTCCACGTGCATGTTTTAGCTGAAGGAAGAATCCCTTAAACCTGGAGAGTTGAGACCCGTGGAATGGGTACCATGCAATATGACTTCAAAGGGTCTTCATTTGCTCACCGAATCTCTCCAATCCTATCATTGCTGCGTTTATGCCCCTGTACACACGCTTGATTTTCTTTCAGAGACATAGCAATCCATAGGTTTTAAGATACTTACTAGTCAGGTACATTCTTAGGCGTTTAATATGGGGTGTTGAGTCCATTTCGTTGAGCAAGGAGTAGCTCTTGTCTATTCCATATTTGGCTTAAGGAACTTTATCTGTGCTCATTTCAATCTCAGGTTTTATGCAGTACCCCAACTCACCTTTCCCCTTAAGCAAGCATAAGTTGGTTTTCTAAATTTGAGACCCTGTTCTGTTTTGTAATCCAGTTCCTGTGTAGCCAAGTTTACATTCCGTGTATTAGTGATATCTTATGATGTTTCTTTTTCTGTGTGACTTATTTCAGTTAGAATCATCATACCTGAATCCACTCATTATGCTGCTACGGGCCTGATGACATAGAATTCATTGCTGAGTGATATTGCATTGAACGTAAGTACCACAACTTCTTTATCCATTTTTCACTTTCTGCGATATTGAACTTGTACCGTAAACGAGGTTCTTGTAAACAGAGCCGTCCCAAACTTTGGGGTGGCTGTGTCTTTTTGATTTTAATTTCCCTAAGCTATAGGACCATAAGTGGAAGTGCCCTAGGCTCCGCTGCTATGTTTTTTAGGTGTTTCAGGAAGCACCATACACTTCTTCCGAGTGGCTGTTGGCAATTTACATCCCGCCCATCAGCATAACAAGGCTCCCAGTTCTCCATGGCCTGTCCTGCCTTTCTGGATTTTACACTTTTTTCAGGTGGCCCTTTTGACCGGGGGGAAGTGAGACTTCATTGTAGTGCAGATTTCCTTTGCAAGCTTGCTTTGTTGGCCAAAAAGGGCGTATGCGTTTTTTCCTGAATATATTCAGGAAAAAACGCATACGCACTTTTTGGCCAAGTGCATCATTGTGGACGTTCTGCCTCTTTTCCTATGCTTTAAATGCAATTCCAGTCTACCTCCTGAAATTGGTTTCCTGCAATTCTGCCCCGCTTTGAAGTCCTCTTGGCAGCCTTACTTCAATATATTTTTGGACGATAGCTGTCGTTTATAACTCTGCAGGTTTGTGAATTACAGTGCCCCTGAGCTCCTTTCTTCAACTCGCTTTCTTGTGAGCTGGCCGCAACACCGCAGGATTGATTCAGGCCCTAATTTGGATCCGGCACGGCACGCTGAGCCTTTGGTTAATTCCTCTTCCTGGTGGGAAATGAGAGTTAAATTTGCCCGTCCAGACACCTCCAGCTAGTCTCTCATTGGTTCTCCCTATTCCTGTTCATCTTCCTCAGAAATTGCAAATGGGCCAAACAGGAGGTTAAAGGCACTGACTCTCCAAGTCGGGAGAGTGTTAGTAAAGCGTCTGGAATGTTGCACCCGAGTACCAGGGGACGAGAACTGAGACATGTTGTAACACGTCTCCCGATCACACGGTTGATCATACTCTGGGTTCCACGTGCATGTTTTAGCTGAAGGAAGAATCCCTTAAACCTGGAGAGTTGAGACCCGTGGAATGGGTACCATGCAATATGACTTCAAAGGGTCTTCATTTGCTCACCGAACCTCTCCAATCCTATCATTGCTGCGTTTATGCCCCTGTACACACGCTTGATTTTCTTTCAGAGACATAGCAATCCATAGGTTTTAAGATACTTACTAGTCAGGTACATTCTTAGGCGTTTAATATGGGCTGTTGAGTCCATTTCGTTGAGCAAGGAGTAGCTCTTGTCTATTCCATATTTGGCTTAAGGAACTTTATCTGTGCTCATTTCAATCTCAGGTTTTATGCAGCACCCCAACTCACCTTTCCCCTTAAGCAAGCATAAGTTGGTTTTCTAAATTTGAGACCCTGTTCTGTTTTGTAATCCAGTTCCTGTGTAGCCAAGTTTACATCCTGTGTATTAGTGATATCTTATGATGTTTCTTTTTCTGTGTGACTTATTTCAGTTAGAATCATCATACCTGAATCCACTCATTATGCTGCTACGGGCCTGATGACATAGATTTCATTGCTGAGTGATAATGCATTGTACGTAAGTACCACAATTTATTTATCCATTTTTCACTTTCTGCGATATTGAACTTGTACCGTAAACGAGGTTCTTGTAAACAGAGCCATCCCAAACTTTGGGGTGGCTGTGTCTTTTTGATTTTAATTTCCCTAAGCTATAGGACCATAAGTGGAAGTGCCCTAGGCTCTGTTGCTTTGTTTTTTAGATGTTTCAGGAAACACCATACACCTCTCCCGAGTGGCTGTTGGCAATTTACATCCCGCCCATCAGCATAACAAGGCTCCCAGTTCTCCATGGCCTGTCCTGCCTTTCTGGATTTTACACTTTTTTCAGATGGCCCTTTTGACCGGGGGGAAGTGAGACTTCATTGTAGTGCAGATTTCCTTTGCAAGCTTGCTTGGTTGGCCAAAAAGGGCGTATGCGTTTTTTTCCTGAATATATTCAGGAAAAAATGCATACGCCCTTTTTGGCCAAGTGCATCATTGTGGACGTTCTGCCTCTTTTCCTATGCTTTAAATGCAATTCCAGTCTACCTCCTGAAATCGGTTTCCTGCAATTCTGCCCCGCTTTCAAGTCCTCTTGAGAGCCTTACATCAGTATATTTTTGGACGATAGCTGTCATTTATAACTCTGCAGGTTTGTGAATTACAGTGCCCCTGAGCTCCTTTCTTCAACTCGCTTTCTTGGGAGCTGGCCGCAACACCGCAGGATTGCTTCAGGCCCTAATCTGGTTCCGGCACGGCACGCTGAACCTTTGGTTAATTCCTCTTCCTGGTGGGAAATGAGATTTAAATTTGCCCGTCCAGACACCTCCACCTAGTCTCTCATTGGTTCTCCGTATTCCTGTTCATCTTCCTCAGAAATTGCAAATGGGCCAAACAGGAGGTTAAAGGCACTGACTCTCCAAGTCGGGAGAGTGTTAGTAAAGCGTCTGGAATGTTGCACCCGAGTACCAGGGGACGAGAACTGAGACATATTGGAACACGTCTCCCGATCACACGGTTGATCATACTCTGGGTTCCACGTGCATGTTTTAGCTGAAGGCAGAATCCCTTAAACCTGGAGAGTTGAGACCCGTGGAATGGGTACCATGCAATATGACTTCAAAGGGTCTTCATTTGCTCACCGAACCTCTCCAATCCTATCACTGCTGCGTTTATGCCCCTGTACACACGCTTGATTTTCTTTCAGAGACATAGCAATCCGTAGGTTTTAAGATACTTACTAGTCAGGTACATTCTTAGGCGTTTAATATGGGGTGTTGAATCCATTTCGTTGAGCAAGGAGTAGTTCTTGTCTATTCCATATTTGGCTTAAGGAACTTTATCTGTGCTCATTTCAATCTCTGGTTTTATGCAGCACCCCAACTCACCTTTCCCCTTAAGCAAGCATAAGTTGGTTTTCTGAATTTGAGACCCTGTTCTGTTTTGTAATCCAGTTCCTGTGTAGCCAAGTTTACATTCCGTGTATTAGTGATATCTTATGATGTTTCTTTTTCTGTGTGACTTATTTCAGTTAGAATCATCATACCTGAATCCACTCATTATGCTGCTACGGGCCTGATGACATAGATTTCATTGCTGAGTGATATTGCATTGTACGTAAGTACCACAACTTCTTTATCCATTTTTCACTTTCTGCGATATTGAACTTGTACCGTAAACGAGGTTCTTGTAAACAGAGCCGTCCCAAACTTTGGGGTGGCTGTGTCTTTTTGATTTTAATTTCCCTAAGCTATAGGACCATAAGTGGAAGTGCCCTAGGCTCTGTTGCTTTGTTTTTTAGATGTTTCAGGAAACACCATACACCTCTCCCGAGTGGCTCTTGGCAATTTACATCCCGCCCATCAGCATAACAAGGCTCCCAGTTCTCCATGGCCTGTCCTGCCTTTCTGGATTTTACACTTTTTTCAGGTGGCCCTTTTGACCGGGGGGAAGTGAGACTTCATTGTAGTGCAGATTTCCTTTGCAAGCTTGCTTGGTTGGCCAAAAAGGGCGTATGCGTTTTTTCCTGAATATATTCAGGAAAAAACGCATACGCCCTTTTTGGCCAAGTGCATCATTGTGGACGTTCTGCCTCTTTTCCTATGCTTTAAATGCAATTCCAGTCTACCTCCTGAAATCGGTTTCCTGCAATTCTGCCCCACATTCAAGTCCTCTTGGCAGCCTTACTTCAGTATATTTTTGGACGATAGCTGTCATTTATAACTCTGCAGGTTTGTGAATTACAGTGCCCCTGAGCTCCTTTCTTCAACTCGCTTTCTTGGGAGCTGGCCGGAACACCGCAGCATTGCTTCAGGCCCTAATCTAGTTCCGGCACGGCACGCTGAGCCTTTGGTTAATTCCTCTTCCTGGTGGGAAATGAGAGTTAAATTTGCCCGTACAGACACCTCCAGCTAGTCTCTCATTGGTTCTCCCTATTCCTGTTCATCTTCCGCAGAAATTGCAAACTGGGCCAAACAGGAGGTTAAAGGCACTGACTCTCCAAGTCGGGAGAGTGTTAGTAAAGCGTCTGGAATGATGCACCCGAGTACCAGGGGACGAGAACTGAGACATATTGGAACACGTCTCCCGATCACATGGTTGATCATACTCTGGGTTCCACGTGCATGTTTTAGCTGAAGGAAGAATCCCTTAAACCTGGAGAGTTGAGACCCGTGGAATGGGTACCATGCAATATGACTTCAAAGGGTCTTCATTTGCTCACCGAATCTCTCCAATCCTATCATTGCTGCGTTTATGCCCCTGTACACACGCTTGATTTTCTTTCAGAGACATAGCAATCCATAGGTTTTAAGATACTTACTAGTCAGGTACATTCTTAGGCGTTTAATATGGGGTGTTGAGTCCATTTCGTTGAGCAAGGAGTAGCTCTTGTCTATTCCATATTTGGCTTAAGGAACTTTATCTGTGCTCATTTCAATCTCAGGTTTTATGCAGTACCCCAACTCACCTTTCCCCTTAAGCAAGCATAAGTTGGTTTTCTAAATTTGAGACCCTGTTCTGTTTTGTAATCCAGTTCCTGTGTAGCCAAGTTTACATTCCGTGTATTAGTGATATCTTATGATGTTTCTTTTTCTGTGTGACTTATTTCAGTTAGAATCATCATACCTGAATCCACTCATTATGCTGCTACGGGCCTGATGACATAGAATTCATTGCTGAGTGATATTGCATTGAACGTAAGTACCACAACTTCTTTATCCATTTTTCACTTTCTGCGATATTGAACTTGTACCGTAAACGAGGTTCTTGTAAACAGAGCCGTCCCAAACTTTGGGGTGGCTGTGTCTTTTTGATTTTAATTTCCCTAAGCTATAGGACCATAAGTGGAAGTGCCCTAGGCTCCGCTGCTATGTTTTTTAGGTGTTTCAGGAAGCACCATACACTTCTTCCGAGTGGCTGTTGGCAATTTACATCCCGCCCATCAGCATAACAAGGCTCCCAGTTCTCCATGGCCTGTCCTGCCTTTCTGGATTTTACACTTTTTTCAGGTGGCCCTTTTGACCGGGGGGAAGTGAGACTTCATTGTAGTGCAGATTTCCTTTGCAAGCTTGCTTTGTTGGCCAAAAAGGGCGTATGCGTTTTTTCCTGAATATATTCAGGAAAAAACGCATACGCACTTTTTGGCCAAGTGCATCATTGTGGACGTTCTGCCTCTTTTCCTATGCTTTAAATGCAATTCCAGTCTACCTCCTGAAATCGGTTTCCTGCAATTCTGCCCCGCTTTGAAGTCCTCTTGGCAGCCTTACTTCAATATATTTTTGGACGATAGCTGTCGTTTATAACTCTGCAGGTTTGTGAATTACAGTGCCCCTGAGCTCCTTTCTTCAACTCGCTTTCTTGTGAGCTGGCCGCAACACCGCAGGATTGATTCAGGCCCTAATTTGGATCCGGCACGGCACGCTGAGCCTTTGGTTAATTCCTCTTCCTGGTGGGAAATGAGAGTTAAATTTGCCCGTCCAGACACCTCCAGCTAGTCTCTCATTGGTTCTCCCTATTCCTGTTCATCTTCCTCAGAAATTGCAAATGGGCCAAACAGGAGGTTAAAGGCACTGACTCTCCAAGTCGGGAGAGTGTTAGTAAAGCGTCTGGAATGTTGCACCCGAGTACCAGGGGACGAGAACTGAGACATGTTGTAACACGTCTCCCGATCACACGGTTGATCATACTCTGGGTTCCACGTGCATGTTTTAGCTGAAGGAAGAATCCCTTAAACCTGGAGAGTTGAGACCCGTGGAATGGGTACCATGCAATATGACTTCAAAGGGTCTTCATTTGCTCACCGAACCTCTCCAATCCTATCATTGCTGCGTTTATGCCCCTGTACACACGCTTGATTTTCTTTCAGAGACATAGCAATCCATAGGTTTTAAGATACTTACTAGTCAGGTACATTCTTAGGCGTTTAATATGGGCTGTTGAGTCCATTTCGTTGAGCAAGGAGTAGCTCTTGTCTATTCCATATTTGGCTTAAGGAACTTTATCTGTGCTCATTTCAATCTCAGGTTTTATGCAGCACCCCAACTCACCTTTCCCCTTAAGCAAGCATAAGTTGGTTTTCTAAATTTGAGACCCTGTTCTGTTTTGTAATCCAGTTCCTGTGTAGCCAAGTTTACATCCTGTGTATTAGTGATATCTTATGATGTTTCTTTTTCTGTGTGACTTATTTCAGTTAGAATCATCATACCTGAATCCACTCATTATGCTGCTACGGGCCTGATGACATAGATTTCATTGCTGAGTGATAATGCATTGTACGTAAGTACCACAATTTATTTATCCATTTTTCACTTTCTGCGATATTGAACTTGTACCGTAAACGAGGTTCTTGTAAACAGAGCCATCCCAAACTTTGGGGTGGCTGTGTCTTTTTGATTTTAATTTCCCTAAGCTATAGGACCATAAGTGGAAGTGCCCTAGGCTCTGTTGCTTTGTTTTTTAGATGTTTCAGGAAACACCATACACCTCTCCCGAGTGGCTGTTGGCAATTTACATCCCGCCCATCAGCATAACAAGGCTCCCAGTTCTCCATGGCCTGTCCTGCCTTTCTGGATTTTACACTTTTTTCAGATGGCCCTTTTGACCGGGGGGAAGTGAGACTTCATTGTAGTGCAGATTTCCTTTGCAAGCTTGCTTGGTTGGCCAAAAAGGGCGTATGCGTTTTTTTCCTGAATATATTCAGGAAAAAATGCATACGCCCTTTTTGGCCAAGTGCATCATTGTGGACGTTCTGCCTCTTTTCCTATGCTTTAAATGCAATTCCAGTCTACCTCCTGAAATCGGTTTCCTGCAATTCTGCCCCGCTTTCAAGTCCTCTTGAGAGCCTTACATCAGTATATTTTTGGACGATAGCTGTCATTTATAACTCTGCAGGTTTGTGAATTACAGTGCCCCTGAGCTCCTTTCTTCAACTCGCTTTCTTGGGAGCTGGCCGCAACACCGCAGGATTGCTTCAGGCCCTAATCTGGTTCCGGCACGGCACGCTGAACCTTTGGTTAATTCCTCTTCCTGGTGGGAAATGAGATTTAAATTTGCCCGTCCAGACACCTCCACCTAGTCTCTCATTGGTTCTCCGTATTCCTGTTCATCTTCCTCAGAAATTGCAAATGGGCCAAACAGGAGGTTAAAGGCACTGACTCTCCAAGTCGGGAGAGTGTTAGTAAAGCGTCTGGAATGTTGCACCCGAGTACCAGGGGACGAGAACTGAGACATATTGGAACACGTCTCCCGATCACACGGTTGATCATACTCTGGGTTCCACGTGCATGTTTTAGCTGAAGGCAGAATCCCTTAAACCTGGAGAGTTGAGACCCGTGGAATGGGTACCATGCAATATGACTTCAAAGGGTCTTCATTTGCTCACCGAACCTCTCCAATCCTATCACTGCTGCGTTTATGCCCCTGTACACACGCTTGATTTTCTTTCAGAGACATAGCAATCCGTAGGTTTTAAGATACTTACTAGTCAGGTACATTCTTAGGCGTTTAATATGGGGTGTTGAATCCATTTCGTTGAGCAAGGAGTAGTTCTTGTCTATTCCATATTTGGCTTAAGGAACTTTATCTGTGCTCATTTCAATCTCTGGTTTTATGCAGCACCCCAACTCACCTTTCCCCTTAAGCAAGCATAAGTTGGTTTTCTGAATTTGAGACCCTGTTCTGTTTTGTAATCCAGTTCCTGTGTAGCCAAGTTTACATTCCGTGTATTAGTGATATCTTATGATGTTTCTTTTTCTGTGTGACTTATTTCAGTTAGAATCATCATACCTGAATCCACTCATTATGCTGCTACGGGCCTGATGACATAGATTTCATTGCTGAGTGATATTGCATTGTACGTAAGTACCACAACTTCTTTATCCATTTTTCACTTTCTGCGATATTGAACTTGTACCGTAAACGAGGTTCTTGTAAACAGAGCCGTCCCAAACTTTGGGGTGGCTGTGTCTTTTTGATTTTAATTTCCCTAAGCTATAGGACCATAAGTGGAAGTGCCCTAGGCTCTGTTGCTTTGTTTTTTAGATGTTTCAGGAAACACCATACACCTCTCCCGAGTGGCTCTTGGCAATTTACATCCCGCCCATCAGCATAACAAGGCTCCCAGTTCTCCATGGCCTGTCCTGCCTTTCTGGATTTTACACTTTTTTCAGATGGCCCTTTTGACCAGGGGGAAGTGAGACTTCATTGTAGTGCAGATTTCCTTTGCAAGCTTGCTTGGTTGGCCAAAAAGGGCGTATGCATTTTTTCCTGAATATATTCAGGAAAAAACGCATACGCCCTTTTTGGCCAAGTGCATCATTGTGGACGTTCTGCCTCTTTTCCTATGCTTTAAATGCAATTCCAGTCTACCTCCTGAAATCGGTTTCCTGCAATTCTGCCCCGCTTTCAAGTCCTCTTGACAGCCTTACTTCAGTATATTTTTGGACGATAGCTGTTATTTATAACTCTGCAGGTTTGTGAATTACAGTGCCCCTGAGCTCCTTTCTTCAACTCGCTTTCTTGGGAGCTGGCCGCAACACCGCAGGATTGCTTCAGGCCCTAATCTGGTTCCGGCACGGCACGCTGAACCTTTGGTTAATTCCTCTTCCTGGTGGGAAATGAGATTTAAATTTGCCCGTCCAGACACCTCCACCTAGTCTCTCATTGGTTTTCCGTATTCCTGTTCATCTTCCTCAGAAATTGCAAATGGGCCAAACAGGAGGTTAAAGGCACTGACTCTCCAAGTCGGGAGAGTGTTAGTAAAGCGTCTGGAATGTTGCACCCGAGTACCAGGGGACGAGAACTGAGACATATTGGAACACGTCTCCCGATCACACGGTTGATCATACTCTGGGTTCCACGTGCATGTTTTACCTGAAGGCAGAATCCCTTAAACCTGGAGAGTTGAGACCCGTGGAATGGGTACCATGCAATATGACTTCAAAGGGTCTTCATTTGCTCACCGAACCTCTCCAATCCTATCACTGCTGCGTTTATGCCCCTGTACACACGCTTGATTTTCTTTCAGAGACATAGCAATCCGTAGGTTTTAAGATACTTACTAGTCAGGTACATTCTTAGGCGTTTAATATGGGGTGTTGAGTCCATTTCATTGAGCAAGGAGTAGTTTTGTCTATTCCATATTTGGCTTAAGGAACTTTATCTGTGCTCATTTCAATCTCTAGTTTTATGCAGCACCCCAACTCACTTTTCCCCTTAAGCAAGCATAAGTTGGTTTTCTAAATTTGAGACCCTGTTCTGTTTTGTAATCCAGTTCCTGTGTAGCCAAGTTTACATTCCGTGTATTAGTGATATCTTATGATGTTTCTTTTTCTGTGTGACTTATTTCAGTTAGAATCATCATACCTGAATCCACTCATTATGCTGCTATGGGCCTGATGACATAGACTTCATTGCTGAGTGATATTGCATTGTACATAAGTACCACAACTTCTTTATCCATTTTTCACTTTCTGTGATATTGAACTTGTACCGTAAACGACGTTCTTGTATAGAGAGCCGTCCCAAACTTTGGGGTGGCTGTGTCTTTTTGATTTTAAATTCCCTAAGCTATAGGACTATAACTGGACTTGCCCTAGGCTCAGTTGCTTTGTTTTTTAGATGTTTCATAAACACCATACACTTCTCCGGAGTGGCTGTTGGCAATTTACATCCCGCCCATCAGCATAACAAGGCTCCCAGTTCTCCATGGCCTGTCCTGCCTTTCTGGATTTTACACTTTTTTCAGATGGCCCTTTTGACTGGGGGGAAGTGAGACTTCATTGTAGTGCAGATTTCCTTTGCAAGCTTGCTTGGTTGGCCAAAAAGGGCGTATTCATTTTTTCCTAAATATATTCAGGAAAAAACTCATATGCCCTTTTTGGCCAAGTGCATCATTGTGGACGTTCTGCCTCTTTTCCTATGCTTTAAATGCAATTCCAGTCTACCTCCTGAAATAAGTTTCCTGCAATTCTGCCTTGCTTTCAATGCCTCTTCATAGCCTTACCTCAATATATTTTTTGAAAATAGTTGACCTTTATAACTCTGCAGGTTTTTAATTGCAGTGGCCCTTAGCTCCATTTTTCAGCTCTTATTTTTGTGATCTTGCCTCATAACCACAGGATTCCTTCAGGCCCTATTGTTCTTCTGGGGCACCTTGCTGTTCCTTTGGTTTATTCTTCTTACTGATATGAAATTAGAGTGACATGTGCCCATTGAAACCACTACAGCTAGTTTCTCACTGGTTCCCCCTATTCCCATTCATCCTCCGCACTAACTGCAGACTGTGCGATACCAGAACTTAAAGGCATTGACTCTCCATGTGGGGATATTTTTAGTAAAGCGGCTAGAATGTCGATCCGGAGCCCCAGGAGAGGAAAAATGAGGTGCGTTTTAGAAACCTTTCCCGATCATATGGTATACCAGTCGCTGGGTTTCCCAAGCATGGTTTAGCTGTAGGAAGATTCCCTTCAACCTGGAGTGTTGGGACCCTTGGAATGAGTAGCATGAAGTATTGCATTAAAGTTTTGGCAGTTGCTCACCAAAGCTCACCAATCCTCTCAGCCCCAAGTGTCCAGCCTTATGTCTTATCCAGCTGTGGGTTTATATGTGGTCAATCCAGGTTGCATCACAGCCCCTGAGCGAATTTTGTAAGAATTTTTCTCTCTTTCATTGTTTCTGTGTTTTGTTTTTAAAATTTATTTCTATAATGGGGTTTAGCTCATTTTCACTGCTGTGTTTGTGCCGCTCTGCACACACTTGATTCCCTTATGGAGATATATCAATACATGGGTTTTAAGATTCTTATTACTCAGATATATTTCTCTGCAGTGTATAGGGTGTGTTGAGGCCAGTTCATTGAGCAAGGTGTAGATCTTGTCTAATATCCATTTGGTTTATTGAACGGTATCTGTGCTAATTTCAAACTCTGGTTTTATGCATCACCCCACCTCTCCTTTCCCCTTAAGCTGACATAAGTGTGTTTTCTAAATGTGAGACACTGTTCTGTTCTGTAATTCATTTCTTGTGCAGCCATATTTACCCTCCCTCTATAAGTGATATCTTATGATATGTTTCTTTTTCTGTTTGACTTATTTCAAGTAGTATTATCGGACCTAAATCCACTCTTTATCCTTCTACTAGCCTTATTACATTGATTTCATGGTGAAGAGATATTCCATTGTACATAAGTACCACATCTTCTTTATCCATCGTTCTCTTTCCTGGGATATTTAAGGTGTACTGAAGTTGAGGTTCTTGTAAACAGAGTAGCCCTAAACTGTGGTGTGCTTGTGTCTTGTTGATTTTTAGACTTCCCTAGATATACTCCCATGATTGGAAGTGTCCTATGCTCTGTAGCTCTGTTTTTTAGATGATTTAGGAACCACCATACACTTCTCCAGAGTGGCTCTCGGCAGTTCACACACTGCCCATCAGCGTATAAAGGCTCCCTGTTCTCCATGGCCTGTCCTGCATTTCTGGTTTTTACAATTTTTTAGGATGGCCCTTTTGACCAGTGGGAAATGAGACTTCTTTGTTGTGCACATTTGCATTGCTTGCTTGCTTCGTTGCCCATAAAGTGTGCATGCGTTTTTTCCTGGATATAATCAGGAAAAAACGCATACGCCCTTTTGGGCCAACTGCATCATTGTCGAAATTCTGCCGCTTTTCATGTGCTTTAAAGACGAGTCCAATCTATCTCTTGAAATCTGTTTCTTGCAATTCTGTCTTGCATTCAGATCCTCTTCTTTGCCTTACCTCAACATATTTTTGGACGTTAGTTTTCATTTATAACTCTGCAGGTTTGTGAATTGCAGTGACCCTGAGCTCCATTTTTTAAGTTGCTCTTTTGTGAGCTGGCCTCAAACCTGCAGGATTGCTTCAGGCCCTATTTTGGCTCGGGCGAGGCGGGCTGAACCTTTTTTCAATTCTTATTCTTAATGGGAAATTAGAGTGATATGTGCCCGTCCAAACCCCTACAACTATTCTCTCATTGGTTCCCCCTCTTCCCGTTCATCCTCCTCACAATTTGCAAAATGTGTGAAACAGAAGTTGAAATGTGCTGATTCTCCAAGTGGGGAGATTCTAAGTAACGTGGCTGGAATGGTGAACAGGAGCACCAGGAGAGGATAAATGAGCTGCATTTTAGACACATCTCCCGATCACATGGTGTACAGTCCTCTGGGTTTTCCATGCATGTTTTAGCTGTAGGAAGATCCCTTGAACCTGCAGATTTGGGACCCATTGAATGGGTACCAGGTAGTATTACTTTAAAGGGTGTGCATTTCCTCACCCAACCTCACATTTCTCTTAGTGCAAACAGTTTCCAGCCTTATGTCTCATCCTGCTGTGGGTCTAGATGTGTTCAATCCATGTTGCATCACCGGCCCTGAGGAAAAGTTGTAAGAGGTTTTCTCTGTCTCTCTGTCGTTTATTTTTTTCAATTTATTACTATATTGGTTACAGCTGATTTTCAAAGCTCTGATTCTTGCTGCTGTACATCCACTTGATTCACGTACAGAGAGACATCAGTAAATTCTTTTTCAGATTCTTACCAGTCGTATATATTATTTTCCGGTGACTTGAGTGTGCTGAGTGCAGTTCTTTTAGCTACCGTGTAGGCCTTGTTGATTATCAGTTTGGTATTTGGAATGGTATCTTTGCTAATTTCAACCTCCTGGATGATGCCTCACCCCTCCCCACCTTTCCCGTTTAGCAGCCTTATGCGTGTTTTCTACATATTTGACTATGTTTTTGTTTTGTAATTTATTTCATGTGTAGCCATTTTGGATTCCACCTTTAAGTGATATCTTATGATATGTGTCTTTTTCTTTTTGAATTATGTCACTTAGAATGATCATACGTAACTCCTCCGGAGTTGTTACAACTGGCCATATTTCATTGATTTCCAGGCTGAATAATATTCCACTCTACCTAAGTACCACATCTCTATCCATTTTTTCTCTCCAGAGACATTTAAGTTATATCCTAGTCGAGGATCTTTTAAACAGAGAGGGGGTAAACATTGGGGTGCCTGTGTCCTCTCGATTTTTGTTTTTCCCAAGATATACGCCCATGAGTGCAAGTGCCCTATGCTCTGTAGCTCATTTTTTACATGCTTTAGTAAACACAATACACTTCTCCAGAATGGCCGTTGGCAATATACAGTTCCACTATAAGTCTCACAGGGCTCCCTCTTCTCCTTGCCCTGTCCTGCATTTCTGTTGTTTACGCTTTATGAGGATGGCTCTTCTGACTGATGCGAAGTGATATCTCTTGTAGTATTGACTTCCAGTGCCCACCTGTTTGGTTGGCTAAAAAAGTGTATGCCCTTTTCTTGAATATATACAGAAAAAAACGCATACACCCTTTTTGGCCAACTGCAATGTTGGCAATGTTCAGCTCCTTTTCTTGTGCTTAATGGCGAGTCCTTTCTACCTCCTCAAATCCCTTTCCTGCCATTCTCCCTTGCTTACAAGTCCTTTTCTCTGACTTTCCTCAAGACATTTTTCAGTGATGGATATTTTCAACTCTGCAGTTTCGTGAATTTTACTGTCCCTGAGTTCCATTGTTCAACTTGTGTTTATGGGAACTGGCCACAAAGCAGCGGGATTTCCTCAAGCCCTATACTGTTTCCATGGGCAACCCTAGCCTTTGGTCAATTCGTCTTCCTGATTGGAAATTAGAGTGACATGTGCCTGTCTGAACACCTAGGACTTGTCTCTCATTGTTCCTCATCCTTCCGCTTCATCCTCTGGACAAATTCCAAACTGTACGCAACAGGATGTTGACAGTGCTGCCATCTCCAAGTGGGGAGACTGTTAGTAAAGATGCTGGATGGGTGAACCCGAGCACCAGGAGATGAGGAGATGAGATGCCTTTTCCAAACTCTTCCCGATCAGACGGTATACCATCCTCTGGGTGTGACAGACATGTTTTAGCAGTAGGAAGAGTCCCATTCATGTAAGGAGAACACCAGGGCTTTTTCAAAATCAGTGTCTCCCCGAAACCCAAACTGGGGAATTTTTTAAGCTACGGCTACACATATGTTCATTAAGGGCCTTGGGAAGTAGGCAGAGTCCAAACTTTAGATGATTGAAGTCTTCAGGGTCAGAAGCACTCACCACCAGCTTCCCTTAGGTTACACTTTAACTGTCATTGATAGATGATGTCAATAAAAATATCTATTCTTTTTCAGATTATTTCCCCTTATAGGTTATTGCAAAATGTTGAGTGTAGTTCCCTGTGCTATACAGTAGTTCCTTGTTGATGATCTATTTTATACATAGCAGTGTGTATGTGTTAATCCCAAACTGTTAATTTATCCCTCCTCCCACCTTTCCCCTTTGGTAATAATAAATTATAAGATTTTATACTTCTCAGAAATGGGGGAGCTGAAAGAGAGGTATCATTTTCAATGGAAAAGCATTTAAAACAAGATTGAAGCTTTAACCAAGATTATTAGATGTACATCCTTGGAAAGAAATCACTTCGTTTCTCTAATATTGACCTGACAAATAAGACAAACCTTTTCACTGAACTTGCTTATAATAAAGTGATGGAAATAGCCAATGGAAGTGTTAGAAACATCTTATTTTACCCGAGCCTTATACACTGTTCTATGTTAACTACAGTTTGGCTCACACATCTGTTCATTGAGGTTACAATAGTCTCAATTTCTGTTACTGATCCTCCAGAGTGGACCCCAACAAGTGTCCCCCTGCACAGTGTCATTGGGGCCAACAGATCGAGACTGAGTTTGGTTCACAAGCAAAGGAAACTTTATATTTTGATCAGAGAATGGAGAGGTGAGAGCATGCACTACCCCGTGGGCTGTGGGCTGGGCTGCTGTGTAGAGATCCTGTCAGAGTCAGTGGGAGGGAGGGGGCGGAGCTCTCGAGGGCCGGGTTGGCTGCAGCTCAGGCTCTATATCGCGGAGTCTGCACTGGGCCCCAGGAGTTGAGGTGTCGACCCAGCCATTCTGCACTAGGAAATCTGGTCTGAAGTGCCGGGTGTGGAACCTCTGCATGCGGGACCCTAGGAGCACATGAAATTAGACAAAGCACAAAGGATAAAAAAGGTTAGACTTGACTTTATTGCCCAGATTCTATTTTTATCTCCCAGGGATTTTTAATGGGCTTTGCTGGGGACAAACCCCTCCTCTGCCTTTTGTCCCGTTCCTCATTCTTGGAGTGCTGAGGGTGCAGACCCTTCTTCTGTAACTGCTGAGTGCTGAGTTGGGAGCCCTCATACCAAGGGGCGAGGGTCAGAGCTTCTCCCCAGCAGCCTCCAGGTGACGTTGATTGTCCCCAGGCCCCCTGCCTCCCTGCTCGTCCACCTGAGCACCAGCATTGGAAGCGTTATAGATTCTAATGACCTTTAAGGGTCCAGGAAAGAGATGTGCAGAGACGCTGTGGGGGCCAGTTTCACCCCGCCCCACATTTGTTCGGCCACCTTAGGCTGACCGTTTCTGCCAGCCTAGATGTTCTGACCAGTAGTCTGCGCTTTCTTCAATTAGGCCCCTGAATTAACGTACAAACAGCACCAGGTGTCAGAGCCCTGCCCGCTCAACTCCCAGACAGTCCAGGGTCAGTGGTGATCAAGGACCATGATGGCCACTGAGTCAGCAGCCTTTTGAAGTAAACAGGAGTCCAGCCAGTCTTATTGGCCACCATCATCACGGTGTCTGTAGGCTTTTCTATGGTGACAGTGTGATATACGGTTCCCCCGCCAAGATTATTAGCTCCCCTCTGGGTGCAGTAAGTCCTGCAAGCAGTAGTCTACTCTTTTGGGACACACTCTTATTGTTTTATGAGAGAAACTCCAGGTCAAGTGATGTTCACACGAGTCGTCATGGTGCCCTGTTGCCCCCGGTTATCTCTCTGGATGTTGGAGTTGGAGGGCCTCCTCACTCGAGGTTGGTGTGCCCACGGAGCAAACCCTGCAACTTCAGGGCATGGTTGGTGGTTAGGATCACCACGTGGGGTCCTTTTCCCTTAGGAGGGAGGTGGCCTTTTGGGCTGCTGATTTCCAGGTTTTTAGATACCGCCAGTATCTTGGCCAGATGCGGCAGTGGGCCAAGCCCCTTGGTGACCGTAGTTTATCCTACCTGGATGGCATTCTTGCATTGTTCCATTTCAAGTGGTCCCAGTTTTTACACTAATTCTCCAATGGCGATTCACCTTTCACCGGGAATGTAAAGGTCAAAGGGTTTAGCTAAATTAGGGAGTTCCAGGGCAAGGGTCTGAATTGACTGCTCTTTCCATTCTTGAAAGGCCACTTCTGGATTCTATTCAAAAGGATCATCATCTTTTCCTTTCAGTGTTTCATATAGAGGCCCAGCTAGTAGACTGTAGTTAGGGATCCAGAAGCAGCAAACCCTGGCCTCCCCAGGAACCCCTAAGCTGTCTTCTAGTTTTAGAAAGGAGTAAGGCCAAAAATGGTTTCTTCCCTTTCCTGGGATGGGCTTCTCCGACCTTCTGTGAGAATGAAGCCCAGGCAGGTCACCGCAGTCTGTGATATTTGAGCTTTTTCTTGGACAACTTCTATCCTTTATTGGCTTGGTAGTTCAGAGGCCTCCTTAGTAGGGCTGGCGATCAGAATGTCGTCTGCGTACTGAAGGAGGGTTTCCTTTTCCAGAGGTAGAACTTTTAGGTCTTTAGCTAAGGTTTCCCCAAAAATGGTGTGGGAATTTTTGCACCCTTGGGGCAAGACGGCCCGGAAGTATTGTTTTAGTTGTATGTTGAGTCCTGCCACTCACAAGCCAAAATTTCTTGTGACTCTGGGACTAATGGAATACAAAAGAAGGCATCATTGAAGACTAATACAGAATACCATGTCCTGGTGGTTGGTAGAATGACCAGCAGGGTGTAGGAATTAGGAGCAACTGGAGGTATATCCTCGGTGGCTTCACTGACTGTCCTGACATCTTTTACCAGGTCCCCAGCAGCCCATGGGGCTCTCGTGGTCAGACCAATCCCAGAATATGGAGCTCACCTGGGCAGGTACCCCAACCCCACCCCAGCCCACGGGGCTCTCGTGGTCAGGCCCCTCCCAGGATACAGAGCTACCCTTGCAGGTACCGTGGCAGGGCTGGGCACACAGGAACCGTGCACATAGCCCTCATTGCAGAGCACCCCCAGCTCACCTGTCGCTCAGAGCTGACACAGAGCACCTCAGAGCAGGACTTGAACTAACAAACAGCAGCTGCGACAGGTCTGTGACCCTGGGCATCACTCTGTGCGGCCTCCCTCCACCTGGTCTTCCAGAGACTTCCACTGCACCCGGGGCACCAGGCCTCTGTCTCCAACCACCACCCACCCCTCCTCTCCCTGACTCCTGGGTTCCTCTCATTAGGAGAGGGTTTTCTTGAAGTTGTCTCCCACTCATGGGCCAGATAAAATGATTAGAAAACAAGCCAAAGCTGCAGCCCCTTGTCTATCCTGACTCTCAGGAGCCCACACCTGTTCCTTGGACCTGGCCGGTTCAGCAAGTTCCATTTTCTGCAACTGTGAGCCCCTGAGGGGTGATGATTGGCTGAGCTGGGCAGCCTTACCGTGCCGGCCAGCCCTCCCCAGGTGTGCCTGGGTTGAGATCAATATAAATACCACTCCAGGCAGCAAGAGCCCCTGCAGCCATGCCTGATGCCATTTTCTCTGCCCTGTCAGCAGTCTCGGGGCTGGGCTGGTGGGAGGGAGTGAGAGGCCACGGCTTTGTGGGTGGCCCAGTGTGAGTGGGGCTCTGCTGGACTTTCTGCAGCAGTTGCCAGGCTGCCACCTGCTAAAGAAGAGGATGTGTCACCCATACCTGCTGCTGGAATTTCTCCCTGGGCAGAGGTGAGGAAGGAAAAAAGCAGTGGGGGCAGGGACAGGACGGGTATCTCAGGCAGGGAAATGGAAATCTTCCAGAAGAGCACCCAGGGCCAGGACCATCCTGGCTGGCCTGCAGGCACCAAGTCGGCCGGCATGCTGTCACTCGTGTGGCTCTATGGCCCTTCCTCTAGGCTTTCAAGTCCTTGTATATATTCAGGTGTTTTACCTGGGACGGGTGGGAATAGTTCAGCAGCAACTGGCCTGGGGCTCAGCTCACGTTTACTCACAGATGCCTCGGCACGGTGCCCCAGCTTTGCAATGAGGACGCTTGTTGCGTGGGGGCTGCTGGCTGACTGGGAGACGATTCCCCACCACTGACCAACTTCAGAATTGTTTACAACTGGAGCAAGTGCCCTGATACGGTTTTCCTCTGTGGAACTGGTGGGTTCTGTGTTTTTTTTCTCTTTTTCGTTTTTAGTTCAAGGTAGATTTTATTCCTCTTTTTGGTATTTACAGATATAAGCATGGAAATAATTTATTCATATAAATACATGTATGTGAAGGGAATAATTGTTTTTTCTGTTTTATTTTTTAAATTTTATTTCTTTTCAATTTTGAATTTTATTTTATATTTTTATACAGCAGGTTCTTATTGGTTATCTATTTTATACATATAAATGTATACATGCCAATCCCAGTCTCTCAACTCCTCCCACCACCATCCCCCCAACAGCTTTCCCCCCTTGTTGTCCATACATTTGTTGTCTACATCTGTTGCTCTATTTATGCCTTGCAAAATGGTTAATCTGTACGGTTTTTCTAGGTTCCACATATATGCATGAATATACAAGATTTGTTTTTCTCTTTCTGACTTACTTCACTCTGTATGACAGTCTCTAGATCCATCGACGTCTCTACAAATGACCCAATTTCATTCCTTTTCATGGCTTAGTAATATTCCATTTTATATACGTACCACAGCTTTATGCATTCGTCTGTCTGTGGGCATTTAGGTTGCTTCCATTACCTCGATATTGTAAATAGTGATGCAGTGAACATTGCAGTGAATGTCTCTTTTTGATTTATGGTTTTGTCTGGGTATATGTCCAGTACTGGGATTGCTGTATCATATGGTAATTCTATTGTTAGTTTCTTAAGAAACTCCATATTGTTCTCCATAGTGACTGTATCAATTTATATTCCCAACAATAGTGGAAGAGGGTTCCTTTTCTCCACACCCTTTCCAGCATTTGTTGTTTGTAGATTTTCAGATGATGCCCATTCTAACAGGTGTGAGGTCATACCTCATTGTTGAGTTCATTTCGTTGAGCGGGGGTAGGTCTTGTCTATTACATATTTGGATTATGGAACGGTATCTGTGCTAATTTCAAACTCTGGTTTTATGCAGCACCCCCTTAACTCACCTTTCCCCTTAAGCAAGCATAAGTTGGTTTTCTAATCTTGAGACCCTGTTCTGTTTTGTAATTCAGTTCATGTGTAGCCAAGTTTACATTCCGTGCATTAGTGATACCTTATGATGTTTCTTTTTCTGTGTGACTTATTTCACTTAGAATCATCATGCCTCAATCCACTCATTATGCTGGTACAGGCCTGGTGACACAGATTTCATTGCTGAGTGGTATTCTGTTGTACGTAAGTACTGCAACTTCTTTATCAATTATTTGTTCTCTGGGATATTTAACTCGTACTGTAGAAGAGGTTCCTGTAAACAGAGCCGTCCCAAATTTTGGGGTGGCTGTGTCTTTTTGATTTTAATTTCCCTAAGCTATAGGACCATAAGTGGAAATGCCCTAGACTCTGTTGCTTTGTTTTTCAGATGTATCAGGAAACACCATACACTTCTCCAGAGTGGCTGTTGGCAATTTACATCCCGCCCATCAGCATAACAAGGCTCCTTTTTCCCCATGGCCTGTCTTGCCTTTCTGGATTTTACACTTTTCTCAGATGGCCCTTTAGACCGGGGGGAAGTGACACTTCATAGTAGTTCGGATTTCCATTGCAAGCTTGCTTGGTTTGCCAAAAAGGGCGTATGTGTTTGTTCCTGAATATATTCAGGAACAAACTCATACGCCCTTTGTTGCCAAGTGCATCATTGTCGATGTTCTGCCTCTTTTCCTATGCTTTAAATGCAAATCCAGTCTACCTCCTGAAATCGGTTTCCTGAAATTCTGCCCCGCTTTCAAGTCCTCTTCGCAGCCTTACTTCAATATATTTTTGGACGTTATCTGTCATTTATAACTCTCCAGGTTTGTGAATTACAGGGCCCCTGAGCTCCTTTCTTCAACTCGCTTTCTTGTGAGCTGGCCGCAAACCCACAAGACTGCTTCAGGCCCTAATCTGCTTCTGGCAGGGCACGCTGAGCCTTTGGTTAATTTCTCTTCCTGGTGGGAAATGAGTGTTAAATATGCCCGTCCAGACACCTACCTCACTCTCAACCCCTTGGTGATGTGTTTCCTCTGGTTTGTGGCCACCTTTGCTGGGTTCCTCACCTTTCGATGATGTGGCCCCACTAATGTGAGGACACTCCTGCCTGGTTCTCATCCACGTGGTTATGTGGACCCCCTGGTGAGAGTCTGTTCCTGGCTTTGTTCCTCACCCACCTGTGAGGGAGACCCTCTGCTGATAGGTCACTCCTGCATGGCTGGCACACATTGCCTTGGTAAAGTCAGCCGTGTGGTGGCAGTTGGAGCGTGCTGGGAATCTCCTCCCCCCGGTGATGAGGGCCCTCTTGCGTCAGGCCCTAACTGCTGGGCTCACCAACTTTTCTTAGGGAGCCCAGTGATGCTTTGGCACTCCTCTTAGGATCCCATCTCCACGGGGATGTGGGCCTTCTGCTCTGAGGTCCCAACGGCTGGGTTGTTCACATTTTCATGATGTGGGCTCTCTGGTGTTCACAGAGGCCTGGATCCCATAGCCTCTGTGCTCTTGGCCGCCTGCTGGGAGGTTCCAACTGCTGGATTCCTCACTTTTTTAATTTTTTGGGCCCTCTGTTGGGAGGATCCTCCTGCCTGCCTCACTCCCAGCCCCTTCGTGATGTGTGTCGTCTGGTTTGAGGCCACATGTGCTGGGTTCCTCACCTTTCGATGATGTGGGACCAATGGTCTTAGGAGACTCCTGCCTGGTTCACATCCCCTTGGTGATGTGGGCCCTCTGTTGAGAGTCTGATCCTGGCTGGGTTCCTCACCCATCTGTGAGGTGGGCCGTCTGCTGTGAGGTCACTCCTGCCTGGCTTGCTCACCTCGCCTTGTGGACATGAGCCCTCTGGTGGCACTTGGAGCCTGCTGGGAGCCTCCTCTCCTCGGTGATGAGGGCCCTCTGGCGTCAGGCCCTAACTGCTGGGCTCCCCACATTTTGTGATGTGCGCCCAGTGGTGCGAGGACACTCCAGCCAGGTTCACATCCCCATTGGGATGTGGGCCTTCTGCTCTGAGGTCCCAAAGCCTGGGTTGCTCACAGTTTCATGATGTGGGCTCTCTGGTATTAGTTCACTCCTGCCTGCATCCCATAGCTTCTGTGCTCTGGGCCGCCTGCTGGGAGGTTCCAACTGCTGGATTCCTCACCTTTCTTATTCTTTGGGCCCTCTGTTTTTAGGCTACTCCTGCCTGCCTCACTCCCATTCCCTTTGTGATATGTGTCCTCTGATTTGAGGCCACATGTGCTGGGTTCCGCACCTTTCGATGATGTGACCCCACTGGAGGGAAGACAGTCCTGACTGGTTCCCATCCCCTTGCTGATGTGGGCCCTCAGGTGAGAGTCTGATCCTGGCTGGGTTCCTCACCCTTCTGTGAGGTGGGCCCTCTGCTGTGAGGTCAATCATGCCTGTCTGGCACACGTCACCTTGGCGACGTGGGCCCTCTGGTGGCAGTTGGAGTGTGCTGGGATCCTCCTCCCCTCGGTGATGAGGGCCCTCTTGCCTTAGGCCATAACTGCTGGGCTCCCCACATTTTCTGATGTGCGCCAAGTGAGTGAGGAGACTCTTGCCAGGTTCCCATCCCCATGGCGATATGGGCCTTCTGCTCTGAGGTCAAAACGGCTGGCTTGCTCACAGTACCATGATGTGGGCCCTCTGCTGTGAGTTCACTCCGGCAAGGATCCCTTATCATCGGTGCTCTGAGCCGCCTGCTGGGAGGTTCCAACTGCTGGATTCCTCAACTTTTTTATTCTATGTGCCCTCTGTTGTGAGGCTCCTCCTGCCTGCCTCACTGCCAGCCCCTTGGTGATGACTGTCCTATGGCTTGAGGCCACATGTGCTGCGTTCCTCACCTTTCGATGATGTGACCCCACTCGTGTGAGGACACTCCTGCCTGGTTCCCATCCCCTTGGTGAGGTGGGCCCTCTGGCGAGAGTCTAATCCTGGCTGGGTTCCTCAACGTTCTGTGAGGTAGGCCCTCTGCTGTGAGGTCACTCCTGCCTGGCTGGCACACGTCACCTTGGAGACGTGAGCCCTCTGGTGGCAGTTGGAGCGTGCAGGGCGCCTCCTCCTCTCGGTGATGACGGCCCTCTGGCGTCAGGCCCTAAATGGTGGGCTCCCCACATTTTCTGATGTGCACCCAGTGGTGCGAGGACACTCCAACCAGGTTCCCATTCCCATGGGGATGTGGTCCTTCTGCGCTGAGGTCTCAACTCCTGGGTTGCTCACAGTTTTGTGATGTGGGCCCTCTGCTGTGAGTTCACTGTGGCCTGGATCCCATAGCCTCGGTGTTCTGGGCCGCCTGCTGGAAGGTCTAAATGCTGGAATCCTCACGTTTTTTATATTATGTGCCCTGTGTTGTGAGGCTACTCCTGCCTGCCTCACTCCAAGGCCCTTGGTGATGTGGGTCCTCTGGTTTGAGGACACATGTGCTGGGTTCCTCACCTTAAGATGATGAGGCCCCACTGGTGTGAGGATAATCCTGACTGGGTCCCATCCCCTTTGTGATGTGGGCCCTCTGGTGAGAGTCTGATCCTGGCTGGGTTCCTCACCCATCTGTGAGGTGGGCCCTCTACTATCAGGTAACTCTTGCCTGGGTTGCTCACCTCGCCTTGTTGACATGAGCCCTCTGGTGGCAATTGGACCCTGCTGGGAGCCTCCTCAGCTCTGTGATGAGGGCCCTCTGACGTCAGGCCCTAACTGCTGGGCTCCCCAACTTTTCTTAGTGAGCCCAGTGTTGCTCAAGCACTCCTCTTAGGTTCCCATCCCCATGGGGATGTGGGCCTTCTGCTCTGAGGTTCCAACGGCTGGGTTGATCACAATTTCATGATGTGGGCTCTCTGGTGTTAGTTCACTGTGGCCTGGATCCCATAGCCTCTGTGGTCTTGGCTGCCTGCTGGGAGGTTCCAACTGCTCGATTCCTCAACTTTTGTATTCTATGGGTCCTGTGTTGTGATGCTCCTCCTGCCTGCCTCACTCGCAACCCCTTCGTGATGTGGGTCTTCTGGTTTGAGGCCACATGTGCTGGGTTAGGCAACTTTCAATGATGTGGCCCCACTGGTGTGAGGACACTCCTGCCTGGTTCCCATCCCCTTGGTGATGTGGGCCTTCTGGTGACAGTCTTATCCTGGCTGGGTTCCTCACTCTTCTGTGAGGTAGGCCCTCTGCTGTGAGGTCAATCCTGCCTGACTTGCACACATCACCTTGGCGACGTGGGCCCTCTGTTGGCACATGGAACCTGCTGGGAGCCTCCTGCCCTCGGTGATGACGGCCCTCTAGCATCAGGCTCTAACTGCTGGGCTCCCCACGTTTTCTGATGTGAGCCCAGTGATGCCAGGACACTCCTGTCAGGTTCCCATCCCCATGGGGATGTGGGCTTTCTGCTCTGAGGTCCCAATGCCTGGGTTGCTCACAGTTTCATGATGTGGGCTCTCTGGTGTTAGTTCACTCCTGCCTGCATCCCATAGCTTCTGTGCTCTCGGCCGCCTGCTGGGAGGTTCCAAATGCTGGATTCCTCACTTTTTTTATTCTTTGGGCCCTCTGTTTTTAGGCTACTCCTACCTGCCTCACTCCCATCCCCTTTGTGATGTATGTCCTCTGATATGAGGCCACATGTGCTGGGTTCCTCACCTTTCGATGATGTGGCCCCACTGGTGGGAGGACAGTCCTGACTGGTTCCCATCCCCTTGGTGTTGTGGGCCCTCTGGTGAGAGTCTCATCCTGCCTCGGTTCCTCACCCTTCTGTGAGATAGGCCCTCTGCTGTGAGGTCACTACTGCCTGGCTGGCGCATGCCACCTTGTAGACGTGGGCCCTCTGTTGGCAGTTGGAACCTGCTGGGAGTCTCCTCCCCTCAGTTATGAGGGCCCCCTGGCGTCAGGCCCTAACTGCTGGGCTCCTAACATTTTCTGATATGTGCTAAGTGGTGCAAAGCCACTCCTGCCAGGTTCCCATCCCAATGCGGATGTGGGCCTTCTGTTCTGAGGTCCCAACAGCTGGGCTGCTCACAGGTTCATGATGTGGGCCCTCTGCTGTGAGTTCACTGCGGCCTGGATCCCATAGCCTCGGTGCTCTGGGCCACTTGCTGGGAGGTTCCAACTGCTGGATTCCTCAACTTTTATATTCTATGGACCCTGTGTTGTGAGGCCAGTCCTGCCAGCCTCATTCCGAACCCCTTGGTGATGTGGTTCCTCTGGTTTGAGGACACATGTGCTGGGATCCTCACCTTTCGATGATGTTGTCCCACTGGTGTGGGGACACTCCTGCCTGGTTCCCATCCCCTTGGTGATGTGGGCCCTCTGGTGAGAGTCTGATCCTGGCTGTGTTCCTCACCCTTCTGTGAGGTGGGCCCTCTGCTGTGAAGTCACTCCTGCCAGGCTGGCACACATCACCTTGGCGACGTTGGCCCTCTGGTGGCAGCTGGAGCCTGCTGGGAGCCTCCTCCTCTCGGTGATGAGTGCCCTCTAGCATCAGGCCCTAACTTCTGAGCACCCCACATTTTCTGATGTGAGCCCAGTGATGCCAGGACACTCCTGTCATGTTCCCATCACCATGGGGATGTGGACCTTCTGCTCTGAGGTCCCAATGTCTGGGTTGCTCACAGTTTCATGATGTGGGCTGTCTGGTGTTAGTTCACTCTGGCCTGGTTCCTCTAGCCTCTATGCTCTGGGCCGCCTGCTGGGAGGTTCCAACTGCTGGATTCCTCACTTTTTTATTCTATGGGCCCAGTGTTGTGAGGCTACTCCTGCCTGCCTCACTCCGAGGTCCTTGGTGATGTGGGTCCTCTGGTTTGAGGACACATGTGCTGAGTACCTCAGCTTTCGATGATGTGGTCCCACTGATGTGAAGACACTCCTGCCTGGTTCCCATCCCCTTGGTGATGTGGGCCCTCTGGTGAGAGTCTGATGTTGGCTGGGTTTCTCACCCTTCTGTGAGGTGGGACCTCTGCTGTGAGGTAACTCCTGCCTGGCATGCTCACGTTGCCTTGGCATTGTGAGCCCTCAGGTGGCAGTTGGAGCCTGCAGGGAATCTCCTCCCCTCAGTTATGAGAGCTCTGGATAAAACACATATGCCCTTTGTTGCCAAGTGCATTATTTTCCAAGTTCTGTCTCTTTTCCTATGCTTTAAGAGCTACGCCCGTGTACGTTCTGAAATCAGTTTCCAGCAATTCTGCCCCGCATTCAAGTCCTCTTCGCAGCCTTACTTCAGTATAATTTTGGATGATAGCTGTCATTTATAACTCTGCAGGTTTCTGAATTACAGTGCCCCTGAGCTCCTTTCTTCAACTCGCTTTCTTGTCAGCTGGCCGCAACACTGCAGGATCTCCTCAGGCCCTAATCTAGTTCCAGCATGGCACGCGGAGCCTTTGGTTCATTTATCTTCCTGGTGCGAAATGAGAGTTAAATTTGCCCGTCCAGACACCTACAGATAGTCTCCCATTGCTTCTCCTTATTCCTGTTCATCTTCCGAAGAAATTGCAAACTGGGCCAAACAGGAGGTTAAAGGCACTGACTCTCCAAGTGGGCAGAGTGTTAGTAAAGCGTCTGGAATGTTGTACCCGAGTACCAGGGGACAAAAACTGAGACACATTTGAACACGTTTCCCGATCACATGGTGGATCATACTCTGCGTTCCACATGCATGTTTTAGCTGAAGGAAGAATCCCTTAAACCTGGAGAGTTGAGACCCATGGAATGGGTACCATGCAATATGACTTCAAAGGGTCTGCATTTGCTCACCGAACCTCACCAATCCTATCACTGCTGCGTTTATGCCGCCGTACACACGCTTGATTCTCTTTCGGAGACATATAAATCCAAAGGTTTTAAGATTCTTACTAGTCAGGTATATTCTTAGGCGTTTAATATGGGGTGTTGAGTCCACTTCGTTGAGCAAGGAGTAGCTCTTGTCTATTACATATTTGGCTTATGGAACGGTATCTGTGCTAATTTCAATCTCTGGTTTTATAAAGCACCCCAACTCACCTTTCCCCTTAAGCAAGCATAAGTTGGTTTTCTACATTTGAGACCCTGTTCTGTTTTGTAATTCAGTTCCTGTGTAGCCAAGTTTACATTCCGTGTAGTAGTGATATATTATGATGTTTCTTTTTCTGTGTGACTTATTTCACTTAGAATCATTGTACCTGAATCCACTCATTATGCTGCTACGGAACTGATGACATAGATTTCATTGCTGAGTGATATTGCATTGTACGTAAGTACCACAACTTCTTTATCCATTTTTCGCTTTCTGTGATATTAAACTTGTACGGTAAACGAGGTTCTTGTAAACACAACCGTTCCAAACTTTGGGGTGGCTGTGTCTTTTTGATTTTAATTTCCCTAAGCTACAGGACCATAAGTGGAAGTGCCCTAGGCTCTGTTGCTTTGTTTTTTGGATGTTTCAGGAAACACCATACACTTCTCCAGAGTGGCTGCTGGCAATTTACATCCCGCCCATCAGCATAACAAGGCTCCCAGTTCTCCTTGGCCTGTCCTGCCTTTCTGGATTTTACACTTCTTTCAGATGGCCCTTTTGACCGGGGGGCAGTGAGACTTCATTGTAGTGCAGATTTCCTTTGCAAGCTTGCTTGGTTGGCCAAAAAGGGCGTATGCGTTTTTTCCTGAATATATTCAGGAAAAAACGCATACGCCCTTTTTGGCCAAGTGCATCATTGTGGACGTTCTGCCTCTTTTCCTATGCTTTACATGCAATTCCAGTCTACCTCCTGAAATCGGTTTCCTGCAATTCTGCCCCGCTTTCAACTCCTCTTGGCAGCCTTCCTTCAATATATTTTTGGACGATAGCTGTCATTTATAACTCTGCAGGTTTGTGAATTACAGTGCCCCTGAGCTCCTTTCTTCAACTCGCTTTCTTGTGAGCTGGCCGCAACACCGCAGGATTGCTTCTGGCCCTAGTGTGGTTCCGGCATGACACGCTGAGCCTTTGGTTAATTCCTCTTCCTGGTGGGAAATGAGAGTTAAATTTGTCCGTCCAGACACCTCCACCTAGTCTCTCATTGGTTCTCCCTATTCCTGTTCATCTTCCGCAGAAATTGCAAACTGGGCCAAACTGGAGGTTAAAGGCACTGACTCTCCAAGTGGGGAGAGTGTTAGTAAAGCGTCTGGAAGTTGCACCCGAGTACCAGGGTACGAAACCTGAGACACATTTGAACACGTTTTCCGATCACACGGTGGATCGTACTCTGGGTTCCACATGCATGTTTTAGCTGAAGGAAGAATCCCTTAAACATGGAGAGTTGAGACCCATGGAATGGGTACCATGCAATATTACTTCAAAGAGTCTGCATTTGCTCACCGAACCTCACCAATCCTATCACTGCTGCGTTTATGCCACTGTACACACGCTTGATTCTCTTTCGGAGACATATAAATCCATAGGTTTTAAGATTCTTACTAGTCAGGTATATTCTTAGGCGTTTAATGTGGGGTGTTGAGTCCACTTCGTTGAGCAAGGAGTAGCTCTTGTCTATTACATATTTGTCTTATGGAACGGTATCTGTGCTACTTTCAATCTGTGGTTTTATGCCGCAGCTCAACTCACCTTTCCGCTTAAGCAAGCATAAGTTGGTTTCCTACATTTGAGACCCTGTTCTGTTTCGTAATTCAGTTCCTGTGTAGCCAAGTTCACATTCCGTGTATTAGTGATATCTTATGATGTTTCTTTTTCTGTGTGACTTATTTCACTTAGAATCATCGTACCTGAATCCACTCATTATGCTTCTACTGGCCTGATGACATAGATTTAATTGCTGAGTGATATTGCATTGTACGTAAGTACCACAACTTCTTTATCCATTTTTCGCTTTCTGTGATATTGAACTTGTACCGTAAACGAAGTTCTTGTAAACAGAGCCGTCCCAAACTCTGGGGTGGCTGTGTCTTTTTGATTTTCATTTCCCTAAGCTATAGGACCATAAGTGGAAGTGCCCTAGGCTCTGTTGCTTTGTTTTTTGGCTGTTTCAGGAAACACCATACACTTCTGCAGAGTGGCTGCTGGCAATTTACATCCCGCCCATCAGCATAAGAAGGCTCCCAGTTCTCCATGGCCTGTCCTGCCTTTCTGGATTTTACACTTTTTTCAGATGGCCCTTTTGACCGGGGGGGAAGTGAGACTTCATTGTAGTGTGGATTTCCTTTGCAAGCTTGCTTGGTTGGCCCAAAAGGGCGTATGTGTTTTTTCCTGAATACATTCAGGAAAAAACTCATACGCCCTTTTTGGCCAAGTGCATCATTGTGGACGTTCTGCCTCTTTTCCTATGCTTTAAATGCAATTCCAGTCTACCTCCTGAAATCGGTTTCCTGCAATTCTGCCCCGCTTTCAAGTCCTCTTGGCAGCCTTACTTCAGTATATTTTTGGATGATAGCTGTCATTTATAACTCTGCAGGTTTGTGAATTACAGTGCCTCTGAACTCCTTTCTTCAACTCACTTTCTTGGGAGCTGGCCGCAACACCGCAGCATTGTTTCAGGCCCTAATCTGGTTCCGGCACGGCACACTGAGCCTTTGGTTAATTCCTCTTCCTGGTGGGAAATGAGAGTTAAATTTGTCCGTCCAGACACCTCCAGCTAGTCTCTCTTTGGTTCTCCCTATTCCTGTTCATCTTCCGCAGAAATTGCAAACTGGGCCAAACAGGAGGTTAAAGGCACTGACTCTCCAAGTCGGGAGAGTGTTAGTAAAGCGTCTGGAATGTTGCACCCGAGTACCAGGGGACGAGAACTGAGACATATTGGAACACGTCTCCCGATCACACGGTTGATCATACTCTGGGTTCCACATGCATGTTTTAGCTGAAGGAAGAATCCATTAAACCTGGAGAGTTGAGACCCGTGGAATGGGTACCATGCAATATGACTTCAAAGGGTCTTCATTTGCTCACCGAACCTCTCCAATCCTATCACTGCTGCGTTTATGCCCCTGTACACACGCTTGATTTTCTTTCAGAGACATAGCAATCCATAGGTTTTAAGATACTTACTAGTCAGGTACATTCTTAGGCATTTAATATGGGGTGTTGAGTCCATTTCGTTGAGCAAGGAGTAGTTCTTGTCTTTTCCATATTTGGCTTAAGGAACTTTATCTGTGCTCATTTCAATCTCTGGTTTTAGGCAGCACCTCAACTCACATTTGCCCTTAAGCAAGCATAAGTTGTTTTTCTAAATTTGAGACCCTGTTCTGTTTTGTAATCCAGTCCCTGTGTAGCCAAGTGTACATTCCGTGTATTAGTGATATCTTATGATGTTTCTTTTTCTGTGATACTTATTTCAGTTAGAATCATCATACCTGAATCCACTCATTATGCTGCTACGGGCCTGATGACATAGATTTCATTGCTGAGTGATATTGCATTGAACGTAAGTACCACAACTTCTTTATCCATTTTTCACTTTCTGCGATATTGAACTTGTACCGTAAACGAGGTTCTTGTAAACAGAGCCGTCCCAAACTTTGGGGTGGCTGTGTCTTTTTGATTTTAATTTCCCTAAGCTATAGGACCATAAGTGGAAGTGCCCTAGGCTCCGCTGCTATGTTTTTTAGGTGTTTCAGGAAGCACCATACACTTCTTCCGAGTGGCTGTTGGCAATTTACATCCCGCCCATCAGCATAACAAGGCTCCCAGTTCTCCATGGCCTGTCCTGCCTTTCTGGATTTTACACTTTTTTCGGATGGCCCTTTTGACCGGGGGGCAGTGAGACTTCATTGTAGTGCAGATTTCCTTTGCAAGCTTGCTTGGTTGGCCAAAAAGGGCGTATGCGTTTTTTCCTGAATATATTCAGGAAAAAACGCATACGCCCTTTTTGGCCAAGTGCATCATTGTCCACGTTCTGCCTCCTTTCCTATGCTTTAAATGCAATTTCAGTCTACCTCCTGAAATCGGTTTCCTGCAATTCTGCCCCGTTTTCAAGTCCTCTTGGCAGCCTTACTTCAATATATTTTTGGACGATAGCTGTCATTTATAACTCTGCAGGTTTGTGAATTACAGTGCCCCTGAGGTCCTTTCTTCAACTCGCTTTCTTGTGAGCTGGCCGCAACACCGCAGGATTGCTTCAGGCCCTAATCTGGTTCCGGCACGGCACGCTGAGCCTTTGGTTAATTCCTCTTCCTGGTGGGAAATGAGAGTTAAATTTGCCCGTCCAGACACCTCCAGCTAGTCTCTCATTGGTTCTCCCTATTCCTGTTCATCTTCCTCAGAAATTGCAAAGGGGCCAAACAGGAGGTTAAAGGCACTGACTCTCCAAGTCGGGAGAGTGTTAGTAAAGCGTCTGGAATGTTGCACCCGAGTACCAGGGGACGAGAACTGAGACATATTGGAACACGTCTCCCAATCACACAGTTGATCATACTCTGGGTTCCATGTGCATGTTTTAGCTGAAGGAAGAATCCCTTAAACCTGGAGAGTTGAGACCCGTGGAATGGGTACCATGCAATATGACTTCAAAGGGTCTTCATTTGCTCACCGTACCTCTCCAATCCTATCACTGCTGCGTTTATGCCCCTGTACACACGCTTGATTGTCTTTCAGAGACATAGCAATCCATAGGTTTTAAGATACTTACTAGTCAGGTACATTCTTAGGCGTTTAATATGGGGTGTTGAGTCCATTTCGTTGAGCAAGGAGTAGTTCTTGTCTATTCTATATTTGGCTTAAGGAACTTTATCTGTGCTCATTTCAATCTCTGGTTTTATGCAGCACCCCAACTGACCTTTCCCCTTAAGCAAGCATAAGTTGGTTTTCTAAATTTGAGACCCTGTTCTGTTTTGTAATCCAGTTCCTGTGTAGCCAAGTTTACATTCCGTGTATTAGTGATATCTTATGATGTTTCTTTTTCTGTGTGACTTATTTCAGTTAGAATCATCATACCTGAATCCACTCATTATGCTGCTATGGGCCTGATGACATAGACTTCATTGCTGAGTGATATTGCATTGTACGTAAGTACCACAACTTCTTTATCCATTTTTCACTTTCTGTGATATTGAACTTGTACCGTAAACGACGTTCTTGTATACAGAGCCGTCCCAAACTTTGGGGTGGCTGTGTCTTTTTGATTTTAATTTCCCTAAGCTATAGGACCATAAGTGGAAGTGCCCTAGGCTCTGTTGCTTTGTTTTTTAGATGTTACAGGAAACACCATACACCTCTCAGGAGTGGCTCTTGGCAATTTACATCCCGCCCATCAGCATAACAAGGCTCCCAGTTCTCCATGGCCTGTCCTGCCTTTCTGGATTTTACACTTTTTTCAGATGGCCCTTTTGACAGGGGGGAAGTGAGACTTCATTGTAGTGCAGATTTCCTTTGCAAGCTTGCTTGGTTGGCCAAAAAGGGCGTATGCGTTTTTTCCTGAATATATTCAGGAAAAAACTCATACGCCCTTTTTGGCCAAGTGCATCATTGTGGACGTTCTGCCTCTTTTCCTATGCTTTAAATGCAATTCCAGTCTACCTCCTGAAATCGGTTTCCTGCAATTCTGCCCCGCTTTCAAGTCCTCTTGGCAGCCTTACTTCAGTATATTTTTGGACGATAGCTGTCATTTATAACTCTGCAGGTTTGTGAATTACACTGCCCCTGAGCTCCTTTCTTCAACTCGCTTTCTTGTGAGCTGGCCGCAACACCGCAGGATTGCTTCAGGCCCTAATCTGGTTCCGGCACGGCACGCTGAACCTTTGGTTAATTCCTCTTCCTGGTGGGAAATGAGAGTTAAATTTGCCCGTCCAGACACCTCCACCTAGTCTCTCATTGGTTCTCCGTATTCCTGTTCATCTTCCGCAGAAATTGCAAATGGACCAAACAGGAGGTTAAAGGCACTGACTCTCCAAGTTTGGAGAGTGTTAGTAAAGCGTCTGGAATGTTGCACCCGAGTACCAGGGGACGAGAACTGAGACATATTGGAACACGTCTCCCGATCACACGGTTGATCATACTCTGGGTTCCACGTGCATGTTTTAGCTGAAGGAAGAATCCCTTAAACCTGGAGAGTTGAGACCCGTGGAATGGGTACCATGCAATATGACTTCAAAGGGTCTTCATTTGCTCACCGAACCTCTCCAATCCTATCACTGCTGCATTTATGCCCCTGTACACACGCTTGATTTTCTTTCAGAGACATAGCAATCCATAGGTTTTAAGATACTTACTAGTCAGGTACATACTTAGGCGTTTAATATGGGCTGCTGAGTCCATTGCGCTGAACAAAGAGTAGTTCTTGTCTATTCCATATTTGGCTTAAGGAACTTTGTCTGTGCTCATTTCAATCTCTGGTTTTATGCAGCACCCCAACTCACCTTTCCCCTTAAGCAAGCATAAGTTGGTTTTCTAAATTTGAGACCCTGTTCTGTTTTGTAATCCAGTTCCTGTGTAGCCAAGTTTACATTCCGTGTATTAGTGATATCTTATGATGTTTCTTTTTCTGTGTGACTTATTTCAGTTAGAATCATCATACCTGAATCCACTCATTATGCTGCTATGGGCCTGATGACATAGATTTCATTGCTGAGTGATATTGCATTGAACGTAAGTACCACAACTTCTTTATCCATTTTTCACTTTCTGCGCTATTGAACTTGTACCGTAAACGAGGTTCTTGTAAACAGAGCCGTCCCAAACTTTGGGGTGGCTGTGTCTTTTTGATTTTAATTTCCCTATGCTATAGGACTATAACTGGACTTGCCCTAGGCTCAGTTGCTTTGTTTTTTGATGTTTCATAAACACCATACACTTCTCCGGGGTGGCTGTTGGCAATTTACATCCCGCCCATCAGCATAACAAGGCTCCCAGTTCTCCATGGCCTGTCCTGCCTTTCTGGATTTTACACTTTTTTCAGATGGCCCTTTTGACTGGGGGGAAGTGAGACTTCATTGTAGTGCAGATTTCCTTTGCAAGCTTGCTTGGTTGGCCAAAAAGGGCGTATTCGTTTTTTCCTAAATATATTCAAGAAAAAACTCATACGCCCTTTTTGGCCAAGTGCATCATTGTGGACGTTCTGCCTCTTTTCCTATGCTTTAAATGCAATTCCAGTCTACCTCCTGAAATCAGTTTCCTGCAATTCTGCCTTGCTTTCAATGCCTCTTTATAGCCTTACCTCAATATATTTTTTGAAAATAGTTGACCTTTATAACTCTGCAGGTTTTGAATTGCAGTGGTCCTTAGCTCCATTTTTCAGCTCTTATTTTTGTGATCTTGCCTCATAACCACAGGATTCCTTCAGGCCCTATTGTTCTTCTGGGGCACCTTGCTCTTCCTTTGGTTTATTCTTCTTACTGATATGAAATTAGAGTGACATGTGCCCATTGAAACCGCTACAGCTAGTTTCTCACTGGTTCCCCCTATTCCCATTCATCCTCCGCACTAACTGCAGACTGTGCGATACCAGAACTTAAAGGCATTGACTCTCCATGTGGGGATATTTTTAGTAAAGCGGCTAGAATGTCGATCCGGAGCCCCAGGAGAGGAAAAATGAGGTGCGTTTTAGAAACCTTTCCCGATCATATGGTATACCAGTCGATGGGTTTCCCAAGCATGGTTTAGCTGTAGGAAGATTCCCTTCAACCTGGAGTGTTGGGACCCTTGGAATGAGTAGCATGAAGTATTGCATTAAAGTTTTGGCAGTTGCTCACCAAAGCTCACCAATCCTCTCAGCCCCAAGTGTCCAGCCTTATGTCTTATCCAGCTGTGGGTTTATATGTGGTCAATCCAGGTTGCATCACAGCCCCTGAGCGAATTTTGTAAGAATTTTTCTCTCTTTGATTGTTTCTGCGTTTTGTTTTTAAAATTTATTTCTATAATGGGGTTTAGCTCATTTTCACTGCTGTGTTTGTGCCGCTCTGCACACACTTGATTCCCTTATGGAGATATATCAATACATGGGTTTTAAGATTCTTATTACTCAGATATATTTCTGTGCAGTGTATAGGGTGTGTTGAGGCCAGTTCATTGAGCAAGGTGTAGATCTTGTCTAATATCTATTTGGTTTATTGAACGGTATCTGTGCTAATTTCAAACTCTGGTTTTATGCATCACCCCACCTCTCCTTTCCCCTTAAGCTGACATAAGTGTGTTTTCTAAATGTGAGACACTGTTCTGTTCTGTAATTCATTTCTTGTGCAGCCATATTTACCCTCCCTCTATAAGTGATATCTTATGATATGTTTCTTTTTCTGTTTGACTTATTTCAAGTAGTATTATCGGACCTAAATCCACTCTTTATCCTTCTACTAGCCTTATTACATTGATTTCATGGTGAAGAGATATTCCATTGTACATAAGTACCACATCTTCTTTATCCATTGTTCTCTTTCCTGGGATATTTAAGTTGTACTGAAGTTGAGGTTCTTGTAAACAGAGTAGCCCTAAACTGTGGTGTGCTTGTGTCTTGTTGATTTTTAGACTTCCCTAGATATACTCCCATGATTGGAAGTGTCCTATGCTCTGTAGCTCTGTTTTTTAGATGATTTAGGAACCACCATACACTTCTCCAGAGTGGCTCTCGGCAGTTCACACACTGCCCATCAGCGTATAAAGGCTCCCTGTTCTCCATGGCCTGTCCTGCATTTCTGGTTTTTTACAATTTTTTAGGATGGCCCTTTTGACCAGTGGGAAATGAGACTTCTTTGTTGTGCACATTTGCATTGCTTGCTTGCTTCGTTGCCCATAAAGTGCGTATGCGTTTTTTCCTGGATATAATCAGGAAAAAACGCATACGCCCTTTTGGGCCAACTGCATCATTGTTGAAATTCTGCCGCTTTTCATGTGCTTTAAAGACGAGTCCAATCTATCTCTTGAAATCTGTTTCTTGCAATTCTGTCTTGCATTCAGATCCTCTTCTTTGCCTTACCTCAACATATTTTTGGACGTTAGTTTTCATTTATAACTCTGCAGGTTTGTGAATTGCAGTGACCCTGAGCTCCATTTTTTAAGTTGCTCTTTTGTGAGCTGGCCTCAAACCCGCAGGATTGCTTCAGGCTCTATTTTGGCTCGGGCGAGGCGGGCTGAGCCTTTTTTCAATTCTTATTCTTAATGGGAAATTAGAGTGATATGTGCCCGTCCAAACCCCTACAACTATTCTCTCATTGGTTCCCCCTCTTCCCGTTCATCCTCCTCACAATTTGCAAAATGTGTGAAACAGAAGTTGAAATGTGCTGATTCTCCAAGTGGGGAGATTCTAAGTAACGTGGCTGGAATGGTGAACAGGAGCACCAGGAGAGGATAAATGAGCTGCATTTTAGACACATCTCCCGATCACATGGTGTACAGTCCTCTGGGTTTTCCATGCATGTTTTAGCTGTAGGAAGATCCCTTGAACCTGCAGATTTGGGACCCATTGAATGGGTACCAGGTAGTATTACTTTAAAGGGTGTGCATTTCCTCACCCAACCTCACATTTCTCTTAGTGCAAACAGTTTCCAGCCTTATGTCTCATCCTGCTGTGGGTCTAGATGTGTTCAATCCATGTTGCATCACCGGCCCTGAGGAAAAGTTGTAAGAGGTTTTCTCTGTCTCTCTGTCGTTTATTTTTTTCAATTTATTACTATATTGGTTACAGCTGATTTTCAAAGCTCTGATTCTTGCTGCTGTACATCCACTTGATTCACGTACAGAGAGACATCAGTAAATTCTTTTTCAGATTCTTACCAGTCGTATATATTATTTTCCGGTGACTTGAGTGTGCTGAGTGCAGTTCTTTTAGCTACCGTGTAGGCCTTGTTGATTATCAGTTTGGTATTTGGAATGGTATCTTTGCTAATTTCAACCTCCTGGATGATGCCTCACCCCTCCCCACCTTTCCCGTTTAGCAGCCTTATGCGTGTTTTCTACATATTTGACTATGTTTTTGTTTTGTAATTTATTTCATGTGTAGCCATTTTGGATTCCACCTTTAAGTGATATCTTATGATATGTGTCTTTTTCTTTTTGAATTATGTCACTTAGAATGATCATACGTAACTCCTCCGGAGTTGTTACAACTGGCCATATTTCATTGATTTCCAGGCTGAATAATATTCCACTCTACCTAAGTACCACATCTCTATCCATTTTTTCTCTCCAGAGACATTTAAGTTATATCCTAGTCGAGGATCTTTTAAACAGAGAGGGGGTAAACATTGGGGTGCCTGTGTCCTCTCGATTTTTGTTTTTCCCAAGATATACGCCCATGAGTGCAAGTGCCCTATGCTCTGTAGCTCATTTTTTACATGCTTTAGTAAACACAATACACTTCTCCAGAATGGCCGTTGGCAATATACAGTTCCACTATAAGTCTCACAGGGCTCCCTCTTCTCCTTGCCCTGTCCTGCATTTCTGTTGTTTACGCTTTATGAGGATGGCTCTTCTGACTGATGCGAAGTGATATCTCTTGTAGTATTGACTTCCAGTGCCCACCTGTTTGGTTGGCTAAAAAAGTGTATGCCCTTTTCTTGAATATATACAGAAAAAAACGCATACACCCTTTTTGGCCAACTGCAATGTTGGCAATGTTCAGCTCCTTTTCTTGTGCTTAATGGCGAGTCCTTTCTACCTCCTCAAATCCCTTTCCTGCCATTCTCCCTTGCTTACAAGTCCTTTTCTCTGACTTTCCTCAAGACATTTTTCAGTGATGGATATTTTCAACTCTGCAGTTTCGTGAATTTTACTGTCCCTGAGTTCCATTGTTCAACTTGTGTTTATGGGAACTGGCCACAAAGCAGCGGGATTTCCTCAAGCCCTATACTGTTTCCATGGGCAACCCTAGCCTTTGGTCAATTCGTCTTCCTGATTGGAAATTAGAGTGACATGTGCCTGTCTGAACACCTAGGACTTGTCTCTCATTGTTCCTCATCCTTCCGCTTCATCCTCTGGACAAATTCCAAACTGTACGCAACAGGATGTTGACAGTGCTGCCATCTCCAAGTGGGGAGACTGTTAGTAAAGACGCTGGATGGGTGAACCCGAGCACCAGGAGATGAGGAGATGAGATGCCTTTTCCAAACTCTTCCCGATCAGACGGTATACCATCCTCTGGGTGTGACAGACATGTTTTAGCAGTAGGAAGAGTCCCATTCATGTAAGGAGAACACCAGGGCTTTTTCAAAATCAGTGTCTCCCCGAAACCCAAACTGGGGAATTTTTTAAGCTACGGCTACACATATGTTCATTAAGGGCCTTGGGAAGTAGGCAGAGTCCAAACTTTAGATGATTGAAGTCTTCAGGGTCAGAAGCACTCACCACCAGCTTCCCTTAGGTTACACTTTAACTGTCATTGATAGATGATGTCAATAAAAATATCTATTCTTTTTCAGATTATTTCCCCTTATAGGTTATTGCAAAATGTTGAGTGTAGTTCCCTGTGCTATACAGTAGTTCCTTGTTGATGATCTATTTTATACATAGCAGTGTGTATGTGTTAATCCCAAACTGTTAATTTATCCCTCCTCCCACCTTTCCCCTTTGGTAATAATAAATTATAAGATTTTATACTTCTCAGAAATGGGGGAGCTGAAAGAGAGGTATCATTTTCAATGGAAAAGCATTTAAAACACGATTGAAGCTTTAACCAAGATTATTAGATGTACATCCTTGGAAAGAAATCACTTCGTTTCTCTAATATTGACCTGACAAATAAGACAAACCTTTTCATTGAACTTGCTTATAATAAAGTGATGGAAATAGCCAATGGAAGTGTTAGAAACATCTTATTTTACCCGAGCCTTATACACTGTTCTATGTTAACTACAGTTTGGCTCACACATCTGTTCATTGAGGTTACAATAGTCTCAATTTCTGTTACTGATCCTCCAGAGTGGACCCCAACAAGTGTCCCCCTGCACAGTGTCATTGGGGCCAACAGATCGAGACTGAGTTTGGTTCACAAGCAAAGGAAACTTTATATTTTGATCAGAGAATGGAGAGGTGAGAGCATGCACTACCCCGTGGGCTGTGGGCTGGGCTGCTGTGTAGAGATCCTGTCAGAGTCAGTGGGAGGGAGGGGGCGGAGCTCTCGAGGGCCGGGTTGGCTGCAGCTCAGGCTCTATATCGCGGAGTCTGCACTGGGCCCCAGGAGCTGAGGTGTCGACCCAGCCATTCTGCACTAGGAAATCTGGTCTGAAGTGCCGGGTGTGGAACCTCTGCATGCGGGACCCTAGGAGCACATGAAATTAGACAAAGCACAAAGGATAAAAAAGGTTAGACTTGACTTTATTGCCCAGATTCTATTTTTATCTCCCAGGGATTTTTAATGGGCTTTGCTGGGGACAAACCCCTCCTCTGCCTTTTGTCCCGTTCCTCATTCTTGGAGTGCTGAGGGTGCAGACCCTTCTTCTGTAACTGCTGAGTGCTGAGTTGGGAGCCCTCATACCAAGGGGCGAGGGTCAGAGCTTCTCCCCAGCAGCCTCCAGGTGACGTTGATTGTCCCCAGGCCCCCTGCCTCCCTGCTCGTCCACCTGAGCACCAGCATTGGAAGCGTTATAGATTCTAATGACCTTTAAGGGTCCAGGAAAGAGATGTGCAGAGACGCTGTGGGGGCCAGTTTCACCCCGCCCCACATTTGTTCGGCCACCTTAGGCTGACCGTTTCTGCCAGCCTAGATGTTCTGACCAGTAGTCTGCGCTTTCTTCAATTAGGCCCCTGAATTAACGTACAAACAGCACCAGGTGTCAGAGCCCTGCCCGCTCAACTCCCAGACAGTCCAGGGTCAGTGGTGATCAAGGACCATGATGGCCACTGAGTCAGCAGCCTTTTGAAGTAAACAGGAGTCCAGCCAGTCTTATTGGCCACCATCATCACGGTGTCTGTAGGCTTTTCTATGGTGACAGTGTGATATACGGTTCCCCCACCAAGATTATTAGCTCCCCTCTGGGTGCAGTAAGTCCTGCAAGCAGTAGTCTACTCTTTTGGGACACACTCTTATTGTTTTATGAGAGAAACTCCAGGTCAAGTGATGTTCACACGAGTCGTCATGGTGCCCTGTTGCCCCCGGTTATCTCTCTGGATGTTGGAGTTGGAGGGCCTCCTCACTCGAGGTTGGTGTGCCCACGGAGCAAACCCTGCAACTTCAGGGCATGGTTGGTGGTTAGGATCACCACGTGGGGTCCTTTTCCCTTAGGAGGGAGGTGGCCTTTTGGGCTGCTGATTTCCAGGTTTTTAGATACCGCCAGTATCTTGGCCAGATGCGGCAGTGGGCCAAGCCCCTTGGTGACCGTAGTTTATCCTACCTGGATGGCATTCTTGCATTGTTCCATTTCAAGTGGTCCCAGTTTTTACACTAATTCTCCAATGGCGATTCACCTTTCACCGGGAATGTAAAGGTCAAAGGGTTTAGCTAAATTAGGGAGTTCCAGGGCAAGGGTCTGAATTGACTGCTCTTTCCATTCTTGAAAGGCCACTTCTGGATTCTATTCAAAAGGATCATCATCTTTTCCTTTCAGTGTTTCATATAGAGGCCCAGCTAGTAGACTGTAGTTAGGGATCCAGAAGCAGCAAACCCTGGCCTCCCCAGGAACCCCTAAGCTGTCTTCTAGTTTTAGAAAGGAGTAAGGCCAAAAATGGTTTCTTCCCTTTCCTGGGATGGGCTTCTCCAACCTTCTGTGAGAATGAAGCCCAGGCAGGTCACCGCAGTCTGTGATATTTGAGCTTTTTCTTGGACAACTTCTATCCTTTATTGGCTTGGTAGTTCAGAGGCCTCCTTAGTAGGGCTGGCGATCAGAATGTCGTCTGCGTACTGAAGGAGGGTTTCCTTTTCCAGAGGTAGAACTTTTAGGTCTTTAGCTAAGGTTTCCCCAAAAATGGTGTGGGAATTTTTGCACCCTTGGGGCAAGACGGCCCGGAAGTATTGTTTTAGTTGTATGTTGAGTCCTGCCACTCACAAGCCAAAATTTCTTGTGACTCTGGGACTAATGGAATACAAAAGAAGGCATCATTGAAGACTAATACAGAATACCATGTCCTGGTGGTTGGTAGAATGACCAGCAGGGTGTAGGAATTAGGAGCAACTGGAGGTATATCCTCGGTGGCTTCACTGACTGTCCTGACATCTTTTACCAGGTCCCCAGCAGCCCATGGGGCTCTCGTGGTCAGACCAATCCCAGAATATGGAGCTCACCTGGGCAGGTACCCCAACCCCACCCCAGCCCACGGGGCTCTCGTGGTCAGGCCCCTCCCAGGATACAGAGCTACCCTTGCAGGTACCGTGGCAGGGCTGGGCACACAGGAACCGTGCACATAGCCCTCATTGCAGAGCACCCCCAGCTCACCTGTCGCTCAGAGCTGACACAGAGCACCTCAGAGCAGGACTTGAACTAACAAACAGCAGCTGCGACAGGTCTGTGACCCTGGGCATCACTCTGTGCGGCCTCCCTCCACCTGGTCTTCCAGAGACTTCCACTGCACCCGGGGCACCAGGCCTCTGTCTCCAACCACCACCCACCCCTCCTCTCCCTGACTCCTGGGTTCCTCTCATTAGGAGAGGGTTTTCTTGAAGTTGTCTCCCACTCATGGGCCAGATAAAATGATTAGAAAACAAGCCAAAGCTGCAGCCCCTTGTCTATCCTGACTCTCAGGAGCCCACACCTGTTCCTTGGACCTGGCCGGTTCAGCAAGTTCCATTTTCTGCAACTGTGAGCCCCTGAGGGGTGATGATTGGCTGAGCTGGGCAGCCTAACCGTGCTGGCCAGCCCTCCCCAGGTGTGCCTGGGTTGAGATCAATATCAATACCACTCCAGGCAGCAAGAGCCCCTGCAGCCGTGCCTGACGCCATTTTCTCTGCCCTGTCAGCAGTCTCGGGGCTGGGCTGGTGGGAGGGAGTGAGAGGCCACGGCTTTGTGGGTGGCCCAGTGTGAGTGGGGCTCTGCTGGACTTTCTGCAGCAGTTGCCAGGCTGTCACCTGCTAAAGAAGAGGATGTGTCACCCATACCTGCTGCTGGAATTTCTCCCTGGGCAGAGGTGAGGAAGGAAAAAAGCAGTGGGGGCAGGGACAGGACGGGTATCTCAGGCAGGGAAATGGAAATCTTCCAGAAGAGCACCCAGGGCCAGGACCATCCTGGCTGGCCTGCAGGCACCAAGTCGGCCGGCATGCTGTCACTCGTGTGGCTCTATGGCCCTTCCTCTAGGCTTTCAAGTCCTTGTATATATTCAGGTGTTTTACCTGGGATGGGTGGGAATAGTTCAGCAGCAACTGGCCTGGGGCTCAGCTCACGTTTACTCACAGATGCCTCGGCACGGTGCCCCAGCTTTGCAATGAGGACGCTTGTTGCGTGGGGGCTGCTGGCTGAATGGGAGATGATTCCCCACCACTGACCAACTTCAGAATTGTTTACAACTGGAGCAAGTGCCCTGATACGGTTTTCCTCTGTGGAACTGGAGGGTTCTGTGTTTTTTTTCTCTTTTTCGTTTTTGGTTCAAGGTAGATTTTATTCCTCTTTTTTGTATTTACAGATATAAGCATGGAAATAATTTATTCATATAAATACATGTATGTGAAGGGAATAATTGTTTTTTCTGTTTTATTTTTTAAATTTTATTTCTTTTCAATTTTGAATTTTATTTTATATTTTTATACAGCAGGTTCTTATTGGTTATCTATTTTATACATATAAATGTATACATGCCAATCCCAGTCTCTCAACTCCTCCCACCACCACCCCCCCAACAGCTTTCCCCCCTTGTTGTCCATACATTTGTTGTCTACATCTGTTGCTCTATTTATGCCTTGCAAAATGGTTAATCTGTACGGTTTTTCTAGGTTCCACATACATGCATGAATATACAAGATTTGTTTTTCTCTTTCTGACTTACTTCACTCTGTATGACAGTCTCTAGATCCATCGACGTCTCTACAAATGACCCAATTTCATTCCTTTTCATGGCTTAGTAATATTCCATTTTATATATGTACCACAGCTTTATGCATTCGTCTGTCTGTGGGCATTTAGGTTGCTTCCATTACATCGATATTGTAAATAGTGATGCAATGAACATTGCGGTGAATGTCTCTTTTTGATTTATGGTTTTGTCTGGGTATATGTCCAGTACTGGGATTGCTGTATCATATGGTAATTCTATTGTTAGTTTCTTAAGAAACTCCATATTGTTCTCCATAGTGAATGTAACAATTTATATTCCCAACAATAGTGGAAGAGGGTTCCTTTTCTCCACACCCTTTCCAGCATTTATTGTTTGTAGATTTTCTGATGATGCCCATTCTATCAGGTGTGAGGTGATACCTCATTGTTGAGTCCATTTTGTTGAGCAAGGGGTAGGTCTTGTCTATTACACATTTGGCTTATGGAACAGTATCTGTGCTAATGTCAAACTCTGGTTTTATGCAGCACCCCAACTCACCTTCCCCCTTAAACAAGCATAAGTTGGTTTGCTAAACTTGAGACCCTGTTCTGTTTTGTAATTCAGTTCATGTGTAGCCAAGTTCACATTCCGTGTATTAGTGATATCTTATGATGTTTCTTTTTCTGTGTGACTTATTTCAGTTAGAATCATCATACCCGAATCCACTCATTATGCTGCTACGGGCCTGATGACATAGATTTCATTGCTGAGTGATATTGCATTGTACATAAGTACCACAACTTCTTTATCCATTTCTTACTTTCTACGATATTGAACTTGTACCGTAAACAAGGTTCTTGTAAAAAGAGCTGTCCTAAACATTGGGGTGGCTGTGTCTTTTTGAATTTACTTTTCCTAAGCTACAGCACCATAAGTGGAAGTGCCCTAGGCTCTCTTGCGTTGTTTTTTAGATGTTTCAGAAAACACCATACACTTCTCCCGAGTGGCTGTTGGCAATTTACATCCCGCCCATCAGCATAACAAGGCTCCCAGTTCTCCATGGCCTGTCCTGCCTTTCTGGATTTTACACTTTTTTCAGATGGCCCTTTTGACCAGGGGGAAGTGAGACTTCATTGTAGTGCAGATTTCCTTTGCAAGCTTGCTTGGTTGGCCAAAAAGGGCGTATGCGTTTTTTCCTGAATATATTCAGGAAAAAACTCATACGCCCTTTTTGGCCAAGTGCATCATTGTGGACGTTCTGCCTCTTTTCCTATACTTTAAATGCAATTCCAGTCTACCTCCTGAAATCGGTTTCC